>NC_136057.1:1281661168-1282008668 GCF_964261635.1 Lissotriton helveticus | reverse complement strand
GCAGTTACGTTATGTTGAATGATCACAGCTGTTGTGGCATGTTGCCCAGAAAAAGTTATATCGTAACTGTTTCGTCCACGGTCACTTGTTGTATGCAAGTATTGTATCCAAAAACAGAGACAGAAAGGGAGACGGCTATATGGCCTTCACTAAATATCTCTTCTATACGAATTGATACTTTAAGCAGAATGAAAACCATTCTTTTACAGAAAAAGTGCCACTGACCTCGTCTAGAGAAACGTATGACCTGCAAGTAGCAAGGTCTTCTACAGAGATACATGCATTATTATCAACAAACTGCCCAGTGCATTTCGCAAAAATGTTAAACCAAATCTTAAACATGTTTTATACCAGCGGCATCGCACATGTATTTAAGACGATTTTTTTGGGACTGTTAGCACCATTTGAAGCAGTCCTCGGCATTTTTCCAAATTTCGTGCACTCTGTGTTCGGCGGCCTTCCTCTTATCTTCGGACTGGTAGCGGGAATTCTATTTTTATTCCTTCTGCTCCGTTATGGCAAGTCCAGCAGCCGATGGCAATCAGACAACCATGGAACAATGCCTCTTTGCCATTAGATATCGTGAGAGAATTTACCCAGATTCTTGGCATGGCTCGCTTAAGAGATCTGAACACCACCTGGTTTCTATCGTTCAGACCAATCTGGCAAGATTGCATCTTACCTGTTCTTTGATGCCTGCTTTGCGGAGAAGAATGCGTGTTAGACATATGTCTTACACTCCCATCAGTCCTGCCTGCGGATGTTGACGCTTTGCTAGGTCCTGTAACGGCTCATGCATCGTGTTGTCCCCAACGGCTGCCAATTCTGATGGCGGCATTCATTGAGATCTCACCGGCAAGTTTGGCTGAGGGTGAGATACGAGGAACTACAGGCATATAGGTAACATCTACAACGGACACTGCTAATGCATCAAACGCTGACGGCAATGCTCCCCACTTCTGCACTTTTGATCTTCTAACTGAAGTGGTTCAATTCTCACCTACCACGGTAAACGACTTCTTTTCGAGCCTAGATGATCTGATGTTTTCTCCCGACTCTTCTGACACTCCTGAGAATAACTTTTGATTATTTCACACAGCGTTCCCTGAACTCTGCAATTCGGCGTTCATTTTTTCAAAACAAATCCACTAATTTGAACTTTTCTTAAATAAAACTTTTTAGCACGGAATAATCTGCTTGAAGTAGAACTATTCTTAAAGAACAAGATTTCATGTTTTTGAACTTCCTTAAAATGACAATATTTGGCCTCAACCTCGATAGAGATAAAAGAAAACAAACACAGTTAAATACTTATGCTATGGGACTGATCTCAGGTATCGATTAATGGCTGTACTTTCGTTTTATATAAATGTGAAGATATATGCTCATAGTTTATATTTGATTTCATGTGATGCCTATGACTTTCTGCATACAGTATGCTCATTTCATGCGAACAGACCTATTCAAAAATGCATTTTTGTATTTTGGGGTGGGATTGTAAACACTTTGATTTGAAATATGTTCAGTGCTTATGTATTATTGAACTTAATATACGTGGAGTGGGTGTTATGTGGGAATCTAGGACCCTAGTGTAATTTTTCCCGATTCATGCCCATATATAGGTATAATTCCCCCAGTCCTTATATAGGCATAAAGAATCATTGCCTTATTTAGTTATAGCCTGTGCAACCCTAATATGGCATGGCTACTTCCACTAAACTCCGAGAATCCACATTGATTTCGTGGTAAAACCAGCCTTCAGCAGTCAGGAACTTCCCCCTGCTTGAAAACTAATTTATCCAAGAAATCCGGGAGTTTTCAAGGAACTGAGGCACTAGTGACGATATTATGTCCAATCTTACGTCAGACTCTGCACCTTCAGGGGTATAAATATGCCTACATTTGCCCAGTCAAACACACAGTGGTTCAGGAGCAGATCGACTAACTACTTGCCCGACGCCCTGCTGCTGCAAGTGCTGAAGGAAGCAGACCCTCCAACTGACGCACTAAGAGACTCTGTCATTTCTCCTGTCGAGAAATCCAGCTCCGGTGTTTCCAGGCTACCCTTGCAGGTTGCTGGGAGATTGAGTCCCGAGAGAGAGATACCAGCCCTCTATCATCCTAAAACCAAGGTACGGAGCTGATTAGATCCCTAGAGAATTCTTGAACAGATTCTCGGCAGAGAAATACTAAAACTTAAACTACTCCTCACTTACTTCTTCCCTTGTACTAGGCTTAGGTTAGGTACACCGGGGTAGGCGTATGTTAGAAGCACCAGTTGAGTACTTTTAGCCACTCTTTTATTATTGTATGTATTTTATGTATTCTCTGTTTATGGCTTAGAAACCATATCATGCTTTTATAGGACTATTTAATAATACTATTCGTATTATATGCATTGTACTTCTTAACTAGCATTTCAATTGTAGCAGTGCATTTCTTATGCTTAAGAAATAAGACTGTTCAATAAATACTTTTATTGAAAACACCCGTCTCTCTATTTCTAAGCAACTCTGGTGAAACAAAGCATGCACATCTGACTGAGTGAAATAGCCGTCTATTGTTTCCGCGACTCTAGAGATACGTTTCATTCTGGGGAAATAAAGTTGTCATGTTATATGGTTGTCAGAGACTAATCCTTTCTTGTTTATTCGAGAAAGTTTCTAGTGACCTCTGAGCTAGCTGGCACTCACAATTAAGTCTAATGTATTCCGTAGAGACCTAGTCGACATAAGTCCTACTTCTAAGCTGCAGGATATATTATTTCAATGCGCAGAGCCTATTAGGAATATAGGAACTACACTGTGCCACCTGCAACACCCTCCCTGTCCCAGGGGACTTCCAACCCACACCAACAACTGAGGATGGCAGGGAGAGTGTGCGTGGATCCACAGTGATGAGGCGACTGGTCCGTGGCAGCAGGGCAGGTGGGAGGGCCAGGGTCACCCTCAGATACCAGGAGGCTTTGACCCCATCCCTGGAACACATCACCAGAGTCCTTGGGGCATACAAACAGGCCCAGGGACAAACTGGCCGGTCGGACGATCTTTTACGCAAGCTCATCCTGCTGATGAGGTCCATCGACACACGCATTGGACAAATGGTGGACCTCATGGGCCAGCAAGTGATGTTACCGAGGGACAGGCTTGCGTCCCAACCAACACCTCCACCCCCCCTCTGTTTTGCCACAGGATGACAGTTCACCATTCTCCCCTGCGGCCACGGAGAGGGGTATGTCCTCAGACGCCGCTGGCACCACAGCAGGGCCCACGCCAGCCAAGCGACCAAGGGGCCATCCAAAGAAGAACCTGGGAGTCTCTGGAGCCAGCCCTGATGGCAGCCCTCTTCCCCACTGCATTGACTGTTTAGACTGCCCTTCCCCACACTGCCTTGTGAATGGCACCTGTCTGTTGGACTGGGACACCACATCAAAGTGGTATCTACTCTTACATCTCATTTACCATGACTGTCAACTCACTGCCCCATCACCACCTCCATGTAAATCTGCTCACCCCCTCACATGTCAACTTTGTAAATAAAATACCTTACACACTGTTTTTGTGTCTGATGTGTCTTTAGTGCAGATTGTACAGTCTTCAAAATGTCCATAATGTATCTGAAGTATGCACTGTATGTAGGCAAGGATAAGTCTGAGGCACCTAGGGAAACACAACAGAACAACATTCACTGGTGTGAGTGTGGCATCACAGACATTACACTACACCAACCATCTACAGAAATCAACACGCAGACAGCACAATGGGCAAAAAGTGTCAACATACACGTCCCGTATACGTTCACAGATGACATGTCACAGTCACATATCCACACATAGGTGACTTTACATCTGTCTGTTTAAACCATTCGCACATAGCCCTTCAACGCAACAGCAATCTCACCAGAAAATGTATATGTTGGACTTCGTCACCCACCGTCAAGTGAAGTAGCGGGTGATGAGCTGTTGACGCATGTCACCACCTTCCTCCTCTCCACTGTCCTCATCACTAGACTCAGGTTGTTGTGCAGGCTGGGGCCTTGGGTCCTCATCATCATCCAGGAGCAGGGGAATCTGCTTGCAAATGGCCAGGTTGTGGAGCATGCAGCATGCCATTACGATCTGACACACCTTCCTGGGTGAGTATGCCAGTGCACCTCCAGTTTTGTCCAGGCAACGGAAACGTGACTTCATCACACCAAAAGTACGCTCCACCACACAACGTGTCCTCCCATGGGCCTCATTGTGTTTGGATATCAGCCGGGGTCCTGGGATTCCGCAGTGGGTTCAGCAGCCATGGACGGCTTTGATATGCAGAGTCACCTAGGAATGACAAATACACATTGCAATGTTGCACAGGCAGAGGGCAGCAGGTCACACACCCAGCACACCATACGACTAGGCATACTCACCCACAATCCATGCACGCTCGGGAAGCAGATTAGCCAGCAGCCGGGGCACAATACTTTTTCTCAGGACGTAGGAGTCATGGGCTGAGCCGGGGAATCTGGCACACACATGCGAGAAGATCATATCTGCCAGGCACACCACCTGCACATTGATGGAGTGGTAATGTTTTCGATTATGAAAAATGTGCTCACTTGCCTGTGGTGGCACAAGACCGACATGTGTGCAATCTATGGCACCAACATGGGGGATGTGCCCAAGTGGATAGAAGTCTCCCTTCACAGCTGGCAATTCAGCACCCCTGGGGAAATGTATATATCTGTCCTTGTAGATCATTATGGTGGACAGAACATCACGCAACACCATGCTGAACATCGGTTGAGACTTCCCACCAGCGCTGGCCATGGTCTCCTGGAACGATCCAGTGACAAAACAAATGGAGGTCAGCCATCACTTTATAAGTTGGGGTGAAAGTTGTTGGATATGTCCGGCAAGGCTGCAGGTGGGGCTCCAACATATCACAAAGGGACTTCATGGTGGCTCTATCTAGACGGAATTTGCGAATGATCGCCACATCCTCCATGTCCTCCAGCAGTGTCAAGTGACGAATCAGATTTGGCCTCCTCCTAGTTGAGATGAAAGTGGACACATGAAAATGACATCCATCATGAGATGGCCACAGCATATCCCATACAGGATGACACAGAATAAACAAAGACTGACTTGACAAATGAGTGACACACCGGGTCACATGGGTGGACATTTTAGCCACATAGAGGGCACACCTCTCTATTTTCAATACAGAAGTGCCTCAAACACCACATAGGTCAATGTGAATGCACATAGTTTCTGGCCCACATTTCACATGTGCACGCCTGGGAGCGTGGCATCCAGCCAATGTGTGACAAATCCACACCACTATCTCAGTCATCTGCTGTACCTGTCACACCTCAATGCATCATTCAAACTTGGCACACATCCACAACACAATGACTACAGCTGGCGGAGAACTGACAATTGCGTGTATGAGCAGACAGAAAAGCACAAGTAAGTAACTACATCATACAGTGAGACAAGCCTTGCCAAGGTCATCACTGCCCCACAACTCATTGATATATGTACACATTGTAGAGTCCACTACAACACTGTCCTGCCTCATCAACCATCTAATGCCTTTGTGACATGTTAGGGACTATAGACCAATGTACGTCACACATACAAAACCATGGCACATGTAGGCACCTGGGGAGTCAATGGAACATTGGCATTGTGTGAACAATGATGTGCCCTTCACCATGTGGCCACTGTGCACTGTTGAAGTGTTCTCGATGGACATTGCCATTGTATGTGCCCCAAATCGCAGTAGCTACCACCTGGCCCCGACGGTGTCTCACCGCACGCCCCTGACACATGTGCAGTAGTCATTGGCATGGGGACATGCCCAAATGGCGGTTGGCATGCTCCGCCACCCAAATCACGGTGCCTCATGCCATTGTATGTGCCCAAATCGTGGTAGCTACCGCCAGGCCCCGGCGGTGTCTCACCGGCACCCCCCTGACACAGGTAAGGTAGTCATTAGCACGGAGACATGCCCAAATGGCGGTTGGCATGCTCCGCCATCCAAATCGCGGTGCCTCATGCCATTGTATGCGCCCAAAATCGCAGTAGCTACCACCGAGCCACGGCGGTGTCTCACCGCCATGACGCATGCCCTAGAGCCAATGGGAACGATGATTGCGGTGGCATGATGCAATTTTGAAAATCGCGGTAGGCGTGCTCAGCCACCGCCGAGGTGGTCATTGGATGCTTTTGAAAGATGCACCAACTCGGTAGCGCACCCCGGGCCCCTGCGGTGCATCACTGCCATGGTGCATGCCCTAGATCCAATGGGAACGATTATTGCAGTGGCATGATGCAATTTTGAAAATATCGGTAGGCGTGCTCCGCCACCGCGGAGGCGGTCATTGGATGCTTTTGAAAGATGCACCATCGCGGTAGTGCACCCCGGGCCCCTGCGGTGCATCACCGCCATGGAGTATGCCCTAGAGCCAATGAGAATGATGATTGCGGTGACATGATGCGATTTTGAAAATCGCGGTAGGCGTGCACCGCCATCGCGGAGGCGGTCAATGGATGCATTTGAATGAGGCAGACCTGGACAACCAATTGTTGCACCTTTGAAATGACCCCAGGGGGTTATATATGTGTGGAAGTGAGCCTCACATTTCCACTGCTCCCAGAGCCTGCTGCCAGAGACCCATCATCTGCCGCTCCCTCAGGGACTGCTGCCTGAGACCCCTCATCTGCTACTGACTCTGGGGACTGCTGCCAGAGTCTCCTCTTCTGCTGCTGCTAGAGACCCCTCATCTGCTGCTTCCTCCAGGGACTCCTGCCTGAGAGCCCTCATCTGCTGCTGCCTCCAGGCACTGCTGCCTGAGAGCCCTCATCTTCTGTTGCCTCCAGGGGCTGCTGCCTGAGACCCCTCACCTGCTGCTGCCTCCAGGGACTGCTGCCAGAGACCCCTCACCTGCTGCTGCCTCCAGGGACTGATGCCTGAAACCCCTCACCACCCAATTCCACCACAGTTGTTCCATGTCCACAGGGATGGCAAGGACAGAGAGTTCATTCACAAGTGAGGAGCTGGAGGTCCTGGTGGACAAGGTGCTCGCACAGTACCCAAGGCTGAATGGTGCCCCAAATGTCGTGGTAAGTAATCAAAAACGGAGGTGTAGGGCGGGGGGGCACACTTGTACTTGGACTGCTGCAGTATATGCCTGACGGTGTGGGGTTGTGTCATGCACTGACAAACAAGCTGTCTCCAGGGGGAAGGAGTGTGTGTCACAATGTCACAGGTTTCCCTGCCTGCGGTTGTAGGTCTGAGTGAAGTGTGTTGCATTGTCAGCCTGACAGTGACACAGAATGTTGGCCATGCAGGTGCCAGGACAGTTATTGCTTGGCTGAATGGCTATGTGTGCCCCTGTTGTCCGCCCACCAAGACGAGATCACATCACTGCACTTACTGTGTCCTTACACTTTTTGTTTTCACAGTGAAATCCAACTATGCACCATCTCAGCCCTGTATAATTGCACACGACCACACTTGTGTAGTTCTATATATTGTTTGTGAGTCCATGTCCCCCAGTGCCACACACATGACATACTGATAGTTTCACAGGGCATGCACATTGAATGCTGCACAGTCTTGCACACAGTGAGTCTACCCGCAGACACAGCTCGATATGTGATGTATGTTGTGTCCAGACATGCATAGGACTGGAGATGTGTGCTTGCCAAATAGGGGGTTTAGTGCTGTCATCCTGCATGTGTGTGAGATGTGCATGGACTCTGTATGCCCTCATAAATGCATGCAATCACATCAGTTTATCCCATGCAGAGTGCCCATGTGAGATGTACCCCAGGGTGGGATGGACAGAGATTAGATTTGGTAATGAGTCTGTGTCTTGCAACTGTATTGATAGATGTTGGTACATGACACTGTGTCACTGATCATTTCCCCCTCTTGTCTCCCATGCCTGCAGCTCAAGGTACACCAGTGTAAGGCCGTTTGGAGGGTCATTGCAGCAAAGGTGCGAGCTCTGGGGGTATCTAACCGACGGCGCACCCACTGCCACAAGAGGTGGGACGACATCAGCCGGCTGGCGAAGAACGTGGCAGAGATGACCTTAGGGCTGCTTCCTCGCACTGGGCGGTTGGCATGGCGCAGCATGACACCACTGATGGGCCGCATCTTGGCAGTGACTCATCCTGAGCTGGATGCACGTCTGAAGGAGCATCAGCAGTAAGGCAGGGGTGAATATTTGGGGAGGGTGAGTTTGGCTGGGAGCGGATGCATGTGTACAGGGCCTGTGCCAGCGGTGGTCTAAGTGATGTTTGTGGAGTGGTGCAGTGCAGTGTCATGTAAGTGGCTGCTGGGATGTGTGCCAGTGTCATGCATTTGCCCAAACTGTTCTTACAAAGGGTTCGTCCCTGCTGTGCATTCCCATTGCCACATGTTTTATGCTCTTCATGGTTATTCAGCATTGGGGTTGTCTGGGGAATCGCTTTGGGAGAGAACAGCAGTGTTCCCCATCTGAGTGTGACTACATCTATGCGTACATTGCATGCACCATGAATGTTGAGGCCTACACTTCTGACAACAATGTGAACTAGTCTTTGGGCCCCAGAGTACAACATGGTGTTTGGCATGGGCTATTTGCCATTGTGAACTGTCATGTTGTAATAGGTGTCTGTGTTGTCCCCTCCTGTTTCCTCAAGGTCTGTCAGTGGCAACAAGTGGTGTGCCCACATCATGTCCGTAGGTGTGGGCATAGCAAGTTGTGTGTCTGGTAGACTTCAGCCATGGGCTGGTTGTTGTGCTGTGTGGACTTAACATGGCTCAGTCTTGACAGATGATCAGGGTTACATGCACTGTTGTGGTCTATGTAGTGAGTTGCTGCAATGTGATTGCAGAGTGTGGTGTGCAACAGGTAGATTTGGGCATGTTTTGTACTGCATTGATTGCATTGCTTTTTCCTGTTGAGGCCACTAACCTGACCCTGCACCTCTCTCTCATGCAGATTCGTCAGTGGTCACAGAGCGACAGGAGCCGGACACCAGTGGGGGTGAGACTAGCACTACAGCTGCACAGGAGCCCAATGACACAGAGGTCACTAGCGCCTCAGAGGGGGACCGGAGTATACAGGAGGAATCCCTGCCTGAGACACAAAGTACCACATCATCTGATGCCAGCGGGGATGCATCCATGTTGGCGGGCACAGGGACTGGAGAATCTGCATCATCTTCTACCTCACAGCGGCCAGTGCCCACCCAACCATCCACTTCCTCTTGTGCTGCCCGTGTCAGTGTCAGTAAGAGGGGAAGAGTTACATTCATACCTGGCACCACTGCCCCTGCACCTGTCCTCCCTGCTGTCCTCAGTGCTGAGTCTGTTGAGCTTCTGCACCAGCTTTGTGTGGGCCAGACAGCCCTCCTCAATGGCTTCAGTGACCATGACAAAAAATTGGCCCAGGTGGTTGCCTACATGGAAGGCATACACTCCGACATGGGTGGGCTGCACTGTACTGTCCAGGCTTTGTCGTCCACAGTGATGTCTGCCCTTCAACAGGAACATACTTCCATTCCTGCTCCAGGGCCTTTGTCCACCCCCCAGTTAGTGGCCACATCTGATGATAGTGACCACGGTTCCCATGCGTCACAGTCCCAATACAGCATAAGAAGTACCCAGCAGAAACAACCCAAGTGGGCCCGCCCGCAGACACCATCCCCACAGGAGAGCAAAGCCACCCCAGAATGCAAAGACAAGAGCCCATCAGGGAAAAGAAAGTCCCAAAAAGCAAAGAAGCAGACCTCTGGCTCACATGCCTCAGAGGCATCCCCAGCTAAGGACTCTCCTGTCTCTAAAACTTCACGCAAAGCAAGGCATGCAGTTTCTGTGCCCACTGAGGAGGTGTTGTATGGCAAGGGTATACCTAGGAAGGGCTCAGAGCCACATTCCCCCACCACACCGACTCCCATTCTAAGCCCAGTGAAGCAAGTGCAGGAGGGCACTGTAGGGGGTACACCTGGCAAACAGGGGAAGGAGGGCACTGTAGGGGGTACAACTGGCAAACGGGAAGGAGGGCCAGAGGCGTAGCCAGATGAAGCGCTCCGCAGGATCCAGTACATCACCACAGAGAGTGCCAGTGTCTGCACCTGATACGGCTCTGTTGGTGTGTGTGTCTGTTGTGTCAACACCAGTTCCCATTAACCCCAGTACAGGGAAGCCATTCCATATTCCCAAGAAGTGGAAAGGCACCCCTCAAACCTCGACCACACACACAGTGTCTCAGATCTGCATGACTCCACCTCCACGTGCCACTACACTACCTGGTCCAACCAGCTCTCTGGCTTGGCAAACCACTGATAGCCCTGCCTCACCTGGGCCGCTCTCTCCCCAAGCAGGTGCTCCTGATGTCCCCGACACACAGCCAGCTCCCAGTCCGCCTGACAGCCCAGTGTGAGTGCTAGTCCCCCTCACACACCTGTCTCTCTCACAGGTGGGCCTGTTCTGCCCATTGTTACCCCCCTGAGTGTGTTGATGCCCATGGAAGGGACAGTCGCATATACTCCCTGTGCAGATTCTCATGTAGTGGCTCTGCACTTTGCCATGCCCACTGGCCTTCCTGTCCTGCCCTTGCCCGTGCAGATTCTCATGGATATGCTCTACACTTTGCCATGCCCACTGGCCTTCCTGTCCTGCCCTTGCCTGTGCAGATTCTCATGTACTCACTCTGCACTTTGCCATGCCCACTGGCCTTCCTGTCCTGCCCTTGCCTGTGCAGATTCTCATGTACTCACTCTGCACTTTGCCATGACCACTGACCTTCCTGTCTTGCTCTTGCCTGTGCAGATTCTCATGTACTCACTCTGCACTTTGCCATGCCCACGGGACCTGTTGCTCTGCTGTGTTGGACTATTGCCTGTGCAGCCTCTCATGTACTTGCTGTGCACCCTGAACTGGCCACTGGCCCTGTTGGTCTGCTGTGTTGGACTATTCCCTGTGCAGCCTCTCGTGTACTTGCTGTGAATTTTGCACTGGACACTGGCCCTGTTGGACTATTCTGTGCAGCCTCTCATGTACTCACTCTGCACTTTGCCATGCCTACTGGCCCTGTTGCTCTGATGTGTTGGACTATTCCCTGTGCAGCCTCTCATATTCATAGAGTCTTTTACAAACATTAGAAAGTGAGTTCATTAAAAATACATTGGTATAAATAATTAAAACGTACACAGAGTTATCTTAAAATGAGTATTTAACCACAATCCAAGACTCTTAATTAAGACAGTAATAATTATACGACAGATAAATAAAATTGAAAATGGAAAGACACACGGCATCTATCACTTTATACAGATGGAAAAAGATGTAGGCAATTCATGCTACTCCACAGCTAAAGTCACTTTGGACAAACCAGATCAGTGAACCCTGAGTTAGTTAGCCCGAATCCTCCACGCCCACCCTAGGAATTTGGCGATGGCAATAACAATGGCATCCTGAGGACTTGTCTGTAAAATCCTCAATGCTTCATTGACAACCCTTGTGCCAAGGATAAGACAAATAGGTTTAAGCCATTTCCTCCTCTGTAGGCTGTATGCCGGGCAAACAAATAGCATATGGGGAATAGATTCTGTGTATGCCAGACACAACGGGCATAGGTCTGTAGTAGGCCTATGCCATCTACTGGAGAAGGCTCTTATAGGCAGAGAGCCTACCCTAAACTGGTGATAGAGCTTCCTATCCAATGGTTTTAAAATAAGGTCCTAATAGGGATCAAACACAGGTTCGTGCTTTATTGATAGGAAGTCTCTGGTTAGTGAGGTTCTGTAAATTCTGTCTTGTCCTGTGAGGTTATGGTTCCGTCATGATTTTGGTGATATTGTACCGTATCTAGTAAGTACGGCTAATATGGAGTGAATTTGTCATGTTAACTAGCGAGTTCAATACGTATTCAGAGACTTTGTCCCGAATATGGGTTCCATTTTGTCTGTGCCTCCATTTTGTGTTGCCATCACGTAGGCCTGTGGAGGTAACCAAACGAACAAAGTTGCATGGGCTTCGTTGTTCATGCACTTATTAACTAAGCCTTTTCTTGACTGTAAGGTGCATTGTAAGGAACTAACCCCTTTATTTGAAACTGACCTCGCTAAGCCAATTTCCTTGGTTGATTGTTATCTGAGATTGCCAGTCAAAGTTCAGGACATCGTTAACTTTTAGCTTCTCTACACATGCCTTATCTTGCTCGTTATCTGTCATTGTTTCCTTTCTATGTTTCTTCATTACATGCATTGTGCTTTCAATTATGGGTTTGTCCGGCTTGTGGAGATTGGATTTGGGACATTCTTAATAATATACTTTGGGTTGGGTTATTGCAAACTGAGGTTTCTGTCATGTGATACTTTGTTTGAAAATGTTTTTCTATTGGCTAATATTTGGCAGATCTTGCATGTCCATGTTAGGCATTTTGCATGTTTGCAAAAGCTAGGACTGCCCCTTACTTTTATGCTGAGTTTGTAACCCTAAGCATATATAAGGCCTCTGTTTTCTGTACTCCTCAGACTGCCTCATTCAGTTGCTAAGGCTTCTGTGTGACGTAGTCTCACTCATTTGAGTTTAATAAAAATGTTCTCTTTATATTCCAGCTTCTGTGTCAGATTCTTCTTTTGTATTAGTGAGACCCCTGAGAATGAAGATTTGAGTTTCTTCATTAGGGAAGGGCCAGTTATAGAAGAAAAGCATTTCACCTTCATGAAATCCATATAAGCGGTCTTAAGCTCCTTTTTAGAAGGAAAAGGAGTCGAATCTTGATTATCCCAGAAGATACCCATCCCTATTGCTGTCAGAGTATCTTTGATATACTGAAACCATCTGATCTTCGTTGATGACCCAACCCCCTGAAATCAAGAAGGGCTCATGATAGAGTACAAGCTCAGGGGTGGCCCACAGCCTTCTCCAGATGGCTATAGGCCTAAATCTAGCTAGGTCCTCAATATGATGACAACTCAAGTCCAGAAATAAGGGCACCAATGGGGAAGATTGTGGTAGTCCTGTTAAGGCCCTCATAAATTTCTTTTGGGCTATAGCCAGGCGAGTTATGTCCTCATGGCCCCACAATTCTGCGCTGTATAAAACCGCGCTTACCACTTTAGTGTTATATATTGTGAGGGCGGGGCTATAGATTTAGTATGTGACAGCCTGTGTTCTTTAAGGAGGACCCCAGCAAGCTATGCATGCTTCAAGGCAAGCATGTCGATTTGCGGCTTCCAATGCAGCTTCCTGGTTAAAGTTATCCCCAGGTAAGTAAACACATCTGTCTGCTCTAGAGGAACATCATTCATGTAGACTTTGCCCCTTACAACTTTTGATTTGTGTAAAACCATACATTTTGTCTTGTCCACGTTAACCACCAGCTCATGATCGCGGCAGAACTCTTTCAAAACGGGACAGAGCCACCTTTAGCCCGGATTGGGTCTTAGATAATATCAGTGTGTCATCCGCAAACATGAGTAGGGGGAATTTCATTCCCCCAAGAGTTGGAGCGTCTGTGGGGCATGTGGAATAATATTGCACTACCTGTCTATAAATAGGGAGAACAAGGAAGGCGCGAGAACGCATCCTTGATGTACGCTCTTTGTCACCGGTAATTTATCTGTGACCTCTCCGTGTGAACCCCATCTAACCTGGGCGTGACTGGAATCATGGAGCTTGACTAACATCGCTAGCAGCTCCAGGGGCATCCCCACTTCTAAGAAGGCCCTCCACATTTTATTATGTGGGAAAAGGTCAAATGCTGTCTTTAAGTCTATAAATGCTGCGTATAGTGTGTCTCCACCTACAAGGACAACCCTCCAGTAAATCATAGCAAACCTCAGTACCTGGTCAATTGTACTTGTACAGGGCCAGAACCCTGCCTGCATGGGAGATAAAATCTTAGCATCCTCTATCCATAGTTGGATCTGACTTAAGGCTAATCTGGCAACAATTTTCTGTATGGAATCTATCAGGCTGATAGGCCTGTAGTTACCTGGCAATGCTCGGTCCCCCTTTTTATAAACCTGTATAATTACCGCACCAGCCCATGTGTCACACCACTGGCAATGGAGTTGGCCAAATAGGTAATATAAATCACCCAATTGTCCTTATCATGAACGAAAAAGTCTGCGGGCACACAGTCGGGCCCCGGGCCCGACTGTGTGCCCGCAGGAACAAGGGAAAGGACAGTCTCAACCAGGAACAAGGGAAAGGACAGTCTCAACCTCAGAGTTACTAAATATCAAAGTTGGGATTGGACGAGGTATTTTAAAACCGTCCACGTTAATGTTAGTATTAGAGAACTGGGCCATAAAATACTCGGCCCACTAATCTGGTGGGACATAGTTAATTGGTTTAAAAGGTGTCCCATCGCTCCCCCATTTCACCAGCTGCAGAAGTTAATCATATTCTTCTCTTTGCTAGCTTGGATAAGATCGTTCCAGCGATCCTCATCCCACTCTTTTTTAGCCTTAAATTGGGTTGCCTTATAATTAGCCCTTGCAGCCTTCACTTCTCCCAAGTCTTTAGATCTAATGGCCCTGGACAACAAGCGATACACCTCTCTGCAGTTTTTATTATACTAGGAGGTCTTTATTGCCCCTACCTCTGTTTCTTTTTAAGATTAGAGAACAGGTCACAATGAACCTGCGGGGAAATTAAGTCAATGTCAGCCTGTGTGGGGCAACTTTGAAAGCAGGAGATTGATTGGACAACCAAATCCTTCATTGCAGCAAAATCCCCTTTATTATCAATAAGCCTGAAACATCTTACTCTCCTCATATTGTTGAATAGAGAGACTGCGGGAGGGGGTTTGCCTACCTGCTTTATATGGGTGTCATGTGATATCAAAGCCTTTATTAACAAAATCAATGGGTCATGGTCACTTTCCAGGCATTCTTGGCCCCTCATTTTTTTTTTTTAAATCGTATTATTTCACAACACAAACAAGACATGAGAAAGGACCAATGCAATAATAAAGCATCTCACTTTTCGTGTTGAGACAAGACTCGACCAATATGCATCAATTAACATACATACAATCTCCATTCCAAATCAAGCATCGTAATATCAAGCCCCTTCAATCAACATAGTATCGCACCTGAGGCCAGGCTCTCAGTTCTTAAGCAATGCCTTATGTTTGGTCCCCCTCAATATCCATCAACTCCCATCCCCCCGCCCCTGCCGCTGGTACTGCTGTTTAAATAAGAAGTGTTGCTAAGGTACTATTCTTGTGTGGAATGCACTTACAGGTCGTCTCATCCACTATACAAAGATTCGCCATAACCTTCCCTGTTTCGGGGACTCTCCTTTGCGCTAATTTCCCCAGTCCAGAGGAAGCCACCTGTGCCCACTCCTCTCCCGTCGATGATACGGAATCCGAATTGACATCCATGTCCAGCATCCGGAGCTCCGCCACCAAGGCCTCCCACGCCCGTGCCGCCTCCAGCATTCTTGGCCCCTCATGTCAATTAAAGAATTCCATGATTCGACATTTAGGAGAATATAGTCAATGCGGCTAATCCTCCCACCATTGTTAAAGGTGTAAGCACCCTTCCTGTCAGAGTCAGTCCTTCCATTTACGGCTCGCACACCCCTTTCCAGACACATCCCTTTGAGTTGGAGGGCTGCTTCTGTCCATTTTTTAAGTGGGCACAAATCTAGGCACGGAATACCCCACTGCATGTCCTCATCTGCACTTAACTTACCATTCTCTGAATCCAACGGTTCAAAGGTGCAATTAAAATCTCCCATAATTATCAAATTACACCCTGCCCTCCGATTCTCTAAAAAACTGTCAAGGTGATCACAGTCTCAGATCGCCTCCCTCCCGGTAGGCCTCTGGCATATAAATTTAATACCCAGGGTTGGGGGTGCATGGTTCACCCGAAGCCGTATTGCCAAGATGTCTGGGCTGTCAATGGTAACCTCCTCAACCATTAACCCACTTTGCTGTCTTACCCAACAAATAAGACCACCAGAGGGTCTACCTCTCCGCCCCCTAACGCTTAGAGAAATTAAAAAACCCAGGGTAGTGGAACTGGTCCGTAGACCAAGTCTCCTGGAATGCCAGGAGATCGAACTGTTCAACAAACCCGGCCCATTCACCCGATACAGTTGTGGATAAAAGACCTGCGATATTCCAGGAACCTACTGTCATAACAGGCAGGTGTTTGTCTATCCTGGAACTGCCTAGAGGCGAAGAGGGCATAAGTTCCTCCTCCGCCTGCATACCACAACCCGGAGGGCACTGATTGGATATATGACCACGTGGATGGCCCTATTCCACAGCCTAATGTTGGGGTGAAATGGAAGGCAGTACAGAGGGGGCATGATGGTTGTAGTCAGTCTAATCCATTTAGTATAGAAGTCACCAGCCCCACTAATATGATTGAGGAGTCCCTCTATTAGTGAATGATGCAGGGAATTGCCGATCTTCTTGATCCCCTGACCCATAAATCGAGCCAGATATAAGGTAGATTAAGTAAACTAGAACAGGTTTTATTACAACCTTCCTCAATTCTGGCTACAGCACATACAGTTGGTGGGTGTGGTGCCCTATAAGGGGGAGGTGGAGAACAGGTAGCAAGAGGGGTTGTTCCCGAAGAACGAAGGGCCATATTATCAAGGAAGCTGCGGTAGTTTATCGCCGCTTTACCGGCAGGAAACTGCCGATAGAGAGGCGATAATGGCCTTGATAATATGCGAATCGAATTTCAATCGATGCCCAGGTTAGATGTGTGAACATCTAACCTGGGCTTCGATTGAAATTCGAATCGCATATTATCAAGGCCATTATCGCCGCTCTATCGGCAGTTTCCTGCCGGCAAAGCGGCGATAAACTACCGCAGCTTCCTTGATAATATGGCCCTTAATTTCTCTGATCCAGCTCCTGATTCTAGTCATCTGACTCCCGCTCAATAGGGGGACCTTCTCTAACAGGGTTGCAACCTGCTTTAATGGCATCCCGAATATGTCCCCCTAACCTACCAGGTTTACCCGACGCTCAAAATGGGCCCACCATTTTGCACCTTCCCCAGGAAGCCACCCACCTACACTATAGTTTTGGGCAATGCCCCTAAGCAGGCGCCGCTGGTAACTGAGGATTGGCCAGCATTAAGAAACAAGGCCTTACATCTATTGAGTTTAAGGACGGGGCTCAACAATCAACTGTTTAAATAATTTTAAATGGTTCGTAGAGTACCCTGGATTGGGAAGGCGCACAAGTCCCAAATTTGAGGGTAAGCCCCCAGGACATGGCAACACGTGCAGGCCCACCACCTTCAGCCCCCCTAACGGTTCTAAGCCAGCAAAAGTTACGGCTCAGAGATTTTATCTGAGTCCTCACCCCCCCCCCCCCCCTTCCCCTGCCCCCCACCCTCCGCCTACTAACCCTCTTCCACTAATGGTTACTACAAGGGGTAAAAAAGCTCTGCAGGCTAGCCAAGGTGAACCACCTTCGAAGAAAAGGAAAGGCACTGGTCCAATGGCCTACATGGGATGTGTGCTCTTGGGTTGTCAAGAGGTGTGCAGTGTGTTGGTACGTCCATGCTGTTCTGTCTGACTGCTACTTGTTGTTTTAGTCACTTGTGAGTGTGAAGAGTGTGTGACTGGCACATCAGTGTCTTGTTTGTTTGATCATCCATGTATCTTGATTCTGTTTGTGTAGACTGTGCAGACCTGCTGCTCCACACTGCCATTGTGGCTGTGTTTCTCATGCATTGCAGGCACATGGTGCCTTTTATCCTCCTGTATGGCATGGTGTGTGTAGCGTAATGCAATCCCCTATGTGTGCTTCTTGTGCGTACTCTTTGTGGGCCTGGACTCCCTCTGATTGTGTTTTGTGCATGCCTGCCATGTCCACTGATGACATGCAGTACACTTCACTTGGATGTCGGCTGTCCCCTTGCTTTGTGTGTGTGTATGTGCCTCCTTCTCACTTCATTTGTGACATTGTGCTGTGTGGTGCATTTGTTTGGGTTGGGGCTATGTACCACTCAGGTTCTTTCCCTGATTGCTCCTTTGTGGTGTTCTCGTGCTGTTTGGCAGTCTTGGTTGCTCGTCTGTTGTGCAGCTGTGTGTACTGGCCAGTGCTATGTTCAATTTCATTCCACAATTGTGTCCCAGATCTGTGCATCTTTTGTGGTTGTGTTGGATATATGTGTGTTGGCTGTGTTGTTGCTTCACTTCCTGGGTGTGCTGTTGTGTTTGTGCTGTGCTGATTTGTGTTGTATGGGTTGGTGTTGTGCCACTCATGTCTTTGTGTGACTGGTATGCATGGTGTACACACACTGCTTGTTGTGAGTACAGTGCTGTGTCTATGTCGCCTTGACATTGCCTGATGTACTTCCCCTGATGTCCTGCAGTGTTTGTTTAGTTTGTTTGGCCTGTGCATCTGTAGTTGGTTTGATGTGGCTGTGTTGTTCTATGATGGTGCACTTCTTGTGTGATTTGTGGTATGTTGTGTGTGCTTTGTTACTGTGCTGTGTGTTCCTGTGCAGCCACTCCTGCAGTGTCTGTCTCCCTGGTTGTGTGTTATGTGGTGCAGGGTGTGGATTCAGCTGGCTTGGTGTTGTGCACAAGATGGGCACATGACCTGTGCCTTCATGGGGTGTGCTTATGTGTGGTGGGAGGAGGTGTGTCCCTGAGGTCTTGGTGCCCTGCCCATACCTTGGACTGGCCCTCCCTTCTGCATTGTGCGCAGGTCTTCCCTTGTATTCACTGCTGCGGTGACGTGACCGGGACATTGGTGCATGATCGCGGAAGATGTGTGTCCAGGATGCAGAGGGGTGACTTGGTGGCAGGTGGGTCATATGTGGGTGCCCTTGTGGATATGTTACTGCCCCAGCAGGGTATCTGTTGTGGATTTGGACCCTGTGTCAGCCTGTGTGTTGTGTGTTGTATTAGTGTAGTTGCGTACCAGCGGAGGCGTCCGCGGCGGGCCAGGAGCTCATAGTGATGTAGCAGGTACAGCACCGGGAACACGTGTAGAGCGGGGTCCATGGCGGTCATGACCGGGTGGAGGGGACCGGGACTCTGGTTTCGTGCTCCGCTGTCATGCTTCCAACGTCTCTGATTGTGCAGCGTCTCCGCTGTGGTGCGTCTGCTTGTTTGGGGCATCCTAATTTGTGGAGCGGGGCGGACATCATTCCTCACGGCGTTGAGTCTCCATTGGCTTACTCCGCTGCTGTGGTGTGCGCACTTTGATGGCGGTGCACTTCGCACCGTGGCGGACGGGAATTGACCTATGTTTAGCAATACTAATATTATAAACAGGGGTGGTCCCAGTACGTAAAACATCAAAAAGTGTTAACAGACACAACAAATTATTGAAACAAAACTCACAGAAAAAGAAATCAGAATGCAATTTAAACGCACAGTGTTATTTAATCACACTGACATTGAACATAGGTTGTTTAAGCGAAGTACATATAAAACATAAAATGCATATATAGCACAAATTATGGTGCCAGGGGGGGTTTTAGGGAGGGGAGTGTATTCAGGTGAGGTAGTTGGATGGAAAAAAGTGCAAATCACATATAGTACAAGCACATATTACTCATGTGCTGAAGGACACAAATCAAAATTCTAGTGCTGACTTGATCACAATGCTCTTGTTGTTTTTTAAGCTTGTCAATGTGTTCTTCTCTGATTTATTAGTGTTCTGGATAGTATACTTATATGTGTTGAGTAGCTTGGAAACGACCTTCTGGACCATGGCTTCATATGCCAGTATTCTATTTGACATGGCGTAATTTGGTGGTAAGAAAGTAGAAGGGGTTCTAAGTCCTGTTAGTGTTTTAGTGGACGTTGAGGTAGATTTTCGGAAAAAATATCTCAGGCGTATTTTGCGAAAAAACCTCTGGAGTTCAGTTTTGGTCTGGAAGTTGTTTGGATGGGCCGTTGGTACAAATGAAAATCCTTTAGAAAGGATTTTCTCCTCATCCTCGTTGAGTGTATAAGAGGAGATGTTGACCAATGGGTTGTCAGCCGTGTTCACCACCTGTAGACCTTGCGTCGGGTTGAGATCCCTCCATGATTCACCTGTTTGATTACGGAGCCCCGTCCTCTCTCCCAGGTTGCGTTGTTCGACTGTTGACCTCGTGGGGGTCCTCTTGGTCAGTTCCCTCCCCATCCTCGTGGGGGTCTCCATTGGCCCTCCCCTAAAAAAGATGGGTGGTTCTGCGGTGGGTACCAGTTATCATGATAGCCATATCCCGGATTTAGACCTTGTGGTTCGCTATCACTGCCACTGCTGGCTGTGGAGTCTGAAAACGTAGTGTAGTTTCTCCTGCCTCTATATCCCCCTCTCCCTCTGCCGGTGAAGCGGCCTTGTGTATCTTGCTTATAGTAGTCGTTGTTGAGGTAGGGATAAGTGTTCTTCTTATCGTAAAGTCTAATGTCTTTAGAGAGTTTCTCAAGTTTCTTGTTTTGAGTCGTAAGCTCAAAATCTTTCAAGCTTTTTCCAAGGTTATCAATGGCCTCCTTAGCGTTGGTCAGTGTAGTGTCTCCTGCTATCTCTTGTCTAAGGGCAGCGATCTCCTGAGTCAAGATTTGTATTTGTTCTGCTGCCGTCTCTAACCCCAGAACCATCCAATGGCGTGAAGCATTGTTTGCAACAAAACTGAATCCCTCTTTGAATTTCGGAACATCAATAAAGATGGCTGGTTCGTTTTTGATCTGAAGACCTATCGGGATAATGTTGGCCAGCAAGTATTTTGAAAGTAAATGGCCGTGTAGGCGGGTTCGAATGAGTTTTTTCTCTAGGCGTTCAAGTTTAGCAATCTTGTCATTAAGGGTGAAATCAATGTTGGGTGTATCTGAGGAAAGGAATTGATTGAGTGGGTCTTTTAGTAGCTGGTTGATGTATTCCTCTGTGTATGATAAAGTCTCACTCTCTACCATTTTGAAAAAAGGCGTAGGATGACGCACTAGAATACCTCGCAGGCGTGCGCCTGCTCTAATAACGTTAATCAGAAGGGTAAACCCGGTTTATGCTAGCTGTACTCCCTCTGCATTTCCCAAATAGGTTGCCCGATTGATTTGGTTCTAGGAAGTATATGGATTTTTGGGATTTATTCCCCAACCGCCCTTTCCATTCGAGTTGTATGGATAGAAGTGCTTACCAATTTCCATTGAGTAAGTTTCAGGTCACACATTCAGATTGTTACATAGCCACCACCTAGTGTTGGCTGACTTTCACCTTACTTTTTCAGGTGCTCGTCTCACCATACCTTTGCCATGAGCCTCCGGCGCCATGCCTGTTCCCACTAGTGATGTGTGAGAACCATCTCACTTTTATTGATGGTAATTATTCATATACACTCCCCGAGATGAATTCTTTAGTAGCTTACTTTAGACGTCAGGTTTTGATTCACACACTTTGTTTTCTTATGTGTCCTATTACCTCACTTCACCCAAACCCTGTCCTGAGGAGGACCCCATTGTAAGGCTCCTGAGGTGGCCTACGTATTGAAGGGGTTGAAACGTCGACAACTGCCAAAAGCCAGTCTTGCCTACAGTACTTGAATTACTGAGCTACCATATGTATCATGGCATATTATTACAGAATCTATGTACTGTAACCCTTAATATGAATTTTGATTTGTGTCCTTCAGCACATGAGTAATATGTGCTTGTACTATATGTGATTTGCACTTTTTTCCATCCCACTACCTCACCTGAATACACTCCCCTCCCTAAAACCCCCCCGGGCACCATAATTTGTGCTACATATGCATTTTATGTTTTATATGTACTTCGCCTAAACAACCTATGATCAATGTCAGTGTGATTAAATAACACTGTACGTTTAAATTGCATTCTGATTTCTTTTTCTGTGAGTTTTGTTTCAATAATTTGTTGTGTCTGTTAACACTTTTTGATGTTTTACGTACTGGGACCACCCCTGTTTATACTGTTAGGCACCCAGGTCCCAGTGATTCCGGGTTTACCCTTCTGTGTAACCTAGCAATACTAATATGGCAGACGTGTTTACCGCTGCTCGCTGGTGGTAAAATGTGTTTTTCCGCACCGCCAGCACTGCAGTGGTTCCACCGCCCGACATCCTAATGGACCCCTAAGACTTCTGATATGCTTAACACTGATGTGGACAACAGCTTGACTAACAGTAACAACAAGCACACAAAGGGGCTTATTAGGAGAGCGGATTTTCCACATCCTCTGGGCCGTTGCGGGCCCCCTAGGTGAAGGGGGGTGGGGGGTGCACATGGGGGGTACCTATGGTACCCCCCCAGCATTTGTATGCGGAAAGAGGCAGGCACCGCGCGGTGCCTGCCTCTTTCTGCATACAAATGCAACACCTGCATTTTTGACATTGCTGCGGGTGCAGCTTGAAGCCGCACCCGCCGCAATGTTAGTAATAGAGGATGTGACCACCAGGGTGGCGGTCACATCCTAATCGCACATGAGGGAACGCCACAGCCCATGCGGACGTTCCCTCCTCCTCAGTGATCGCGGACGGACGAAAGTCCGTCCGCGATCATAATCGGCCCCTAAAATTGGAACAAAGGTTGATCCCGACATACTGTGATGATTTCTTATGTCACATCACATAAATAGTGTATGCAACATATAAGAGTAGTAGTGAAATTCAGGGCATAACTCACAAATGGTGCAATATATATATAGAATATTATCTAGTCATGAGATTGTTTTAAGATACAGATCTGCCCTTGTACTACATAATTTTGTATTTTTTTCTCTTGCAGAATTGCCCCTGAAGAAGGGACTGAGAGACCTGAAATGCATTGGGCATGAAATATACCACTTGGTCATAACATGTTTCTGTAACCACATAATGTAAATGAAAGAGGATTATGTGCATATATTATAATTAACACAATGTATATTCATAAATGTGAATGAATTATTTAACTGTGAATCTTGGAAAAATTATAAATAAATAATGAAAAGGAACGAAATGAGAATGCAGTAAGGTGATTGATTTGATGGAGATACCTACATGTACAGTGCACACTGCTTTCAAGTTTAATCACTTGAAAATAGCAATTTACTCTAGACAAAGGCCCACCTGATGGAAATAAGTACTGACCCTGTTTCTCATAGTAACAGTCTTTCTCACCCCTCCACCCTGCAACTCACTGCTTGCTTAATTGGGACATTTGAGATTCACACACCCCAATTCTTACTGACTAAGCTTCGCCCCTGCTCATCTGTGAATTCTAGAATGGGAAAAGTAAAAAAAAGAACGAGTGGTGAAGTTAGTGTAAAGCAGCAGTCAAAAAGGGGCTGATCACATGCCCACCTGTCATCATGTAAACTCTGCTAATTGTATGGTTGCTGTAATAATACGTAAAACTATTCCTTGTACAATCATTAGTTCTTGGTCAGACACAGGAAGGCAATACACTTTCACCAAACTTGGATTGCCACACACACTATCATTGGAAGTTCAGTCTATGCCCCAAACACTGCTAAGGACACTTTTTTCTCAAAATTGTCTTGATGTTATTGGAACTTCGAGAGACTCATATGACTTTATCAGGAGATTGAAAACTGACACCAGATCCTATCATAGATGGGTGTGGATAAACATAAAGAGCAAATAATTATGATACAGCTATCCTGGTGGATGCCTGGAAAGATAATAGCCTCTTAATTATATGGCATCTAGTACATCCGGAAGATCAGGAACACACATTTCTCTACTGTGCACATGGCACAATGTCAAGTATTCATTACTTCCGCGCTCATGCTCCCTGACACCAGGAATATTGGGATGCAAGGTTCTGGAAGGATTGCACACAGAGAGCTGCACCTCATAGGGATTCTCCCTTCCAGCACCAATTAAGATAATTTCATATTTTACCATTACTTCCTGGTAGAAAGTAAATTGGGAGAAGCATGAGGCCATCCCATGTCCTGAACAATAACACCAGCTGAAATTGAGAGATACAACTTTGTTTGGGAATCAAATTGGATTCTGAGCACCAGAGTGCCAAGAGGGTTCTGCGCCTTACCACACTGATGTTTTAACGACGGAGGTAGTCTTTCCCCACAGTTTCTAGGGGCATATCACAGCGTTGGAAGGTGGAGGTTTTACTTAGTGAGGCTTGTTTTGAAGTCTATGAACCTTTTGAGTCTATTTGTAGAGTCCAACGTGACTGGACCTCCCCAACTTCAGGAAAGGATCCCATCACAATAATCTGCACCTCTTTAAAACTTGCTATGAATTGAGGCATGACCTTGACTTAAACACCTCCCAGAGTCCATTATAGCTGCAGTACAGGCTCCTTCTTGTGACGCTGCCTCATTGTTATCAGGAATCAGTTATTTAATTTGTACTATGTCATCTTGAGGCTTTTCACTTCTCTTGTGTGAAAATACTGAGTCCATTTGCTATTATAACCACCACGTTTTTTAAATCTTTGGCATTGTTTATCTGATTCTCTCAGAGGCTGTTTCTAAAAATTACCAGTTTGCAAATGAATAACCTCCTGCTATGTTTAAAGCAGTGGAATCTCACAAACCCTCTTTGACAAAAATTCTAGAAGAGCTTCAGGCAATGCATATCAATACTGACAGTAGGGACATCAAATGCATTCACAAAGAAATAGTGAATTAGAAGGACTGTCAACAAGAACATCACATAACAAACTTAAAATTAACAATAATAGAAAGAGATTAAACTATCTGTCTCCTAATGTTAAACTGGTTACACCCATGCACAATATGATAGCTGACCTAGAAAACAGAAATCAGCAATATATAATCTCTGAATTTTCAACTTGTCAGAAAACATTGAAGGTTAGGAATTGTGAAATGCATTTATAGAGCCTTTTACCAAGCTATTACTCTTAAAGTTCAGAGACAAGTTTGAAATCCATAAGGTGCATTGGGTGCCTTCCCAATGTAAACCTAATGATGTTAAACCTAGGCAGATGATTTTCAAAATATTACAATATCATCATCTTATTCAGATTTGCAAAGCAGTTAGATGAATTCCTTCACTTTTAGTGGATGGTGACAAAATATGTATACATCTAGACTATGCTAAAGAAATTGTGGATGCTAATAAGGAGTTTTCACTCCTCACGCAATGTCTCTAAGATGCAGGCTATTAACATGCCCTATTTGACTCTGCAACAATGACGATTTGAAAAGGGAATATGAACAAGTCTTTTACATCTCCTTTTGAACTCAGCTCATACTTGGATCTCAATGCACCCATCTCAAAGTATTGCAAAGATTCAGAAGAATTATAGTTTTTAACACAGCTTGCATCTAGTTTTTTATGCATATGCGCTAATTACTTTTTCCTAATTTTGAAGATTTATCTGGTACATCTCATGCTTTCTTACCACTAATGGTTTTTCACCTGTATATTTATTCTTTCTCTGTAGTGAAACACGTAATCTACTTTATCACCCTTGGTACACGCTTCTGTATCCAACTATTTCTACTTTATGTGGTCTCTCTATGGCCTAATCTTTATATTTTCTGCCTTGTCTGTATTTATTCATGTATTTTGTCATGAGCTTTTATGATTGTTTGTTGACAATACTGTTTGTTCCCAGAAATTGGGCTTTTTGCTTTAACTGGATAGTAGCCATGGGCACTAAATATATTGCTAACATTGTTTAATTAAAATGTAAAAGTTTGAGTCATCCAGTTAAGATGAGGAAAATTACTGAATACTAACATAGAAATAAGGCTGATATTAGGTATTTACAAGAAACTCATATTGATGACATAATTTTAACTTTTATGAACATGAACATGAACAAGCTTTTTCATTAGTTCAGTCTTTTTTGACTACTTCTAAATTACTTAATGTTTGGAGATTACATAATACTACTAGTAAAGACTTTACCTTTTTTTATTCTTACTCGTTCTTTTCTAGAATTGATTATCTTGTTTGTTCCCGTATTTTATGTAATTCAATTACCAATTCTAAAATGTAAACAATTGACATTTCGCACCATGCTTTAATCTCATTAGATAACACATTACTTCACTCTAAGTGGAGAATGAATGTAGCAATGGTTTTAAATGAGAAAAACAAACTACATCTCCTAAATAATTTTATGAACTTCTTAGTTAACAATAAAACTTCAGATACTTTCCAAATTATACTTTGGGATGCTTTTAATGCATTTATTCAGAGTATATCAATATCAATTATGGCTAATGAAAATAAAAAATGTAATAAGACTATTGCTGACCTTTTCCAAAAATGTTGCTAAATATGAGAGGCTTTTCATAACTTCAAGGGATAATAACTGCAAACTTAATTTAAAAAAATTGTGGTATGAATTTAATAGAATACTTAGGGGCCGATTACGATCTCGTTAGTAAACACTTCTGACCGAATTGGTTTCGGAATCGTTTCCAAACAAATCAGGTTCTGGAAGTCCAATTACGATGCTTCTCAACAGCGTTCGGTCAGATTCCTATTGGCCTCAATGGGAGCCTGTGTTTTTCGAATGAGAACACAGGCTCCCTTTGAAAAAAGGGCTTGTTGGGGACAACCATGCACCCTGTGACAGGCACCCCATGGTGCCTGCCACACTTTGCATGGTTTAACAGGGGAATCCCATGGGTACCACCCATCGGCCCCAACCACAGACCTCAGGGTGAAGGGGGTCATGCTATGGGCCCCCGAAGTCAGATTCCAACTGCCATTTTGTGTTGGGCAAACCGAATCGGAACGGCTGTCCGAATCGGTCATTGTAATAGCTCGTTCCAAAACCTTGTCGATAGAGCTGTACGAATCTGCTCCGTACGACTCGGAATGGCATTCGGAACCGATTTGGACGGCCTGAATGTTTTCCTTGCATCGTAATTGGTTGTCTGGAAAGGTGTCCGATTTAGTCGGAAACATTGGTTCCGAATTGGATTAGCCAAATCAGAATCCCGCTCACAGCCTTTCCGGACGCATTGTAATCAACCCCTAAGTAGAAAAGCCGGACTGCAAATTTCTAATGTAAAAGAATGTTGTTATGTCTCTAATAGATCATCTAAATTATTTGCTGGGTACTTGAGAATTAAAAAAGCAAAAACCCAAATTCATGCAATAAGGTCCACCAGCGGGAAGTTACTTACTAACTCAATGGATATTGTCATTTAATTTTTATATTTTTATAAAGAATTGTATACCAGCTCCTCAGTATCTTCTCATCAAAATATTGACATTTGATAAATGATCCTGTAGTTTACCTAGAATCTTTCCGCAAATCAAATTATCATTGGAAGAACTCTTTCCTAGTCAAGAATTTATTACAGATGTCAAATGTCTTAAGTCTGGTAACAAAGAAAAACCAAAGGTGATGATGGACGGAGTGTTGACAATACAAACACTCACCCCCAGCCAACTGATCTGGGTTTAATCCATCACCGTTCTTTAGCTCACTCCGCCACCCCAGTTCAGACATGACCATATGCAAATCAGTCCGACCCTGTGCCTCATGGGAACAGTCCAGCCCGAACTGCCAAGCCATGTCTTCCCTGGACCGGAATCAAGCTTCCCAGGACCGGTTTCTGGCATTACAGCCGTCTTCAGCCGGGCTTGCTTGACTCCAGTGGCAAAGTGAGCAAGGGACTCACGTCTGAGCATACCCAGCCAACTTAGGGCGGACAAAGAAAAACCAAAGGTGATGATGGACGGAGCGTTGACAATACAAACACTCACCCCCAGTCAACTGATCTGGGTTTAATCCATCACCCTTATTTAGCTCACTCCGCCACCCCAGTTCAGACATGGCCATATGCAAATCAATCTTACCCTGTGCCTCATGGGAACAGTCCAGCCCTAACTGCCAAGCCATGTCTTCCCTGGACCAGAATCAAGCTTCTTGTGGGACACCCCCGCGCCGCACGGCCACCAGCTGCTGCGTGTGCTCCTCTGCCCTGCCTACACTGCCTCGCTGCCTGCCTCGCTGCCGCTGACCACGCCCCCTCCGCCGAGCGGCGTGGTCCGTGCTCGCCTGCCGGTGTTGCGCTTACTGTTTGTTTATTCTGCCTTGGTCTTGTTTTTCTCCCCTTTGTGCCTGCTGTTATTGTAATATTGTAAATTTGTGCCCGTTTTTGCGTTATCCTTCCTGTTTGCCCGCCTACCTCGCCGACCTCCGCTCTCCCTCCCCGCTTCCCGCCACCGCCGCTTACCACGCCCCTTTTCCCTTCTGTACCCTCCCCGCTCCCGCCTCCCAGCTGCCCCGCCCACCCGCGCACTTGGCCTTATATGGCGACCGTGCGACGCAGGTGAGTGTGACCCACTTGTGGGACACCCCCGCGCCGCACGGCCACCAGCTGCTGCGTGTGCTCCTCTGCCCTGCCTACACTGCCTCGCTGCCTGCCTCGCTGCCGCTGACCACGCCCCCTCCGCCGAGCGGCGTGGTCCGTGCTCGCCTGCCGGTGTTGCGCTTACTGTTTGTTTATTCTGCCTTGGTCTTGTTTTTCTCCCCTTTGTGCCTGCTGTTATTGTAATATTGTAAATTTGTGCCCGTTTTTGCGTTATCCTTCCTGTTTGCCCGCCTACCTCGCCGACCTCCGCTCTCCCTCCCCGCTTCCCGCCACCGCCGCTTACCACGCCCCTTTTCCCTTCTGTACCCTCCCCGCTCCCGCCTCCCAGCTGCCCCGCCCACCCGCGCACTTGGCCTTATATGGCGACCGTGCGACGCAGGTGAGTGTGACCCACTTGTGGGACACCCCCGCGCCGCACGGCCACCAGCTGCTGCGTGTGCTCCTCTGCCCTGCCTACACTGCCTCGCTGCCTGCCTCGCTGCCGCTGACCACGCCCCCTCCGCCGAGCGGCGTGGTCCGTGCTCGCCTGCCGGTGTTGCGCTTACTGTTTGTTTATTCTGCCTTGGTCTTGTTTTTCTCCCCTTTGTGCCTGCTGTTATTGTAATATTGTAAATTTGTGCCCGTTTTTGCGTTATCCTTCCTGTTTGCCCGCCTACCTCGCCGACCTCCGCTCTCCCTCCCCGCTTCCCGCCACCGCCGCTTACCACGCCCCTTTTCCCTTCTGTACCCTCCCCGCTCCCGCCTCCCAGCTGCCCCACCCACCCGCGCACTTCGCCTTATATGGCGACCGTGCGAACGTGCAGCGGTCACGCGCAGCGGGTGCGCCGATTGTGCGCCGAAGGCGCGCCAAAGGTAAGCCCGTCTGCGCCCGTCCGCGCCTGGACCGCGCCCAGGGCCAGGACCCCTGTCCCACGAAGACCCCGACCGACCCGCCTGACGTACTCCGCCGCCACCCTCATCGCACTCAACACCGGCCGACTCCCAGATTGCCACCAAGCCACACCACGACGCACCCACGGACCTTTCAGCTGCCACGCCTGCAAATTCACCTGCTTCCGGACCTGCCTCGCACCAGCACCCGCCAAGTCGTACACCAGCAGCACCCACCTCAAGTGCATCCTGCTCAACACCCGCTCCGTCCACAGACACGCCATCGAGCTCTGGAACCTCCTCGACACCACAGCTCCTGACGTTGCCTTCCTCACGGAGACCTGGATGAACGCCTCTTCAGCTCCCGACATCGCCATCGCCATCCCAGAGGGCTACAAGATCGTCCGGAGGGACCGCAACGCCAACCAGACGAGAGGAGGCATCGCCATCATCCACAGGAACACCATCCGTCTTACGACCAGCACCGACAACACCCTGACCACCGCCGAACACCTGCATTTCCAGATCCACACCGACCCGAACACCACCCTCAGAGGCACCCTGATCTACCGACCCCCGGGACCACGCACACAATTCAGCGAGGACATCGCCGACTTCGTCAGCCCGCATGCCCTCCCCTCCGCCGACTACATCCTCCTGGGGGACCTCAACTTCCATCTGGAGAACAACAACGACCGCAACACCAGCACCCTGCTCGACAACCTCGCCAATCTTGGACTCAAGCAGCTGGTGTCCACCCCCACCCACCTCGCCGGACACACACTCGACGCAGTCTTCTCCTCCAGCACAGACATCGACTTCAGCCACGCCACAGAGCTGCAATGGACGGACCACAGCTGCGTCCACTTCACCTTCAAGAGAACGACGACCCACCACCACCAGCAACAGGCCGCCCGCAGAAGCTGGAACAAGATCACAGCAGACCAGCTCGCCACCTCCCTGAGACAGCACCCTCCTGCCAGCTCAGCAAACCCCAGCCAGGCCGCCGACAACCTCACGAAGTGGATCAGCATCTGTGCGGACGAGCTCGCCCCGATGAGGACCCCGCCCAGCAGACCCGGCAGCAAGAAAGCCCCGTGGTTCACCGACGAACTCAAGAGCTCCAAGAAGAACTGCCGAGCCCTCGAGAAAGTCTGGAGAAGGGATCCTACACCGGACAACAGGACCACCTTCAAGCTGGCCACCCGGAAGCACCACCAGCTGATCCGCGCCGCCAAGAAAACTGCATTCAAGGACCGGCTGGACAACAACGCACACAACTGCAAGGAACTCTTCAACATCGTGAAAGAGCTATCCAACCCCAGCGCAGGAAACAACGACATCACCCCATCGCAAGACCTCTGCAACTCCCTCGCTTCATACTTCCACAACAAGATCACGGACATACACAACAGCTTCAACAACCAACCAACGCACTCCAAGACCAAACAACCACCCCCCACCACCACCCTCCACGCCTGGACCCCGATCAGCACCGAAGACACCATCCGCACGATGAACTCCATCCACTCCGGATCACCGACCGACCCCTGCCCTCACCACGTCTTCAACAAGGCCGACGCCGTCATCGCACCCCACCTGCGAGACATCATCAACACATCCTTCGACACCGCCACCTTCCCTGAGAGCTGGAAGCACGCCGAACTCAGCGCTCTACTCAAGAAACCCACAGCGGACCCCACCGAACTCAAGAATTACCGCCCCATCTCGCTCCTCCCGTTTCCAGCCAAAGTCATCGAGAAGACCGTCAACAAGCAGATGGCCGCCTTCCTCGAGACGAATGGATCCCTCGACCCCTCACAGTCCGGCTTCCGAGCCAATCACAGCACCGAGACCGCCCTCCTCGCCGCCACCGATGACATCCGAGCCCTGATGGACAACGGAGAAACAGCGGCCCTCATCCTCCTAGACCTCTCCGCGGCATTCGACACTGTCTGCCACCGCACCCTAGTACAGCGCCTCAGCAACGTCGGAATCCAGGACAAGGCGCTGGAATGGATCATCTCCTTCCTCGACGGAAGAACACAGAGAGTCCGCCTACCACCGTACAAGTCAGAGGCCTCCAAAGTCATCTGCGGCGTCCCTCAAGGATCCTCGCTGAGCCCCACCCTCTTCAACGTCTACATGTGCCCCCTCGCGGCCATCGCACGCCAACACAACCTCAGCATAATCTCCTACGCCGACGACACCCAGCTGATCCTCTCCCTGACCAACGACCCCGCCGCCGCCAGAGCCAACCTGCACGAAGGGATGAAAGAGGTAGCCGAGTGGATGACGACCAGCCGCCTGAAACTGAACTCTGACAAGACGGAGGTCCTCATCCTGGGCTCTTCACCCTCCGCCTGGGACGACTCCTGGTGGCCTCCCGCCCTGGGCACCGCACCCAAACCGACAGACCACGCACGCAACCTGGGCTTCATCCTGGACTCCTCCCTCTCCATGACCAGGCAAGTCAACGCCGTCTCCTCGTCATGCTTCAACATCCTGCGCATGCTACGGAAGATCTTCTGGTGGATCCCCACCGAGACCAGGAAGACTGTCACCCAGGCCCTCGTCACCAGCCGACTGGACTACGGCAACGCCCTCTACGCCGGAACCACCGCCAAGCTCCAGAAGAGACTCCAGCGGATCCAGAACGCCTCAGCCAGACTCATCCTCGACATCCCACGAACCAGCCACATCTCCGGACATCTGAGAGACCTTCACTGGCTCCCCGTCAACAAAAGAATCACCTTCCGCCTCCTCACCCACGCACACAAAGCCCTACACGACCAAGGCCCGAGCTACCTCAACAGCCGGATCAACTTCTACGCTCCCAAACGCCACCTCCGATCAGCCAACCACGCCCTCGCTGCCGTCCGCCGCATCCGAAGAGCGACTACAGGAGGAAGGTCCTTCTCCTACCTGGCCGCCAAGACCTGGAACTCCCTCCCGACCGACCTGCGCCTGACCCGAGACCACCTCTCCTTCAGGAAGAAGCTGAAGACCTGGCTGTTCGAGCAGTAGCGGCACCCCCCCTCCCCCAGCGCCTTGAGACCCTACGGGTATGTAGCGCGCTCTATAAGTGTCTTTGATTGATTGATTGATTGATTCCCAGGACCGGTTTCTGGCATTACAGCCGTCTTCAGCTGCGCTTGCTTGACTCCAGTGGCAAAGTGTGCAAGGGACTCACGTCTGAGCATACCCTGCCAACTTAGGGCGAACAAAGAAAAACCAAAGGTGATGATGGACGGAGCGTTGACAATACAAACACTCACCCCCAGTCAACTGATCTGGGTTTAATCCATCACCGTTCTTTAGCTCACTCCTCCACCCCAGTTCAGACATGGCCATATGCAAATCAGTCTGACCCAGTGCCTCATGGGAACAGTCCAACCCGAACTGCCAAGCCATGTCTTCCCTGGACTGGAATCAAGCTTCCCAGGACCGGTGTCTGGCATTACAGTCGTTCTTTGGCAACAACCCAATCCCAATAAAGTTTTTTGACAATTGCTTTTGGGGGTGGCAGTTGCGAGATCCAACTCTCCTCCAGACCTATTGATTTTACAAGCCTCTTTAAATTGTTGAGCCATTTGATTTTGTTTGCTACGTTTAGACTAATCAGCTCATCCAGAACCTGAGCATAATTATAAAGTTCTGGGGTCCTTCTAAGACGAACCCAGAATAACAAGGGGCGAATTTGCACTAGATCAACAACCGATTTTTTACCCATGTCAAGAAAAAGAGGTTTCAGAGGGGACGATAAGGGTAGCGAGACCATATCTCTAATAAACTTATTCTCGGCCACCGCTAAACCTTTTGTATTTTCCGCCCCCCATAGTTCTGAACCATAAACTGCCGCTGCCAATGCTTTCCCTTCATAAATTGCCAGGGTGGGGGCTATGGGACGACTGAAAGATCGACGCTGGTTCTTAAGAATTACTCCTGCAACCCTTTTGAGATTTAAAACCATTTTGGCGATATGGGCTGACCAGCTCAAGTTATTACAAAGTCTCACCCCAAGGTAATCAAATTCCTCTACCACCTCCAACGGGGTGTCATTCAGCCTGAGGTTTACCTTCCTATGTTTCTTTTTATTAGATAACACCATCAGCTTTGTTTTTGAAGTGTTTATTGACAACCCCCTATCTATACAAAAACTGCAAAAACGATCGAGTAGTTTTTGCAAACCCATGGGGGATTTTGACATGAGCAGAGTATCGTCGGCAAAGAGGCATGGCTTGGCAGTTCGGGCTGGACTGTTCCCATGAGGCACAGGGTCAGACTGATTTGCATATGGCCATGTCTGAACTGGGGTGGCAGAGTGGGCTAAAGAACGGTGATGGATTAAACCCAGATCAGTTGACTTGGGGTGAGTGCTTGTATTGTCAACGCTCCGTCCATCACCACCTTTGGTTTTGCTTAAGTCTGATAACTTCACAGGTCTGAATGGTATTCTGGCAGAATGCTATAAGAAGTTTTCCACTGTTTTAGCCCCAATTTACATGTCCTTAATAAGAAATTCTCTGACACAGCTAAAGTTGGAGGGTCATATAGGGATGCATTAATAAGTGTTCTCCTCAAACCATATAAAAACCCTTTATATATTACTAATTACAGACCTATTACTCTTCTTAACCATGATTACAAAAGTTATGCACAAAAATTAGCAGATAGGCTTTAAAAAATTCTCCCATCAATTATCCATAATGATTTATACTGGATTTATGAAAGGGAGTTTTTGGTCATATAACACTTGTATAATATGCCATGTGTATTCTAATAATATTAAATCTACCTTTCCTCTAGTGCTTATGGATTAAGATGCTGATAAAGCCTTTGATAAAGTTTAGTGGTAATCTTTTTTCAAATCCTTAAAACATTTTGATTTTTTTGAAACATTTCTTGGTAAGAGCTCTTTATGTTGAGCCTAGAGCTAGAATATATGTCAACAATTTTACATCAAACCCTTTTCAATAAAGTACTGGAGCAAGACAATGTTGCCCAATTTCTCAACTTTTATTTTTGCTACCTATTAAACATATGTATTATTTATTCATTAGTTAAACAACACCACAAGTGTGAATTTAAAGTCATTGGCCTACGCTGATGATATATCATTACTTTTCAATCATTCTTCCATCACCTTACCACATATTTTAGAAATTATTAAAACATATTCAATTGTATCTGGTTCTACACTATTGGCTTCATTTATGAGGCCCGTGCAGCAGTTTTGTGCTGCCAGAGTGTCACTTTTGTGACACTCCGGTGGCGCAGTGTGCCGCAGTGTATTTACAAAGCCCCTCAAAACCACTTCATGTTGCTTTTCCTGGCCTTTCTAAATATGTGCCCCTTTCACACAGAACATTACATGAAAGGGACATTCCATGGGTGTTGCTGTGGGTGTTCCCACGCAACATCCACGGAATCTGAAGTATTCCCAGATTTATAAGGAATCATAAACTTGGGTATGCATCAGATTCCTACGGAGTGGTGCAACTAGGAGAAATTGCTTTATTTCTCCTCATTTTTTCTTCTTTCTATGCGTGCTGCAGCATGAGGAAAATGCCATCACTGATTGTTTTTATGCAGAAAGGTGTCCCTTCCTGCACAAAACCAAACATTCCTGCAACACAGGCACCGTTGCAACATGACGCGAGGTTGTCTGTGTTGATGCACGGCTGCTGTTTGTGCACCGGGGCAGGGGAGAAGGACAGGAATGCTCCGTATCTTGAAGATACAGTGAATTTTTTCCCTTTTCTTTTGATGCACGACAGTGCAGCAGGAAGGCCTGCTGCGCTGTCTTGTGCCGAAAGTATGTAAACGAGGCCCTAAGTATTTCTAAAACTGACTTTTTCCCCTTAAATGTGTGGATCCCACATTAAATGGTGTACTCATTCACTAAGATATTTGAATAATAAGTTCATTAAAACTTTTAAAGTTGACAAAAATTGTGGTGCTGTGCTGTTTCAAATAACATTAGGGATGAGAGTAAAATATGGTCACCTTTATTTATTTCATGGTGGAGTAGAATAGATGCTGTGAAAATGACTACGGTCCGATTCCCAGTCATGTTTTTCTCTTAATTGGATATTTTGTTTTTATTTTATATGGAATAATTTAAAAAAAACTTGAATTTGTTACCAAAATACAAAAGAGCTCAAATAAATGGATGCTTGGGTCTGCTGGATTTCACCACATATCATATATCTTTTTTGGTTGCTACAGGAAGTCTTTGGTTATGTAACAGCTTTAAAGGGTCAATATGACTGGAATTGAGTGGCTGGAACAATTAATACTGAAAGTGTGGTCATAGGACCTCCTTTTTGGAACTCCTGATGATGATGATGGTGTTTGTCTTGTGTCCTGGAATATATATGTTTTCAAAAGTAATCAGAAATCAATATTGTCGTTCTTAGAAAATAATGATTATTTGATAATAGCTTTGCAAAACAAATAGGAAACTGAAGAAGATGCGATGAATGATTTTATGCCTGGTAGTGTGGATGCAGTTAAGGGACAATATGAACGCCCTGCAAGGTTTTTTTTTTGCATTTTTAGTTTCAGTTAAACTTAATATAAAGGTTGAAAAACTTTCCACAGATTCTCACAATTGTTTTCATTATTTTAATTTTAGGTCTTTAGAAAAGCAAGGAAATGCAGGCAAAAAATGTTGACATACATTTAATGATTGTAAATAAAAATGTCCCTCCTAAATGTATCCAAGGTAAACAGTTAAACGAGTTGGCAATGTTGGTGGAAAATCATATGGCCAAATTCCCCAAAATCTTAAAACTATTGGAAGGTGATTTTAATGCTAAAATCCCCAGTCAAATATTGGATGATTACTGTCAGATGGATAATAATAATATATCAGGAATCCCAGGTCAGGTTCTTCTTAAAAATCGTAGATGTAGGAAATTGTTGTCCTTATTGGAGAGCCTTAATATGACAGTAATTAATGAGAGGTAAAACAGGGATCAGCCCAGGGAAAAATACCTTTAATAATGGAAAATCGGCCACTCTTATTGACTATGCTATATTCTCCTCTGGTGACTTTAGCCTGGTAAAAGATTTTAAGAGAGGGAAATTATTAGGTAGTGACGATAAGCCTCTTTTTCTTACATTGCATAGTTGGGTATGCTCAAAGGACCGCTGTCAGAATAGTTAGCCATTACGTTGGAAGAACAAGCATAGGACAATATGGACTGCAAGAATGAAATGTCAGACTGTGAATGATGTTAATAAACCTTTGAAGGATCAGTTTAACAACACATCTCAAGCTATTCTAAAAAAAAGTATAATAACTTGATATCCTCTGTAAGAGATACTGCATTATTGTCACCAAGTAAGGGAAGGGGTTGAATGGGCAAAGTGGGGGGCATATTATCAAGAGCGGCATTAAAATTATCTCCGCTTTAGCTGCAGAAAACTGCTGCTAAAGTGGCAATAATGGACTTGATAATATGCCCTTGAGAATTCCAATAGATGTCCATGTTCTGGTGTGAACATGGGCTTCTATTGGGATTCTCCAGGGCATATTACAGGCATATTAGCACAGGTGCATGGGCCGGCTTTAGGGCAGCATGACTTGTGCGGCCGCACTGGGCACTAACCTGTGAAGGGGGGCGCTGACCTCAGGAGGGGTGCTGACCTCAGGAGGGGCGCTGTGTTTAGCAATAACATGATTTGAGAGAAGAGGGGCACTTTTGACCTGTGGTACTGAGAGATTCCGGGTAAGCGGTCATAGGGTGTGGAGGCACCAAAAATGATTGTCACACTGGGCGCTACCAGTGCTAAAGCCGGCCCTGCATAGGTGCATGCTAAGATATAGGGGTGGAGGTCAGCGAATCGGGAAAAGCGTGGGGCAAACTAGTCTGGGGTTAAAGTTACCTTATCTTCAGAAGTAGCACAAGAGAAGACCCCTTAAATTTCGGAATAAGCACTTGCCGTTCAAGAGTAGTTTTTTCCCTTCCTGTTATTTTAGTTTTTTTTTATTTGCGATTGACAGAAGCTTGGCAGTAAATCCCTGTCAGGGAGTAAATCAAGAGGAAGGAATCTTTTCCACAGCCAAGATACCAAAAGAAAGAACTGGGGAAAAGTTGCTTAAGCCATGAGAAAACAGACTTGGGGAACCCCCACCACAAAAAAAATGAATGAAGGTGATGAAAGAGTAAGGAAGAAAGCGGTAAAGGAAAGTGGTAGATAGAGGAGGAAGAATGAACCAGTGAGCATCGATAGTTAAGAATAAAGAACTTACCTGTACTTGTTCTTTTTAGGTTCTGGAGGGAGTCGACCCACAAACTGAAAAGGAAGACGAAAAGGGACAGATGTTACCACCCAATAGAAAATCAACACAACTAATTCTAAAAGACGAGAAAGCACAAGAAAAAGAGTGGGACAGAAATTAATAGAAAACAGAGCATGTCTTTACATCTGACCTAAATAAACTACTAACCTGCTACCTATAAAATCGAGTTATCGCCTCTTTTGTTTCCAAGAATCTCAAGCGACACCTACAAAGTAGGTAGTGTATATAGGGAGACTCAATTTAGACAATATAAGAAAGAGTGTAGAAAGGAAATAAGGGAAATTACAAAAAAAAAAGATGCAGCATGGACAAAGGTTATAATGGCTCATCGTACAGGCAGAATGAAGGGTTTTTGGGATGCAGTGGGCAATATCTTGGGGTCCTTGAAAAGTTTAGAAGCAACCCAGGTAGCTGAAGAGGAGTAGGTTAAGTACATAACAGAGTTATAAACAGTAAAAGATGGAAAAATGGATAAGTCAGTGCGCTTCTGGTGATTAAAGTATGATTACAGCAGAGGAATGTTGTGTCTCTAGCTGAGCTGAGCTTGGCTCGAGCTGAGCTCGAGCACTCAATACTGGGGTAAGTATTTTCTCTTGAATGTGCATGAGAGTTCTGTTGGGGATTCTGTTGCGGGGGTTGGAACAGAGGACTGGAGAGAGGCTGTATTTGCGGCTGTGTCCGCATTTCCCTGCTGCTGGATGAGGGTTTAAGCTGTAATAAAGAATACTTAACTATTTCAATGATGAGGGCTGAAAGCCCAAAACCAGTCCTAGGATGCTTAATTCTGGTCCAGGGATGGCTTGGTCTGGCAGTTCGGTCTGGACTGTTCCCATGAGGCAGAGGGTCAAGACTGATTTGCATATGGTTATGTCTGAACTGGGGTGCAGTGGTGAGCATAATAACAATGGATTAAACCCAGATCTGTGACTGGGGGTGAATGTTTGACAAAGTTCAACATTCCGTCCATCATCTTTTTGTGTTGCATACACCTTCCCTTCTGTTGTGTAAACTGGAGTAGAAATAGTAAATAATACTATTCCTAAGTCCAGCGCGCCCCCTACAGCAAGTCGTTGTAATGACTTGCGATGTAAAGGTATTGCGCACCAACAACGCGGTCATTGTAACACCCACGTTGTAATAGTATGCAATGTAATAGTATACGTTGTAACATGCTATATTCAGAGCAATCCTCCTTAACTCCCACAGTAAAAGGGGTAGAAATAATAATAAAAAGCCTAAAAAGCTCACAGGCCCAAGGGATAGAGGACTATCAGATGACATAATAAAATGTAGTCCTAGTCTGTGGGTGCAAGTTTTGACACTGGTGTTTTTGGTTAGAATAAGTGGTGAAGAAATACTGGAATTCTGGTAAGGAAGTATAAGGGTTCTACTTTACAAAAAGGGGCTTCATGATTCTTCCAGGAGTCACCTAATGACTACCTTGTTGAATATTTTGAGTAAAATCTATGCCAAACACCATTTGCATGCCTTGGAATGGTGGATTTTTAAATGAGGCTATGCTTCCCAAAGTACAATTAGGTTTTCATAAGGGTTGCTCTACAGTTGATGCATGTCTATTATTGAAACTGTTGGCTGAGGAGTTACCTTTAAAAAAACCTTTATGTTTCATATATAGATTTGCCTTTGGCATTCAATACCTTGAATAGGGCTATTATTTGGGGAAAATGGGTAATTGGAATATTCCAATTGGGTTGTTAAAATTGATAATCCAACTCCATGAGGGGTCATGGACAAGTATAAAAAATAAGAGATGTAATGGGGCATTAACAAGGAGGATATATACTCCCAATGGCTTAAGGCAAGGGTTGATATTAGAGCCTTTGGGTTTTTCTATTTATATTGCTGATGCTCCAGCAGTTCTGAGCCAGGTTCACCCTTTTCCTCCAAAAATAGTTATGGAGGTCATTTCTTCACTGTATTATATAGAAGATACAGTTTTATTTGACTTCACCCCAATAGACCTTCAAAGGCAATTAAATGCGTTCTCATTATACTGTAGTGTGAATGATTTGACTATAAATGTGTTAGACCTGGCCCTTTTTGGCAGGTTCACCTCGAAACTTTTTGCTTTTGCCTAGCCTGTTTCTGTAACCTGGTGTTGGTGATTTCTGATAGATACATCTGCCGTGTGGATTCCTCACCTTGTGAATATCCCCTTGCATCAGCAACATTCGGAAATTATTTTCGTAGCCTCGCGCCGACGTGGAATTGGACGTCATAGAGACACGACATCGCTCGCGACTCCGCTGACGTCACCGACGCCTATAATAGGCCCACGCAGGCGTGATGACATCAGTTCCCTTTTTTCCGCGTCGTCGACGCTAACGGTTATCAGGAATCTCTGTAGCCAACTGGTACTTTGTTGCCTTTTTTGTTTCTATTTTCTGCTTCTTTGTATCCTGTCTCTTCGAAAATGTCAACAAAGAAGACCGGCTTCAAGCCCTGCAGAGAATGCGGCAAAATGATGTCGATTACCGACCCGCACGATGACTGCATCTGGTGCTTGAACTCCGACCACGACGTCGATAGTTGTTCCTCTTTTCGAAAGATGAACCCGAAAGCTCTGAGTGGCAAAGTTAAAAGCTGGTAAAGGAAGAACATCGAGGTCTCGTTCTCGAAGAGAAAGATCGAGGTCGAAGTCGAGGTCTAGATCTAGATCTCGAGAGGAGTCGTCTTCGAGGTCGGCTTTGGCTCATACTTCGAAGTCGAAGAAGAAACATAAGAAGAGGAGACATGAATCCCGACGTCATTCTGGTAAGGAGTCGGATTCGAGATCGAAGTCACCGAAGAAGGTACGTTCTAAGGTGGTTACTCTGGATGTCTCTGAACCAGAAGGTGAGACCTCACCTTCGGAGTCGCCTGTTCAGTCACCGACTCCGGCTCCGAATCCGTTTCCGGCGCCGTCCTCGGCCCGTGACGAAGAAGAGGTTCAAGTGGATGTGGATTCCGCGCCTACCGAAGAGCCGAATACGATTCCTCCACAAGACCAGCCTGAGGGTTTCCAACCTCCATTTCCAACCTCTGGACAAGATCCATCTGCATTTCTTAATGCTATGTATGGTGTCTTTTCAAAGGCAAGGGACCCCTCTGGTGCACCTTCTGGTCCCATGGGTCCGCTGGCTTTCAATCTAGGAGTCCCTCACTCCTATCCTCCTGCACCTTTTATGCCTTATATGCCAGCCCCGACGCCACCTTGACAATTTCCGGCTCCACCGAGGCCGCCAACGCCGATTCCGGCGTCACCCGCTCCAGAGCGACCTCGAGATCATCCGACTAAACCTTCGGATTCGATACCGACGTCGATCCTGACTCCGTCGGAGCCGTTGGTGGATCCGACTGCAAGACGTGTGAAGGAGAGGTCAAGAAGGGAAGCACAACGCCTTTTGGAGGAAAGAAGATATATAGAATCTCATCCTGAAATAGAAGAAGGTGAATGGGATGAAGATAGTTTTGATGAGCTAGCTGATGCTAGTAGTCTTGATTTCTCCCCAGAGTGGGAATTACCTTCAAGCTCTGATGCACCTTCTAAGGATGTCCAACCTTACCATATGGTTATGAGGAAGGCGGCAGATCTTCTTAAATTAACTTTACCTACAGTGGAATTTAAGTCCAATCTTCTGACTGAGGTTTTACATTCTCCTAGTTCTGTAATAGAACCGTTACTTCCATTTAATGAGGCCTTGACAGAGCCCATTTTGGAAGTGTGGAAGAAGCCATTGTCAAATCCTGCGGTTTCCAAGAGTGTGGCAAGGAGATACAGGGTTGCACCTGAGGACCCTGCTTTTTTGACTTCTCATCCTTCACCAGAGAGCTTAGTCATTCAAGCTGCTTGCTCTATAAAGAATGTAAGTGCCTTTCCCCAGGTTCCTTATGAAAAGGAGGCAAAGAAACAAGATCAGGTGGCTAAAAAGACCTTCTCCTCTGCAAGCATGGCTTTGAAGTCAACTAATGCCACTTGTCTGATGGGGAGATATGTACATGCCCTTATGGATTCTTTGAATGTTCTAACTCCTAAAGTTCCTGATGCCAGCAGAAAAGAATTTGAGGACGTGATCTCAGATGCGCAAGCAGCAGCTCGCCAAGTTATACAAAGTGGTCTAGACACTGAAGACTCTGTGGCACGTATCATGGGTACTGCTGTCGCCACTAGAAGAGCTGCTTGGTTGAAATCCTCAGACTTTTCAGCGGCTGTTCAGGCGACCTTATTGGATCTTCCTTTTGATGGGTCTGGCCTCTTTGGGAAGAAGGCTGATACAGCTCTTGAGAGATTTAAAGATAGTAGAGCAACTGATAAATCTTTGGGTCTTCAAATAAGGAGCTCTTCAACCTACAAGAGATTCAGGGGTTTTGGTCGCTCTTCCTTTCGGAATTACCGACAAGGTCAACAGCAACAACAACAACAGCAGCAGCAGCAAAATTCCATGTACAGGTCATACAGAGGAAAGCAAAGATCGCGTCCTCGTGGATGTCAGGCCTCTACCTCTTCCACTTCATCTAATCTCCCTGCCTCAGAAAAGCAGTCCTAGATCCGCCATTCAGGATCATGTGGGTCCGGTGGGGGGTCGGCTTACCCATTTTCTACAAGATTGGGAATCGGTTACATCAGATCTTTGGGTTCTCAATCTTGTAGAGAATGGGTATGCCCTTCCCTTTCGGGAATTCCCTCCCAATTACCCGCCTTGCCAAGGTTTTTGCACCGAGGAGCATCTGTTACTTCTGCAAGAAGAAGTGCAGACTCTTTTAAGAAAGGGTGCGATAGAGGTGGTCCCAGAGCAGGAAAGGGGTCAGGGATGCTACTCCCGGTATTTCCTGATTCCCAAAAAGGATGGCAGACTTCGTCCAATCCTGGATCTCAGGATCTTGAATTTTTATCTGAAGCAAGAGAAATTCAAGATGCTCACCCTTGCTCAGGTTCTTCAGGCACTGCTGGAAGAAGACTGGATGGTGTCGCTAGACTTGCAGGATGCGTACTTTCACATCCCCATCCTGAAGTCGCACAGGAAGTATCTCCGTTTTACAGTGGGATCGCAGCACTATCAGTTTGCGGTCCTTCCGTTTGGGCTTACTACTGCACCTCGAGTCTTCACAAAGGTGATGGCAGTGGTGGTGGCACATCTCAGAAGGTCGGGGATTCCTGTGTTCCCTTATTTGGATGACTGGCTGATCAAAGCAGAGTCGTCAGAGAGAGTGCTCCATCATCTGCAAGAGACAACCCAGTTGTTGTACAGGTTGGGTTTTTCGATAAATGTGCCCAAATCTCACCTGGTGCCCTCCCAGCGCATCCTGTTCAGGGGTGCTGTACTGGACACAACTGTATGTCGTGCATTCCCTCCTCCTCAAAGGATTCGCGACATACAGGAAATGATTCCTTTATTTTACAATGGAGCGGTCGTTCCAGTCCTGAAGGTCCTTCGCCTGCTCGGTCTGATGGCTTCATGCATTCTGTTGGTCAACCATGCACGCTGGCACATGAGGGCGCTCCAGTGGTGCCTCCGCAGGCAGTGGTATCAGCACAAAGGAGATCTCAGGGAGTCAGTGAGGATCTCCAGAGAAGCTGCGGCGGATCTGTCTTGGTGGGGCGTGGAAGGCAACCTGTCTCAGGGGAAGCCTTTTCAGTTGCCTCATCCGGTGGCCACAGTGATAACAGATGCATCCACTCTAGGGTGGGGTGCTCATCTGGGGGATCTGGAGATCAAGGGTCTTTGGTCTACAGAGGAAAGGTTGCTTCATATCAACCTTCTTGAATTGCGGGCGATACGTTTGGCGCTCAAGGCCTTCCTCCCTTCCCTTCGCGGTCGTTCAGTCAAGGTCCTGACGGACAACACGACCGCGATGTGGTACATCAACAAACAGGGAGGAGTGGGGTTGCAGTGTCTCTGCAGAGAGGCTCTGCGTCTCTGGTCCTGGGTTCAGGGCCATCAGATTTGTCTGATGGCAAATCATCTGGCCGGAGTTCTGAACGTGCGTGCAGACAGTCTCAGTCGGCAGTTCTCTGCCGACCACGAGTGGAGGCTTCACCCGGAGGTGGTTCCCGACATCTTTCAGATGTGGGGGACTCCTCGGGTGGACCTGTTCGCCACTCGCGAGAATGCTCACTGCCTGTCTTTCTGCAGTCTCCAGTATCCGATGAAAGGAGCCTTGGGGGACGATTTTCAATTGAGTTGGGGAAATCAACTCCTTTACGCGTTTCCTCCCATACCTTTGATTCCTCGGGTTCTGAGAAAGATTCGCCAAGACTGGGCCCAAGTCATATTGGTCGCCCTGGACTGGCCAAGAAGGGTGTGGTATACAGATCTTCTCCACCTCTCCTCTCACCCGCCGCTCCGTCTCCCACTCAGGGCAGACCTCCTCTCTCAGATGGAGGGGCAGGTTCTACACCCCCACCTCCAGACATTACACCTTCATGCCTAGAGATTGAACGGGGCAACCTGAATTCCTTTTTCCTCCCGCCTGACGTTGTGGATGTCATCTTGTCAGCCAGGCGTGACTCCACTAAGTCCATCTATTCTTATAGATGGTCAAAATTTGTTATGTGGTGTGGGGATAAATCTATTGACCCTTTGAGAGCCCATTTGTCTGAAGTTCTCCAGTTTGCCCTCTCTCTGGCGCAGCAAGGGCTTGCTGTTGCCACAGTTAAGGGCTATCTTTCAGCGCTGTCGGCATTTCTCGGCTTGCCTGACCAGCCATCTCTTTTTAAGTCTCCTGTAGTTTTAAGGTTTTTGAAGGGCCTCACAAAGAAGTTTCCTCCTACTCCTTTTATTGTGCTTCAGTGGGACTTAAATCTTGTCTTGACCTTTTTGATGGGTGCTCCTTTTGAGCCTCTTCACAAATGTCCTTTGAGGCTTTTGACTCTTAAGACAGTCTTCCTCGTTGCAATAACCTCGGCAAGGAGGGTAAGTGAGCTTCAGGCTCTTAGTTCCAAGCCCCCTTTCTTGACCATTCATGCTGATCGAATGGTTCTTAGGACCAGGGCTGCTTTTCTTCCAAAGCTGGTTACTCCTTTCCACCTTGGTCAATCCATTACCCTCCCTACCTTTTATCCTCCCCCACACCCTTCTAAGGATGAGGAGAGGTTGCACCGTCTGGACCCCAACAGGGCGGTGTCCTTTTACTCGGACAGATCTAAAGACTCTCGTTTGGATGACCAGCTCTTCCTTGTGTTTACTGGCTGCAAGAAAGGAAGAGCGGTCCGTAAAAGAACTTTGTCGAGATGGATCGTCCTTTGTATAAAGATCTGCTACTCCTTGGCCGGTAAAGAACCACCAGAGGGTATAAGGGCTCACTCTACAACAGCTAAGTCTTCAACCTCTGCATTGGCTAGAGGTGTTCCTGTAGAGGATATTTGTAGAGCGGCAACTTGGTCTTCCCTCCACACTTTCGCGAAGCATTACTGCTTGGATTCCGAGGTGAGGAGGGACGGTCATTTTGCACGCTCTGTCCTCCAGGATTTCCTGGTTTAGAAGAGTGGACACCCTCCTCCGGGAGTGGGGACTGCTGTGAGACTCTATTCACAAGGTGAGGAATCCACACTGCAGATGTATCTATCAGAAGAACATGTTACTTACCTTCGGTAACGCTTTTTCTGGTAGATACAATATCTGCCTGTGGATTCGTCACTGACCCACCCTCCTCCCCGTTGTCCACTCTTCTATACCAGAGTTTATGTAATGTGTTTATTTTATTGTCAAGGAGTTGTTTATTTCAAATGTTTTATTGCATTTGCTTCACACTGTGTGTGTTACCTTGATATTTGTACTGCGTATACTGTGAAAAAGTCTACTGTCAATGGTCCGTCCGTGTGCCTCGAAGGCACGGAAAAAAGGGCGGAACTGATGTCATCACGCCAGCGTGGGCCTATTATAGGCGTCGGTGACGTCAGCTGAGTCGCGAGCGATGTCGTGTCTCTATGACGTCCAATTCCACGTCGGCGCGAGGCTACGAAAAGAATTTCTGAATGTTGCTGACGCAAGGGGATATTCACAAGGTGAGGAATCCACAGGCAGATACTGTATCTACCAGAAAAAGCGTTACCGAAGGTAAGTAACTTGTTCTTTAGGTCTCTGCGCACTTTTTCACTGTGGTACAGTGTAAAGTGCATGAGCTCTCTGTGTATGTGTGGTGAGTAACCTGCCCTCCCATAGGAATGCATGGGGAATATGTGTGACCATGGTAGTTCCTGATGTGTGGGGAATGCAGGGTCGAGTTTGGTATGTGCGAACTCGTGAGATTGAATGCTGCGTAATGATGTATGCGGCATGAATGTGTCTAGTGTGGAAGTGCCGCTTCTAGACATGGGTGAGCATGTGTAGTGAGTGTGCTGACACGTGATTGGCTGGAGCCTGGGTCCAGGAAGTCTGGATGGGTTTGCCCAGTGGTGAGTGTTGAGATTAGCATGCTGATGGGAGGGGAGGGGTGCACCTGGGCCCTGAATAGGGCTGGGCTTTCCCCACACAATGCTGGCTCCGCCCCCTGTGGTGCGTCTAATGACCGTAGCCTGACTAGTGAATAGGAGGGGTGGCTGAGCTCATCAAGGGGGCTCCCAAACCAGCTGCACCTGGTTTTTCCCCCACCCTGCACCTTTAGACAAAGGGATTTGCTGTATAAAAAGGGGCTGTGTCCCCTTACAAAATGTTCTTCTTTCCAACTTGAATCCTGCCAGGGGCGTGCTGCTGCTTGGGCCCAGGGGAAGGCTTGCCTCCCTGGGCCCTGCCCAATCCCTGGATACCTGATGGACTGCTGATGTCCTGGACTCTGGAGACCTTTTACTGGGTCCCCTTTGCATCACTTTGCTGCTGGACCTTGCTTGTAGCACCCTGGGGAGCGCTTTATTTTTGACAGAGACCTTCTTTTGCCTTATAGCGCTTGGGAGCACTTTTGGCTTTATTTGGAGCATTTCTTCGCCCCACATTTTGCGTGGGGAAATGCCGGTGCCCACCCAGCATTTGCCCGGGATTGCCGATGGTAGCGAGTGCCACCTCGCGTTATATTTAAATTTGAGAGGGAGCCTACCCCTCGTTTGCCGGGAGATCATCGCCGCTGCCTGGGGGGCCTGAAATCGATCAAAAAGTTGCCGTTCTCCACCTAGGGCCGCGGACAAAGAACCGAAGGGGCCGCGCTCCGATTGGGTCGCTGGTGGAGGCTTGTCTCGTGGAGCCGCGCCCCAATTGGTGGATCCCCAAGAAGAAGCTGCCGCGTCGAGAGGGGCTCGTCCAGGAGCCGCGCTAGGATTGGCTGAATCCCGCGGTCGCGGCCGGTGGAGAGAGAGAGTCCTGGACCCCAGGAGGGGGCCCGGGTGAGGCGAAGATGGCGGCCGAGGCCGCCGACGGCAGTGCGGGCTCCCAGGAGTCCCGGAAAGCCCCGCAGGAGAAACGCCGCCGCCTCCCAGAGCAGAGGAGCCCCGCCGAAGAACAGCCCGGTGAGTAGAAAGGGCTGGGGGGGGGGGGCTACGTGAGGCTGCTGTTGGTGCCGGTTTGAGGCACTATGTCAGAGCGGCCCCGTGTGCCAGTGGGCCGCTCCAACGTGTACGTAGTTTTAAAAGGACCCCGTGGGGGTCTCAAGGCCTCGTGAGCACTTTTAGAGTGCAGAGGACTCCAGTGTTTGAGGGGGTCAGAGTGCTCCCGTGGGCCAGGTGTTTCCCGAGCCCAGATGGCTCCAACGCCCCTCAGCTTTGTCCGAGCCTGTGTGGCTCCAACGTGGGCGCAGTTTGCTCCTAAGGGCCAGTGAGCGCCCCTGTCACAGTTTGCTGTTTCTCAGCTGCCCAGCAATTAGTGGGCAGCTGCACCGTTTAGGCACAATTTGAGAGAAAGTCCCTGTGTGGGACAGAGATGGCACAGAGGTGCCAGGCCATCTACAGCTGCGCAGCACTTGGTGCCAGCTGCAACGTTTAGGCCCTGTGATTGTTCTCAGCTGCCCAGCAATTAGTGGGCAGCTGCAACGTTTAGGGTTGCGCCGGTGGCGCACCCCTGACTGGCGCTGCATTGGCAGCGCGCCCTGACATTCTGGACACAGGGCTGTTGAGTCCCCTTATTAGATGGCCACTTGGCCAGGGGGCTGGTATGTAATGTGGTTTTTGCGCAATGTGATTTTGCTTTGTTTATGATAGTAATTGCCTACGGTGATGTTTGCGCAATGTGATTATGAGTTTATTTTACCTATGTGTGTTTAGACTAGTAAGGAGATTGCCTACTGTATTTTTACCGGTTAGGCCCAAATGTGAGTTATGCGTAATGTGCTATGCCATTATGCCTGTGACACCTCTGAATATGTTTTATGCATTATGTGTCTTACCTACACCTCTGAATGTTTTTATGCATCATGTGTTTTCCTTCCCTACACCTCTGAATGTTGTGATGCATCATGTGTAATGTGTTCTTACCTATAATTGTTCTTTTGTGATACACTTATTCTATGATCTACAAAGTGATATTTCTAACAGTATTTCTGCTAAGTGCTGATTCTGACAGTGGTCTAGGTGGCCCTGTCTTGTACATAATCCCTTGTGAATATTGCCTGTGCCAGTTGGCACAATGTATATTGTGTGATTACTCTCTGATGTGTTTTTGACAATACAGAAGTTATTTTTATATAACCTTGTGTGGAGTTCCTTTTGTGGTGTGCCTAGGATGTTGTTGCTGTTGTGTGCGTGTGCAAATGCTTTACACATTGCCTTCGGGATAAGCCTGTCTGCTCGTGCCAAGCTACCAATTATTATTATTATTAATATTATTATATTTAAATGTGTAAAGCGCTCAGCTACCCGTAGGTTTCCCGGCGCTGACTCATCAAGCAAAGAGGGAAAGGCAGAGGGGGGGAGCTTAAATGTCGAATAGCCAATGTTTCACTTGTTTGCGAAATCCAAGATAATTGGGTTCTTTTCTTAATTGAAGGGGAAGAGAGTTCCAGAGTGAAGGGGCAATCCAAGCAAAGGAACGACCACCCATTCTGGCTTTTCTGATCCTGGGCACTGAGAAAAGGTGTTGGTTGGATGAACGCAAAGTGCGGGGGGGACAGTATTGATGGACAAGGGATGAGAGATATGGTGGGGCCAAACCGTTATTTATTTTGTGCATAATGCAGAGTGCTTTGAATTTTGAGCGATTTTCGATGCGTAACCAGTGAAGTGTGCGGAGAGAGTTGGAGGTGGGGGCAGTATTGGGTAGTTTGCACAGTAGTCGTGCTGCCATGTTCTGGATGGTTTGAAATTTTCGGATTACCTCTTTGCTGGCGCCCAGAAGAAGAATGTTACTGTAGTCCAGTCTAGAAGTTATTAGAGCTTGGACAACAGTTTTCTGGGTATCCACAGGCAGCATCCAGATGATTTTACGCAGCCATTTAATGATTGTGATACAGGTGGAGGAAGTTTTGATCACATGGCTTTTCATGGATAGCTGAACGTCAAAAATCACTCCTAAGTTTCGAGCTGATTTCGAAGGAGTGGGTGGAGTGCCCATTTGGGCGGGCCAGTATTGGGGTCCCCATAAAGTGGTATTACGTCCAACAGAAGAAGTTCTGTTTTCCCCCCATTCAGTTGAAGTTTGTTATCCAGCATCCAGGCTGCAATGTTGCTCAGTCCTGAACAGAGGGCAGATGAGGGGGCATAAGGATCTGAGGAAAGGGAGTAGATGATCTGAGTATCATCTGCGTAGGAGTAAATTGTGAGCCCAGCTTGCTCCGCTATAGACGCCAGAGGTCTGACGTATAAATTGAAGAGCAAGGGGCTCAAGATGGAACCCTGTCGTACTCCATACGCAGATGTGAAGATTTGGGAAGCAGAGGAGGAGGAAAAAACTTGGAAAGTGCGGTTGGATAGAAAGCTAGTAAGCCAGTTGAGAGCAGAGCCGGTGATGCCCGATGATTGAAGGGCGTGTACGAGGATGGGATGGGAAACCGTGTCAAATGCGGCACTCAAATCCAACAGGATGAGTGCCACGGTTTTCCCCCTATCGACTCGGAAACGGATATTTTCTGAGACTCCCAGCAAGGTAGATTCCGTTGAGAAGCCGGCTCTGAAGCCTGACTGTGATGGATGTAGGATTCCGTTTAGCTCAACATGGGTGGAGAGTTGAGAATTGATATGTTTTTCTAAAATTTTAGAAAATACTGGGATCAGTGAGATGGGGGGAAAATTGGCCAAAATGCTGGAGTCCGCATTAGCTTTTTTTAGTAGAGGCATTACCATCACATGTTTCCATGCGGAGGGTACCGTAGCTTCTTTTAGGGAGGAGTTAAGAAGTTCCAAGATAAGTTCAAGGGAGGCGTTGTCTAATTTTTTTAGAATTTGAGGAGGGATGGGGTCCAATGGTGAACCGGATTTAATTTTACTGATGATATCAGAAAGAGTCTCAATGTTGAGTGGGTCCCAAGTGTCGATCAACGAAAGGATCGGAGGACAGGTATCAGAAATGAGCATAAGGTCATGAGAAGTTGTAAGTGGAGAGGAGAAAGTTGTCAAGAAATTACTGGGATTATTGTCATTTGGTGTCTCTTGCTCGAGAGATGAGGTTGGGGCTAGTGAGTTGGATAAAGTAGGACGGTGAGATAAAATGTCGAAATTGGAGTAGATTGTGTCAATTTTGGCGATGAAAAATTCAGCTAATGAATTGCATTGAGATGTATTAAGATAGGGAGCTTTGGGCTGGCAAAGTGCTCCCGAGAGTTTTTGCACTACCTTGAAGAGTGTCTTAGGGCGATTCTTTGCTTCAAGGATAGTGTGATTAACATGTTCAGCTTTAGCATCTTTGCAAAGAGAGTGGTATTTCTTTAGAGCTGCTTTATAGCTTTGTTTAGAACATGTGTCATATTTTTTACGCCATTTGCGCTCGAGATTTTTGCAAATAGTTTTTTCTTTTATTAAGGCTTCAGTGAACCAGGGTGCAGGTGGATTATGGTAATTGTGCGATGACATGCGTAGAGGTAGGCATGTATCGGCAGCCTGTGTAAGCCAAATGTTTATGGCGCCAGACGTTGCAATGCTAGGTCTAGTATTTTCAAGGCAGGTGTTGAATTTGTTCAAGTCCAATTTATTCCAATTTCTGGATAACCTAGGTTCTGCGGGGTTGAGGGAGTTCTTAAGTTGTTGACCTAGTTTGATAGTGAACGTCACCATATAATGGTCCGACCATATTATGGGTAAGGGGGTTTTACAGTCAATGGTCTCAAGATTCGAAAACATGGGGTCTAGAAGGTTCCCTGCTTTGTGGGTGGGGCCAGAGTTGTGTAATTGGATGTTTAAAGCAGCCAGATCTTGTAAAAGGTTGCTGCTGATAGTGCATGAGGGGTCATTCAGGTGCAGATTAAGGTCACCAATAATCGAAAAATTCATTGAGGTCTGAATTAATGGTGCTATATATTCCGGGAGGGAGGCTGCCCAGGAATTCGCCGGGCCCGGAGGGCGGTAGATCAATAACCCAGAGAGGGTAAAGTTGGAAGAGAGCGAGAGCTTGAACAGACCGGCCTCACAGTTGGGCATTGCAAAATCTTCCCATTTGCAAGAATGTAGTCTATTATATATTATAGCTATACCTCCACCTTCCTTCTTTGGTCTATTTCTCCCCACATAGGTGTAGTTATCGGGGAGGGCGGCAGCAATATCTGGACCAGAGTGATCTTTAAGCCATGTCTCTGTGAGAAAAAGAACAGCAGGTTTCTCCGAGGCAAGAAGATCAAAACTTTCTCTTCTATGTTTACCTAATGATCTGCAGTTCAGGCTGATTAGCGTCATAGTTTGAGGATGTTCTTCCGCCATAGGTTTAGAGCATGCGGGAGGGAAGTTTGAAGTGGCTATGTTGGTTGTAGAAGGGAGGGAGGTCAGGGAAAGCAGGCAAATCTGGCAGGTATTTGGGACACAGTGAGGGTTTAGGATAGTGCAGTGAGCATGCTGAGATGGCATAAGTCGAAGGAGGGCTTCCCTGGAGTAGATGTAAGATGGTCCTGACGGGGGAGGGCTAGGGGGTATAGTCCCGAGTCCCGGCCCGTCGCGGACGGGCGCAGACGGGCTTGCCTTAGGCGCGCCATCGGCGCGCAAACGTCGCGCCCGCTGCGCTCATCCGCTGCGCTTCCTGGGGTTGCACATTTATCTATGTGTGCCAGAAGAGAGGCGGGGGGCGTGGCCTCAAGGGGGCGTGGCTAGCGGCCTCGCCGCTGATGGCGGCGTGAGGAAAATGCGGTAGGATTAACGGTGGACACAGGTCCAGACAAGTATTCTTAAAATCAATACACAGGTTGTCAATTAAAAGCAAGTTTAGCACAAGCACAAGCTGCCTCCCGGCTTTTCGCCTCAGGAGAAATGAGTTACCGGGCGCTTGCAGTCAGCGCTGATAAACTGGTAGGCGGGGGGCGTGGCCTCAAGGGGGCGTGGCTAGCGGCCTCGCCGCTGATGGCGGCATGAGGAAAATGCGGTAGGATTAACGGTGGACACAGGTCCAGACAACTATTCTTAAAATCAATACACAGGTTGTCAATTAAAAGCAAGTTTAGCACAAGCACAAGCTGCCTCCCGGCTTTTCGCCTCAGGAGAAATGAGTTACCGGGCGCTTGCAGTCAGCGCCGATAAACTGGTAGGTGGGGGGCATGGCCTCAAGGGGGCGTGGCCAGCGGCCTCGCCGCTGATGGCGGCGTGAGGAAAATGCGGTAGGATTAACGGTGGACACAGGTCCAGACAAGTATTCTTAAAATCAATACACAGGTTGTCAATTAAAAGCAAGTTTAGCACAAGCACAAGCTTCCTCCCGGCTTTTCGCCTCAGGAGAAATGAGTTACCGGGCGCTTGCAGTCAGCGCTGATAAACTGGTAGGCGGGGGGCGTGGCCTCAAGGGGGCGTGGCTAGCGGCCTCGCCGCTGATGGCGGCGTGAGGAAAATGCGGTAGGATTAACGGTGGACACAGGTCCAGACAAGTATTCTTAAAATCAATACACAGGTTGTCAATTAAAAGCAAGTTTAGCACAAGCACAAGCTGCCTCCCGGCTTTTCGCCTCAGGAGAAATTAGTTACCGGGCGCTTGCAGTCAGTGCTGATAAACTGGTAGGCGGGGGGCGTGGCCTCAAGGGGGCGTGGCTAGCTGCCTCGCCGCTGATGGCGGCGTGAGGTAAATGCGGTAGGATTAACGGTGGACACAGGTCCAGACAAGTATTCTTAAAATCAATACACAGGTTGTCAGTTAAAAGCAAGTTTAGCACAAGCACAAGCTGCCTCCCGGCTTTTCGCCTCAGGAGAAATGAGTTACCGGGCGCTTGCAGTCAGCGCTGATAAACTGGTAGGCGGGGGGCGTGGCCTCAAGGGGGCGTGGCTAGCGGCCTCGCCGCTGATGGCGGCGTGAGGAAAATGCGGTAGGATTAACGGTGGACACAGGTCCAGACAAGTATTCTTAAAATCAATACACAGGTTGTCAATTAAAAGCAAGTTTAGCACAAGCACAAGCTGCCTCCCGGCTTTTCGCCTCAGGAGAAATGAGTTACCAGGCGCTTGCAGTCAGCGCTGATAAACTGGTAGGCGGGGGGCGTGGCCTCAAGGGGGCGTGGCTAGCTGCCTCGCCGCTGATGGCGGCGTGAGGTAAATGCGGTAGGATTAACGGTGGACACAGGTCCAGACAAGTATTCTTAAAATCAATACACAGGTTGTCAATTAAAAGCAAGTTTAGCACAAGCACAAGCTGCCTCCCGGCTTTTCGCCTCAGGAGAAATGAGTTACCGGGCGCTTGCAGTCAGCGCTGATAAACTGGTAGGCGGGGGCGTGGCCTCAAGGGGGCGTGGCTAGCGGCCTCGCCGCTGATGGTGGCGTGAGGAAAATGCGGTAGGATTAACGGTGGACACAGGTCCAGACAAGTATTCTTAAAATCAATACACAGGTTGTCAATTAAAAGCAAGTTTAGCACAAGCACAAGCTGCCTTCCGGCTTTTCGCCTCAGGAGAAATGAGTTACCGGGCGCTTGCAGTCAGCGCTGATAAACTGGTAGGCGGGGGGCGTGGCCTCAAGGGGGCGTGGCTAGCGGCCTCGCCGCTGATGGCGGCGTGAGGAAAATGCGGTAGGATTAACGGTGGACACAGGTCCAGACAAGTATTCTTAAAATCAATACACAGGTTGTCAATTAAAAGCAAGTTTAGCACAAGCACAAGCTGCCTCCCGGCTTTTCGCCTCAGGAGAAATGAGTACCAAGGGGGTGAGCAGGGGTTATCTTGGCGTGTGACTCCCTTGCCCTGACTAGAATGGTGGTTTCTGCCTGGCTTTGGCATAAGCCTTAGCTAACCAGAAATCCCAGTTCTAACATTGTTGGACAGCGGTGAGGATTAGGACTTGTGTTTGCACAGTACCACAGCGACAGCTGGCTACATTACAAAACTCTGCATTTTAGATAGTCAAATGTTTGGGATTATTGCTTGTGATTTTGTTTTTCCTCAAGAGGGTCGTTTTCAAATGGTGTTCCTGCGCTTTATGTTTAGTGGCAGATGGGAGAAAATGACAGGGCGGGACGCCAATAGAGGGGGTAGGTTCCCGTAGATAAGGAATCCCTTGCTGGGTCCAGTGCCCAATCCCTGTTTCTGTCCCTGTGTGGGTAGATGGAAGAGAGGGAGTGTGGAGGAGGAATGGCTTGCTCGGGAGGGTGGTTATCCCCAGAGTGTAGTGTGTGTGTGTCTGGATTCCCCAGTATGGTAGGATCCAGTGGTGGCAGCTAAAATGTGTCCAGTGCGTGAAGTCCCATTCCCAGTTCCCAGAGTATGGTGCCTGGTGCTCAGTAAGAGGGGTACAGGTTGAGAGTCAGGGGCAGTGAGGAACTGTCTCACCAGTCTGGAGGGGGAGTGTGTGGATGAGTGGTGTGTTGAACTGGAGAAGTTGGTGTGAGTTTTTTTTAAAGGAGCTTGCACGGGAGGTGTACCTCTGGTGGTGTGCAGGAGGTCCTGCAGAGGCACTGGACAAGAAGGTGGACGTCTGGCGGTGTGCTAGATGTCTTGCAGAGGCATTAGGGAGTGATTCTAAAAGTAGTGGCTTGTGTATCTGATGATCCTGTGTAGGGGAAGCGGTTCATGTGTAACCCGCTAGGTCCCAGTAGGATGGTAGGGGTGTAGAAGCTCACGTCCTGTCTCAGTGGAGGCAGAGTGAATGTGGGACGGTGTGTCCCACGTTGGCCCGAAACCCTGTCTCAGGGCCTGGAGGGTTCCCTGAGGGAGCGCCAGGTCAGGGGCCTAGGCTGTACTTACAGGTCATTTGAGGAGGATCTTCCATTGTCTAGAGGACGGGGAGTGTCTGTAACCAGAACTCCGGCGGTTCTGGTGTTGGGCAGTACCGCTCCTAAGTGAAGGGTGCAGAAGTCCTGGTTCGCTGGGTATTTGACCGTCTAGAGTGCTTGACCATTTGTGGGGCCTCTGGAGGTCGTTCCCCGAGGAGGGGGGAGGCCAGATTCAGGTTCAGCCTGACCTGGAGGGAAGGGCATCTGTAATCAGTGTCCTGACCAGTTTTGGCTTCCAGGGGTACCGCTCCAAGGTGGGAGGGTGCAGAACTCTGGAATGGGGTGTAGAGGGACGGTGCCCTTGTCTCTGACCCCGGTGCAACCTGAGGGTTTAGACCCTAGATTGGAAGATTAGGAAACTTCCAGGTCAAGAAGGAATCTCTGCCAAAGTAGATCAGCTGAAGAGACTGAGGGGGCTGCCCTTGCTGTGTGATCTGGGGCTCACCTGCAGTTTGTTGTTTCCACTAAGGTAGAGAAAAGGGGATTTTGCTGTGTGCTGTGTCCCCCCACCTGCTTGAAGAGGGACTGTGCTGTGTGCTTTGTACCTCAGAAGTGAAATAGTTTCCAGATCCCAGGCGATAGACCAGTTGATGGAGAGAGGTCCTGATCTGGTGGGAGAGATGTGTTCTGGTGGGTGCTTCCCTGGGAGGGTGCGGAACCCCGGAAGTAGAGGTAGGGTGGGGCATTCTTACCCGTGACCTCTGGTCAGCCTGAGGGTATGGTCCCTAGGTTGAAGGATCAGTGGTAGTTGTAGCTACACTGAGAGGGAGAGTGGAGAATGGCAATTGTGTGCCAGGGGTTACAGCCCCCCACTCTGTGGATTGGTCAGGACCTGTGACATTTGGATGGCCTAGGGCCTGGTCCTGGCCGTGGATGACTAGAGAGTACCACTGGGGTATCCTAGTTGTGCCAGAGAGCTCTTGTTGAGAGAAATCCATGTGGTTCAGAGTGGCGCAAAACCAGAGGGTGTCCCTGCCGTGCGGGCCCGTATACGTGTTTTTTCACCCGAAGCAGGGAAGCCCATCAAGAGAGTGATTGGTCTACCCTGCGTTTTGGCTGGAAGGGTGTTGTGTTGGACCTGGCCCTTTTTGGCAGGTTCACCCCGAAACTTTTTGCTTTTGCCTAGCCTGTTTCTGTAACCTGGTGTTGGTGATTTTAGGTCTCTGCGCCCTTTTTCACTGTGGTACAGTGTAAAGTGCGTGAGCTCTCTGTGTATGTGTGGTGAGTGACCTGACCTTCCATAGGAATGCATGGGGAATATGTGTGACCATGGTAGTTACTGATGTGTGGGGAATGCAGGGTCGAGTTTGGTATGTGCGAACTCGTGAGATTGAATGCTGCATAATGATGTATGCGGCATGAATGTGTCTAGTGTGGAAGTGCCACTTCTAGACATGGGTGAGCGTGTGTAGTGAGTGTGCTGACACGTGATTGGCTGGAGCCTGGGTCCAGGAAGTCTGGATGGGTCTGCCCAGTGGTGAGTGTTGAGATTAGCATGCTGATGTGAGGGGAGGGGTGCACCTGGGTCCTGAATAGAGCTGGGCTTTCCACACACAATGCTGGCTCCGCCCCCTGTGGTGCGTCTAATGACCCTAGCCTGACTAGTGAATGGGAGGGGTGGCTGTGCTCATCAAGGGGGCTCCCAAACCAGCTGCGCCTGGTTTTTCCCCCACCCTGCACCTTTAGACAAAGGGATTTGCTGCATAAAAAGGGGCTGTGTCCCCTTACAAAATGTTCTTGTTTCCAACTTGAATCCTGCCAGGGGCGTGCTGCGGCTTGGGCCCAGGGGAAGGCTTGACTCCCTGGGCCCTGCCCAATCCCTGGATACCTGATGGACTGCTGATGTCCTGGACTCTGGAGACCTTTTACTGGGTCCCCTTTGCTTCACTTTGCTGCTGGACCTTGCTTGTAGTGCTGGGGGAGCGCTTTATTTTTGACAGAGACCTTCTTTTGCCTGATTGCGCTTGGGAGCACTTTTGGCTTTATTTGGAGCGTTTTTTCGCCCCACATTTTACGTGGGGAAAAGCCGGTGCCCACCCGGCATTTGCCCGGGATTGCCGATTGTAGCGAGTGCCACCTTGCGTTATATTTAAATTTGAGAGTGAGCCTACCCCTCATTTGCCGGGAGATCACCACCGCTGCCCGGGGGCCTGAAATCGACCGAAAAGTTGCCGTTCTCCGCCTAGGGCCGCGGACAAAGAACCGAAGGGGCCGCGCCCTGATTGGGCCACTGGTGGATGTTTATCTCGCGGAGCCGCGCCCCGATTGGTGGATTCCCACGAAGAAGCTGCCGCGTCGAGAGGGGCTCGTCCAGGAGCCGCGCTAGGATTGGCTGACTCCCGCGGTCGCGGTCGGTGGAGAGAGAGAGCCCTGGATCCCAGGAGGGGGCCCGGGTGAGGCGAAGATGGCGGCCAAGGCCGCCGACGGCAGTGCGGGGCTCCCAGGAGTCCCGGGAAGCCCCGCAGGAGAACGCCGCCGCCTCCCAGAGCAGAGGAGCCCCGCCGAAGAACAGCCCGGTGAGTAGAAAGGGCTGGGGGGGCTCCATGAGGCTGCTGTTGGTGCCGGTTTTAGGCACTGTGTCAGAGCGGCCCCGTGGGCCAGTAGGCCGCTCCAACGTGGACGTAGTTTTAAAAGGACCCCGTGGGGGTCCCAAGGCCTCGTGAGCACTTTCAGAGTGCAGAGGGCTCCAGTGTTTGAGGGGGTCAGAGTGCTCCCGTGGGCCAGGTGTTTCCCGAGCCCAGATGGCTCCTCAGCTTTGTCCGAGCCTGTGTGGCTCCAACATGGGCGCAGTTTGCTCCTAAGGGCCAGTGAGGGCCCCTGTCGCAGTTTGCTGTTTCTCAGCTGGCCAGCAATTAGTGGGCAGCTGCACCGTTTAGGCGCAATTTGAGAGAAAGTCCCTGTGTGGGACAGAGATGGCACAGAGGTGCCAGGCCTTTTAGAGCTGCGCAGCACTTAGTGCCACCTGCAACGTTTAGGCCCTGTGATTGTTCTCAGCTGCCCAGCAATTAGTGGGCAGCTGCAACGTTTAGGGTTGCGCCGGTGGCACACCCCTGACTGGCGCTGCATTGGCAGCGCACCCTGACATTCTGGACACAGGGCTTTTGGGTCCCCTTATTAGATGGCCACTTGGCCAGGGGGCTGGTATGTAATGTGGTTTTTGCGCAATGTGATTTTGCTATGTTTATGATAGTAATTGCCTAAGGTGATGTTTGCGCAATGTGATTATGAGTTTATTTTACCTATGTGTGTTTAGACTAGTGAGGAGATTGCCTACTGTATTTTTACCGGTTAGGCCCAAATGTGAGTTATGCGTAATGTGCTATGCCATTATGCCTGTGACACCTCTGAATATGTTTTATGCATTATGTGTCTTACCTACACCTCTGAATGTTTTTATGCATCATGTGTTTTCCTTCCCTACACCTCTGAATGTTGTGATGCATCATGTGTAATGTGTTCTTACCTATAATTGTTGTTTTGTGATACACTTATTCTATGATCTACAAAGTGCTATTTTTAACAGTATTTCTGCTAAGTGCTGATTCTGACAGTGGTCCAGGTGGCTCTGTCTTGTACATAATCCCTTGTGAATATTGCCCGTGCCAGTTGGCACAATGTATATTGTGTGATTACTCTCTGATGTGTTTTTGACAATACAGAAGTTATTTTTATATAACCTTGTGTGGAGTTCCTTTTGATGTGTGCCTAGGATGTTGTTGCTGTTGTGTGCGTGCGCAAATGCTTTACACATTGCCTCCGGGATAAGCCTGTCTGCTCGTGCCAAGCTACCAAGGGGGTGAGCAGGGGTTATCTTGGCATGTGACTCCCTTACCCTGACTAGAATGGTGGTTTCTGTCTGGCTTTGGCGTAAGCCTTAGCTAACCAGAAATCCCAGTTCTAACAAAATGTCTCTGAAAATAAAGTGATGGCATTTCCAAAAAGTGGTATAGGAAAGTTGACCAGAAGTGGTGGTTAAATGAGGCACAATTTGAGGTGATGAAGGAGTATAGGTACTTGGGGCTTCTTTTTAAATATAATCTTTTTAAAGCACACTTAGAACAACAGGAGTTAAGGTCAAGGGGAGTTAAGGCAGGTGTTTTACAAACACTGGATTTGGAACTTGGCCATAAACCTGTAGAAGGTTTTAACGAAACCATAATTCAAAAATAATAAATCTGTTTGTGAAGTACTCTTAGAAAAAAATATTATTTTTTTATCAGTTATTGAAATAAAGATTTGGAAAAGATAGCTAAGCCTCCGAAACGGCACTGTTAACGGTGCACTGTGACCTGAGTTTGGCCTGACTTATTTAATATGTAAGTATCAACAAAGGATACTTAGTCATTGGGCCTGTCTTGTTAAAGCAGCGGAAGTCTCGCTGAGACAGTCAATTAATGATTACCTGTAGGGAAATTCAATAGCACATTTGACCACAAATCTGCATAATATTAAGGATAGTCTAAATATATCACCATCGTTTGATATCCAGTGTATATCGGTGGGCCACCTGAAAAAGGTAATAAAGGTGTGGTTAGAGAGAAATCTAGAAATTGCGATCTAGAAGATCTGGCTAGATGTAGGCAAAAGCAGTAAGCTGCTCCATCTATTGGAAACAAACTATAGGGGTACTTTGCAAAAATATCTGTGTGTTGTACAGAGTGCCTATGTTGAAGATGGTTATTGAAGGTTGGGCTTGGACAAGTGCCAGCCTTCATAAAGTGGTGGATCAGGATAGTGTGAATATTTCTCCTTGCCCATTTTGTAAACATTCCCCATTGACACATGCTCTCATTTATTAGTTTTTTTGTGCAGCTTTTGAGAGAGATAGGAAAAGTTTGTTATTATTGATTGTTTGAGTTTTAAAGGTTGGTCACATTCAAGATCTTTTGAAAGAAACGTTTACTTATGACAATATGATATTATGTTATGGCATAGGGAAATAATTATCTATTCTATCTGAACAATTAGATAAATTGACTAGAACGTTTTATAATATGATTTTTTCATCTTATATCTAGTATGATAATGTTTTACATTGGAGTTTTTAGAGATTTGTTTTTGTAGGCTGACTATTTCTGATATTTAAGAGGAATGACCTGTCTTTTTATGGAAAGAGCTTTGAAATGTTTATAATTATTTTTTTTAAAGTTTTGTATAATAATGTGTAATTTTTGTGTTGCCTTGTCGGCACAATGTCAACCAAATAAATGAATACTGATACACTTAAAGCTTATGTATAACCAAAGCTAAATTTAAAGAAAAGCCAGGCAATATTGCATTGCACAGAAAAATTCTGAATGTAGGGAAATGTAACATTTACACACCAACATTTGGAATTATATTGAGATGGAAATAACCCCTGCATGATGTACAGTGGGGTTACCCTACTAAATGTATCTGGCATCTTCGTTTTTGGCCCCAGCTGCACGCTAATCTGGACCTGTCCTGGACCTGGAGGGGCTCAAAAGCTTGCTGTTACATGTTTGACAATGAATGCCATTTGTGACATGGGCTTAGTATGTTAATCATCACTGGTCACAGAGTACAATGCTTTGTTAACCAGTAGTTGTGATCAGACCTTTTAATCTGTGTCTCAGTAGTGGAGGTCTACTAGCTCACTGTTCAGCTCTCTCCCAGGTCCTAGCACTAACATGACAGTGCATGTTTGAATCTTTGTAAGTGTGTGGCCTGCGTAGTCCATAGGGAAAATGTGTTTTGGGACCCCCTTTTTCTCAGCCTCCACTTGACAAATCACCACGAAATTTCAGCTGATGTGAGTGGCAAATAAGTTTTCAATATTTCGTGAGGATTCGCCAAATGACACCAAAGTTATTGCCAAATGAAAACCAGTAGGTATATATATATATATATATATGTATATATATATATATATATGTGGCGTCATTTGGGGAATCTTCACAAACTGTTTAATATATTTATTTACTTATTTTATATTATTTAAACAACTTTTAAAGTGCACAAATACCCATAGGTGTCTCGCGCTATGTTCTGCTGAAGGTAAGGTTTAGAATGGGAAAAACCTGTTACTCGAAAAGCCAAGTTTTTATTTGTTTCCTGAATGACAGTAGAGTACTTAATATTATATATGTATATAACCACAAACGTTTGTCATCAGAGATGTCATGAGTGACGTCACTGTCCATGTCATGAGTGATGTAATATGTGAGGTCATAAGCAGTGCATTGCGGGAGCGGGAGTTATGGTTAGCTCAGCTAACTATAACTGCTCAATTTCACTGGTTTTGTTTGAGTGTAACCTGAGCCTAACTATAACGTCTCTCTAACCTTTGGTTTTTTCAGTGAATTTCTAAGTGTTTTAAAGTTCAATTTCCTAACTATAACGTCACAGTAACCTTTTTTTTCTGTGAATTTTTAAGGTTTTTTAAAATGCTATTTCCTAACTATGACGTCCTTGTAACCTTTGGTTTTCTCAGTGAATTTGTATGTTTTTTTAACTAGTAGCCACCTATGTTCCCTGTAATTTTTTTTCCTCTGTATGCGGCAGTGTAAGGTCTCTGTGCGCTGCAGCCAAGGCTCTGTGCACCTAGAACCTGACCGCGCGTGTGGGTACAGCGAGAGGGGTTCCTGCTTGATTGTGCAGTTACGGACCCAGGTACTGGAATGCAGAAGGACTGGTGATGGGACAGGCAGGGCCAGACTGGGAACCCAAAGCAGCCCCAGCAATTTTTTCAGAACGGGGTGGGGCAATGTCAAGCACTGCTGAAGAGAACCGGTCCACAGCACTGCTGCTTTTGTTACTTGGCCCGATATTGGGGCATCGCTGCAAAACTGCTCCAGTAACAAAACCGGCCCCCACTGTTTCTAAACTGGCCCACACCTTTCCAGTCTCCTGTTACAGCCAGTCTGGCCCTGGGGAAGGCCTTTACGTGTTGGTGACTGGCATACACTGGTTGTGTCATGTTGGAAATGAACAGGTACTGTGCAGAGCATCTGCAACCATATCAAAGCTACACTAATATATATTAGAAACCAGGGCAACCTGCCTCAATCCATAGCACCAGTGAACCTCTGCTTTCCTAACTAACTACACAGCAGCGGCTGAGGGACATCTTTTGGATTTTAAGGGCCCTAGGCCAAATGTATTTAGGGGGCCCCTGTGCTGATCACCTTTGAATTTATGATTCAGTTTCAGCACTCTCGTGTCCTCTTTGGCCAGATAACAAACAGTGCACAGACACATGGGTTCATATTCTAAATGTGTTTATAGTTAATATTCAGGGATAGTGATGTATTTTCCCTATATTTTAAAATAGTAGAAGCTCACTAATACTACTGCAAGTAATCACTGTGACATCCTCCCATTTCTCATATCTGAGATCCTGTTTGGATCTAAAAGAAAAAATGTGTATGAATGCTGCAGGGGGAGGAATGTGCATAGAAGTCCACCACATGTGCTTTTAGAATCACTAATATATTTTAGTTATTCTGAAAGCACACATGGTGCTTTTAGGTTTGTTCAGGGCTTTAAGTGAGATGAAAAAACTGGTGGGGTCTCTCAAAGGGGCGTGACTGATGTAATTAATGGTGCCGGTTAAAAACATATGAGCTAAAAATCTGTGCTTAGCATAGTGTGCCACGTGATTGTTATTGTGCTGCTTCTGTCATTGCAATCAGATATACTGTATTGTAATTGCATTTATATAGTGCTTGCTACCACTGATGGGGTGTTGAAACACTTTTTCGGCGAGTAGCACGCTACTCTGTAACCCATAAAGCATTAGTGGTGAAATAGTATAGTGAAATATGAAAGTAATTTGAGTGGTGGATATGTTAGTCAGTTATTTGGATTGAGAACGATAGTGGAGGGATAGAAGAGGGATAAAAGGTTTGCATTCCTATAGCGCTTGCTACCCATGGTGGGGTGTTGAAACGCTTTATTGGTGAGTAGCATGCTACTCTGGATCCCATAAAGGATTAGTGCTGAATTAGTATAGTGAAATATGAAAGTAATTTGAGGGATGGATATGTTAGTCAGTTATTTGGATTGAAAAGGATAGTGGAGGGAAAGAAGAGGGAAGGATTTAGAAATATATATATATATATATATATATTTATATAAAACTCTGCACAACTATCCTTCAAGTAGGGAAAGGATTTCCTTGGGGATCTTAAAATACCAAAGCATGAACCTGCCAATTTTTGTCTCCATAATGAAATTCGGCATTTATTTGAAAACACTTATGTTAAAATCCCGAGTTATGTAGGGTTTTGCATATTAATCCTACATTTAGACATGTGCTCCACTGCAAGCGCTGCTAACCTGATTGAACAGCATAACTTGCTTGCAAAGAGCCACTGTTACCCCTCTATGCTGGTGCAATTCCACAAGTTGCCCTAATGACAGATACACTGGGCACGGAGACAGTAAGCTTTTATAGACAATTCACCAACCATCAGTTTAGTCACCACTTCCCATTGTCTATGTAAAGCATGACTTGGAGATGGTAGTGGCCTACCAAACAGAAAAAATAATAGTTACTTTTACTAAAGCCGAAAAAAAATCTAATACTCATATTTCCTGTCCCTTTTTTGTGGGTTTATCGTTGGTTTCAACTGCTTCCAATATCTTTACTCTTCTGGAGAATTATTTCAGGAAATAGCCCCATAACTGTCCAAGAAATACTTGGTGCAACAGCTGTAAACTAAGCATGCTACTCCGGATGAGACTTCCAGTGCTTTTGGCAACAGTTGGCACGAGGTCCCCAGAGGCAACCCTATCCCCCGCAGGTGTAAAGAACAGGAATCTCAGGTGGACATGTAAATATTAAAGTCCAATACAGAGACAGTCATCAGAAGAATCTGTGAGTATAACAAAAACTGCAGACTTACCTTGCTCTAGTGAAACTGTCCTCCTTAAGGTTCAATACAAGGATATTGGAGCTCAGATACACTTTGTTTTGTGATTCTGCAATCGTTTTTGTAATGTATAATACAACACATAACATCATACCTACAACAAGCCAGGACTATTGGCTTTGTCAATGGTTGTTAGTTGTAGAAGATAAATAAGCCACAACTAGGGCTTTGTTGAATCTAATATTGAAAATGCTTCAGTTCTGAAATGATGAGACTGTGAAAGAACTATAGCAAGTCTCTTTGCAGTTACACCAAAGGCGTTGAGCAGTTGCACTGCTGTAGATTTAAGATTTACCCTGAGGGAGAGGGCAAAATGAAGAACCCGATTGGGAGCTGTTTCAGCACCTGATTTTGAGAACTGCAGGGGCTGAGCACCGGCAGGGCCCAGACCACTTAAAGCCCTGGCCTTGCTGCATGCCTTTTGTAAATAGAGAGTTGCTGCTGGCCGATTGTGTGCATTTTTTAAAGTACACCTGTTTATTGCAGTGCAGTGTATAGGCAGGACAGGTGCTGCAGTTAACATGAATACTTTGAAAAAATGCACACAATCTGCCTGCAGCCACACTCTATTCATTTTTTTATTTTTTTTATTTTTTTATTTTAAAGGTTTTATATAGCGCTGGCTAGAGCCGGAAGTATCAGAGCGCTTTACATGAGCATCAGATCGTAGTTACAGGTTACATCGTTACAAAGGTTACACAGTTATTATAGCATGACAACATAGTTACTTGTAAGGTCGAGATAAACAATAAGCACAAATACGAAGGGGAAAATCAGGCAGGGGGAAAGATTTAGGGGAGGGGGAAGGAGCTGGGAAAGTAGACAGGTAATGAAAGCAGGAAAGAGAAGGGGAGGGCGAAGGACACCACATGGAAAGAGGAGGGGAAGGGCGACGGGGACACAAACCGGTAGACGAGTCAAAGCAACGCCCAAAGTCCAGTAAGCTGTGATCCCAGGGGAAGTGGTATCAATTCCCTATCTCAGTTGCGGGATGTTCCCTTTACGCAGTGGGCTCTCTCAGAGGGGTCTCTGAGACTCCAAGGCCTACATACTGGATCCTACCCCAAAAAAGGGGAGAGGGAGTGCTTTGGCAAGGGGTGCCATACCATACGTCAGTTGTGAGTGGCTCCCTTGGCGCAGTGGACTCTCTCAGCGGGTTCGCTGAGACTCCAGAGTATAAATATTGGATCTTTCCCCAACAAGGGGAGAAGGAGTGCTTAGTCAAAGGGCACAAAGGACAGGGGACTAGGCAGACTACCAAGCAATATGAGAGATTCAGGGGAGAGGGGATAGGAGCTAGGGAGGTAGACAAACAGAGAAAGAGTACTAAATGGGAACAAATATAATTAATGAGTTATTATATAGCGCTGGCAAGACCAGAAGGAATCAGAGCGTCTTACATGAAAAATAATAATGTTGCAATGTACATCAGTTAAACTATACATAAGTATCAAGAAAAGCATTTAAAGAACATAGAGGACAAGGTGAATGGAGCAAGGAAGGGTAAGTCCAGAAGCACGTTGTGCGCTTCGCTATCACTAACCAAAGCACACGTTGTGCTTTAAGGCTTGCAACATGCCTTTTGTTAATAGAGCGCAGCAGGTTGCCTGTTTTTTTTCAAGTTTTCATGTTAGTTGCAGCGCCCGACATACTAATACAAGGGCTGCATTTAAGATGAAAACTTTCAGAAAGGCACACAATCTCCCTGCAGCGGCGCTCTATAATCAAAAGGCACACTGTAAACCTAAAAGCACGACATGTGCTTCCACAATCACTAATATAAGTTAGTGATTGTGAAAGCACACGTCGTGCCTATAGCAATACTAATACCCAAAGAATGGCACGCCATGCACTGACCTCGGAAGGATAGCAGAGGGAGTTGGACTTCTCAGAATTAAAAGCTGTAACCAGACTTTCACCCCTGATGTCAGCAGTGAGCACTAAACTCGCTGACGTGTCGTGGTGGTGAGATAAGCCCTGGAACAGATTTTGCAAGAGGTCACTGAGGGGCAGGTGGTATACAATAAAGAGAAACACACCCCTAGGTGTGATCTGTAGATACTAAACAGAATAGAATCCACTTGGGAGGTGGTGGTGGTCCCTACAATGGTGGGGAGCACACAGTGTTGTTTAAATACCCCTCACACACCAACAGGCCCCTTGGTGTCATGCTTCATCATCGGGGTCTTCGCACCCGTCTACAGAATGCGGCGTGCTACCAACGACGACTACGTGGGAGCACTTTCTTTGGACTATGTGTGAATGCGTGTGGGGTACTTAAATGTGAGTGGTAAAGTGGTGAAAGTGATACTTAAAAAATACCTGGCTCGTGGGGTAAAAAAGACTTTAATTAAGCCCCCGGCTGGTATTATTAAAAAGGGTGCAGTGTGAGGTTATTGGTGTATAATTATGTACATTAACCTCTTTTGTGCGTCGACATGAACATGTTTCGGAGTGCAAAACTCCGTCTTCAGGACGGGAAATGCACAAAGATCCCCACCTTACTCACATGGATGTAGATGTAAAAGTGTATTATACAAAAATTGTGACGTGAACTATAGGTGTTATGTACCTAAATTGTAGTTCAACACGTAGTCTCTGCGCCCATTTGGCGTATTTATAAAGACCTGGAGGGAGAGAAGGACATAATCAATACCTTTCTCATTATGCCGTTGTGACTGTCATATAGGTGGCAATAACCTTAAGGACAAAGAATATGCATATATATAGGGTTGCAGATTTCCTCCAAAGATCGTACACCCTGTGGATAAAAGTGACAAAAAAGGACAGGGACACACATATAGACACATACATAACACACATGTTGGTTTTGGTAATGGTTCCAAAAGTTCCATGAAGTATGTGGATAAAAAACAACTAGGTAGAAATTGTCTTACTTAGTGTTTTAGGTTACATTGCCTCATGAGCCATTAGCGCATTATCGGGGGTGCCATCATGCTAAGTTCAGTGATCTGTGGGCATGAGAAAACCTTGTTTAGGATCCGCTACTATTTGCATGCACTGTCTGTTCTCAGACAAAATGCTCCACATGTCAAAATGATTAGACACAGGTCAGGCAGACGCCGCTGCCAATAGGTACTCAAAATGCTCAGACGATTTGCACGCGTTGTCATCGCTAGCGATGTAATTGCTAGTGATGTATATGTAATAGCGACGTTGTAGCATGCGTCGCGATAGCCTGCGTTGTGGTGCCGCCCACGATGTAACAGTCGCGTCGTGATAGCACCGCGAAGCAATGCATTCGTTGTGATGGGTGTTTCCCCTTGGTTTCTAGAAGAACCTCCTGGGCTTACATATGAGGTGTCCCAGCGTTGTGTCCCTGTCCCTGTTTTGGACTGAGTAGAGTAGCTTTTGCTACCAGCCGAGGGTCCTTCCCCAGTAGATTGATGACATAGGCATTCCGTGGCGCACTGTTGCTAACACTCTTTGTTAGGGCCACTCCATCTTACATATTGTCACAAGTGCTGAGGTAATACTTACAAAGCCACGCACATCAAGATTTGAGTAACGCAATGCAGCGCGTTACACTGCCTTCCGTTAACCTAAGTCTAGTAGGCATTACATGAGTGGAGCATAGGCCTTCCTATGTCTCTACCCACATAGCTTAACGTACACCAAAATTTACTAAAGTCAGTAAACCTGGCTTTGCGTTAAAATGGTGCGCCTACCCGTGAGAGACATAATGGGGCCGATTCTAATCCTGGATTTTTATTTTCCATACAAATAGGATTTGTATTTTTTTCCATACAAATTGTAAAAGTCCCTTCCAACCCGTGTAGTACGATTCGTACGGGAAAAATACATACAGATCGGCCCGATCCTTACAAATCGGATCGGGAGAAGCTGTACGACACGGACTTGTAAAAAATGACCATACAATTTGTAAAAAGGCTGTCCAACCCGTCAAGTACGATTCGTACCGGGTTGTCAGCATACGATTTGTATGGAAAATGGCCTGTATACGGGGATGACTCGAACCGGGCAACGAAGCGAACCCCTATACGCCTCGTACCCTGGTATGACTCGTTCTGTGGGTACGACTCATACAGGGGTACGGGCCGTATAGGGGTATGAGGCGTACAGGGGCCCCCCACATGCGAGGCGTGTGTATGGTGCATACCCCAACATCGCGCATGTACGCAAAGTACGTACGTGATTTTTGGGGTACGGTGCGTACATACGTGATTTTGGGGTACGGTGCGTACATACGCGATTTTGGGGTACGGTGCTTGTACGGTGCATACACGACCAGTACCCCTTCATCGCATATGTACGCACCGTACCCCACTTTCTGTGCCATCCGTACGCACCGTACATACGCACCGTACCCCTGTATTCATGGGGTGTACGACGCGTTCATGAGGGGGGCTGTCTCGTACTGTTTTCGGGGCGTACAAGGTTTTCCGGCACTTTTTCGCTCTTGTAAAAAAAGAGCTGTATGGAGTGCCGTTTGTACGAATCGTACTTGCCGGGTTGTAAACTGCTGCCGGGAATACATGGGAACATCGTGTACAGAGCAATCCGAATCGGAATCGCTTGTATATACGAGTTGTATGGTCTTTTTTACAATTTGTATGGAGTGCGTCTATTTGTACGGATCGTACTTCCTAGGTTTAGGGGCCTCCTTACAAGTACGAGTTGTATGGGGAAAACGCTCCATACCACGATTTGTACAGCGTTTTTCCAGGATCGGAATCGGCCCCAATGAAGAGACAAATTTTGATTTCTCCTTGTTATTTCCCTTTTCCATGTGTGCTGCATTCTGCAGCACACATAGACAAGGGGATGCGCTCTAAAGATTGCTTGTGAGCAGGAAGGTGTTCTTTCTTGAGCAAAAACCATCCTGTCTGTGATGCAGGCACCCTTGCACTATGGTGAAAGGGTGCCTGCGTTGGCTCTGAGCTCCCTAAAGTCTGCCAGCTCTATGAGAGAAGAGACACACACAATATCTTAGTAGCTATAGCGCATTTATGATCTCTCCCTTTCACCCAATGAAGTGGGTTAGTAAAGCTTAGTAAATCTGGCCCCTTGTCATTAGTTTATATTCAGACCAGAGATGCTAAGGTGGTTCTTATTCACATTAATAAGGCGGCATGTCACCCAAGGGAAAATAAGGGTTAGTATGGTTACGATCAAGAGGTGGGACCTTGGGAAGTGGTTGGGTATTCAAAGAGGAGAGAGACAACAGGAATTATAAACTACAGGGTGTGGCTCTACCAAGCAGGTACTGGATTGAGCGTGTACCATAGTTTGCCCTGGCACCCTGCATCCAGTACCTAACAGGCACTATCAATGCACATGGCATTCAGTCATTTCCTGTGCCTAGTGCCCCTAAGCTAGTCACCGAGCAGCGCCTTCAGCCATCTTTTATGGGCATTAATACTCATCATGTAGCAGGCCATGGTTCTCAGACACTGCTGTTTGCCCATTACTCCTTGATGCAACACTCTATTATCTGTGATCCCCCAGGAGTATTCAGAGGTTTAATAAAGGTAAAAGGTGCTCAAATCAGGTAAACCGGTTCATAAATCAGGTGAATCCATTCATTAGATGTAGGCTAAAGACGTGGTTTTTAGCAACACCATTATCCTGAAACTCTCAGTGACCACTGGACACCGCCACAGGATGCATATCTTTTCGGCCAGTCTCTGCGCTCAGTACCCCTCTAACGAGTATCCACTGATCACAGGGCATGTCTTTTAACAAAGCGCTATGCACATTACTGCGCAGCATATTGGGCACAGGCCATAACCTTCGGTCAGCGCGCTTTGCCCATTAGTCCTTGTTAAATACTATCCTTTTTCTGGACTCGCCTTGAGTGTTTTTGACACTCCAAGTGTAAAAGGCCAGAGTGGTTCACTAATTGGGCGAACCAATTTTTATGGTAATTGTTAATTACCACTTGTAGCATTTCGTTTTAATTTAGACTTGCTTCAGGAAATAAATGGCATTGGCACCCCGATGAGAAGTGTCATGGTTTCTCTCTGGGCTTGAGGTGGGCTCACTTTGCTACCTAATGGCCAAGCAAGATTCTATTTGCAAAGGGATTTGTGAAACATGAATGCAATGGGTCAGCCTAATTAGTCCATCCTTCACACGTCTTCCCAAGAATCTCATTTGCAAAATGTAAAGAGAGCAGAACAGTCTTTGCATTAATACAGGGAAACGCGGCCATATAATGCCTGTCTTGGAGTGACCCAAGGGTTCCCAGTAGAGGCAAAGATTAAAGATTCATTGCATCACTCATGAAGCATACTGTGTTAAAGCCTGAGGTTATTTACTGAAACTGGCACAACCCTAGATCCTGACCAGAGACCTCTGCTCAACAACTGTAAACTCTTCTAAATAATGAGGTTTCAAATTATCGAAATGATCTCTTAGAATGCAAAGTTCTATACTCTAAAATGGCTTGGATCCTAAAATGAGGGCAGACGGCAGCCACTTGTGAGGGAGGAAACTGATGAAAACTGAATATTGGCATTTGACTGAGCCTCTGTACTCTGTGGTCCAATGGGTAGCACTTTAAGGACACAGGTAAGATCTACCTTCAGTTCCCATTCCCCTTCTAGGATGCCTCAGTTGCCAGAAGGTAAAATTGTAGAGTTTACAAGAATAAATAGGTGAATTTGACAATATGTTTGTTGTGTAGATTAGCTGCAGAAATCAAATTGAAGAGGATTTTTAATTAACATCAATTTTAACCCCTTGGCTGCGGGGCCGATTCCCCCGCTGTGCTGGGGGTACGGGGGGCGTGCACAGCGCCCTGGTGTGAGCCACGTTTCTCGTGTGCTCATGACGAGCTGAGCTCGTCATGACCACGCCCGTTCCTTAGAACGCCCAGCACAGCAGGGGAGTTAGCCCCACACCTGAGCGTTCTATGGTTCATGATGAGCTGAGCTCGTCATGAGCACACGAGAAGCGTGGCTCATGATGAGCTGAGCTCGTCATGAGCGTCGGAGGGGTTAAAAAACAATTGCTTTTTTGGTACCTAGGGTATTGTGGTCTCCCAAAAGAATGTATAAAAATTAAGGCCATATGTATTTAAAATAAGAATTGTGATTTCCTAATTGTCATTCTCACCGATTTACAATTAGGAAATCGCAATTCCTAATGTAAGAAAAGTTACAAATTTCAGATGGTGATTCCTAATGGGGTCACAAATGGACATACCTTGTGGACATTAATGAGGTAGGTCCCGATTTGAAACCCAATAATAATTGCATCCATCACAGGGATGGTGGCCTCGTGGGGTCAACAGACCACCATGTCTGTGATTACTTTCTAATAAAGGAATCTTTTTATTTTTTTGATGCAGTCCGTTTTCCATAAAGGAAAATGAGATACATTCAAAAAAATTCAATGACACGTTTAAATCTAATTTTTTAATGAGTAGGGAGTGGTTCCTTGGACCACTGCCTGCATTTGTTTCAACATTCACAAAGGGAAAAGGGTCCGACAGAAAAGTATTTAACAGTTTGATGTACTTATAACTATATCCTTTTAGCTCAAAGTGGCCTGGAATAGTTGAAACGTGTATCAGTGTGAGGGTAATTAGGGTGGTGCTGGAACCGGCATTTAGCAGTCTTGGCAGAAGCAGTGGGTGTTGTGAGACCAGGTGGCCTACTGAGAAATAAATTGGGCCCTGGAGGGTACTTTTCAACAATTAACCACAGTTTGTTCGGATTTGAAGAACTGCACAGAAGCTGGGAGCACCTGCAAGTAGCACAGAAGATGACAGGCTAAGTGTGGCTGAGTGTTAAATGTGCTTGCACCGAAATAAGAGGTTGGTACTGATTGTAATACTGCAAGCAATACGTGCAGCAAACAGGAGGGGGTGATATTCAGGAATGCACCCGCTGGCAAGTTAGAGGCGCAAGAATTAGTCATGGTTGTTGTCTTATTTTGAGCCAGTGCTTTCTGGTGCTGAGCACCGGCACTTAATTGGTTTCCGTTGCTCGGCACCGGCACCTAATTGTCAATACCACACTTAGGGCAGTCTGCCACATCGTGGAGCTGCTCCTGTAATTTAGAGACAAGCAGTATAACAGTTGGTTAGCAATACAATATACATTAAAAAATTGCTAATACCTACCTCCCCAGCCATTCCTTTAGCTTCGGGGACCTGAAATTATATAAACTGTCGCATTCACATGCAAGAGGGACGGTTAGTAGTTTTTTGGCAAAAGTGACAAGGGCGATGAGTGCTGCCAGCTGCAGTGGCCTCCTGGTCAGAGCTCTGGCACTTAATACTTTACAAATTAAGCACTGGTCCAGGGCGGAGCAACCATGCTCTGTGACTGCTGGGCTTCCTTGCTGTGACCCGCTAGGTGCAGGGCTGCCTTGCTGGTCAGATTCACTCATCTATGGCTTAGTCATAGAAGTTGACTCCGGTGCACAGGAGCAAACATGATTTTTTTGCGACTGCTGTCCATCTCTTGGCAGGGATATCTTTTTAGGCATAGGGCTGTTGCGTTGATCTGGTTCACTTCCATAAGACTACCGTTGTTGTTGATTGTGGTGTAAGGGACCCACTATGTGTTATGGCTGATGTCTCTTTATTTCCATTGATCTCTGATTAGGTGAAAGTCTGCTGTGTTGGTTCGGTTTGCTCCTCTACAGGCATGTTAAATTGGTTGACTCAGGTGAGTGGCAGCCATCACCAAAGTCCGGAGGATGACAATGGTTTCCGCTGCAGACTAGGGGCCTGATTATGCTTTGGCAGCTGGGAGCGGGCCACCGCCCCACTCCCACACTGCCAAACAGGGCCTCCACCGCTTGCCAAATTACTAGAAAATCGTGGTCTGGTGGATGGGCGGGCGGCGTGGCAGTCCCACAGGGGTGTAGTAAAAAGGTTCAATTATGAGCCTTAATGCTGCATCGCCGCTGGACCGCCACAACACGTTCCAGCACAGCTTGGACTGTGAAGTCCATGCAACGCTGGAACTGGGGGTGCATGTACACAGGCGGTGCTACATATGGCCCCCTGCATGCACCAACATGCATGTGGCAAGGAGGGCCCTGTAGGGCCCCCTTGTTTTCTGACAGCCAGCAGTTTCATTGAGTAAGAACCTCCATGAGACTGCTGAGGGTCAAGAAACTCGTAATATGCATGGCGGTGCCACAGCGCCCAATCAGCCTATTGCGAGCCCCTGACCGCCGCACCACCGCCACGTTGCCAGGTGGTTGCGGCGGTCAAATAGTGGTCCAACTGTCAAAATTGTAAAACAGTGGTCAGACCGTTGGTGCGGCGGTGACTGGACCTCCACTGTCTTGCCATCATGAGTTTGGCGGTTCACAGACCGCCAAACTCATAATCAGGCAATAGGTCAGAAGTGGGACGCTCATCGGAGGAAACATAGCAGAGAGAGGAAAGGTGAGAGAAACAGGAGAGACATAAAATAGAAAGAGGGAAGGGCACAGTAGGATGGTGAGGGTCTGGCCCGAGTACTGGCCATAGCGGGCACCAGGCGTTTCCCGGTAGGCTGCTAGGGTGGAGCCGGTTTGGGCCCTGGGGGGGCATTTTTGTTTCCGGTGGTCGGCAATATTGGACCCCTGAAACAAAATTGGCCGAAACCAGCCCTCGCAAACTGCTCGGCTGCACTCCCCCTCACCCCAGGGGGGGGGGGGGCGGCTGAGCAGTTTGCCAGGGCCGGTTTCTGTCCCTAGTCCGGCCTTACCCGAGTACTAGACGAGCTTGATGTGGTAGGTGAGTGGCGGAGCGTGTGATGAGAGGCCGTGGGGAGTGTTGGTGGTATGCAGGGGGCAGTGGCAATCAGACAAGAGGCTGTGGTGAGAGCAAGGTGTGAAGGAGCTGAGGCGCAGATATTAAGACAGAGCGAGTGAGAGAAGACAGAGCTGGCGATATTTTGGCGCTTGGGTCTGAACAAGTTATGAGGAAATTCCAGTCCCAAAGTAACAGGTCATATGGGACTTTATTCAAATTATTAACATCCGTCATAGCATTTTAATTTCATTTAGAGATGAAAGAAAGTAAACATAATGGGAGCTTGGAAGACTCATGCAGGCCGGAATTCGGATTCCCCTATGTGTGTTCTCGTCAGACATGAATTTTAGAACATCTATAGAAAGGCTGATTTCCACGAATACAACTATGCAAAAGACACGGAATTTACCACTTCCATTTGAAAACTTGAAGTTTTTTGCACTTGATTTCATAACATGGGCGATTTTTCACATTTAAATAGGCCGAGTGTAAAAATAAAAAAAAACATTCATGTACAGTCATACCAATTTAATAGCACGCTGATCTATTTAATTTGATATTTGAACTCATTATGAAACATTAATTGTCCACTTACTAGCACTACTGTCCATCAGAGGGCGGCATAGGCCAGAGCTGTCGTTGAGTTTCACCGTGTAAAAGTATAGAGAGCTGGCATGGCAGCCTAGATCAACTCCAAACCAAGAATTCTCCACACTACAAACATCGTGAAGTAAAAAAGGATGTGGAGGCAGAATGAAAGCTTGTATGACACGTGGAAAAAAATATAAAACTCCTTGTCTATTTATTTGCTGCCAGTTTAGTCTTGAATTTTTGCAATCACACGTTGATAAAGTAAAATAAAACAATGTAGGCCTCCGAAGTCGTAAAAGCTTCGTTTCTGTACATTAAGCCTTCAGCATTTTAAACAATTCCTCTTCTCAAATGCATTTTTATTCTGAGTACACCACTAAAGTTTTTTGTTTTTTTTTAGATTTGCATGTTAACCATTTATGTCCCTTATAGAATATATTTTATGGGTCCCTGTGAAATTCTGTGTATTGTAATTGCATTTATAAAGTTCTTACTATCCCGTACACGCATGAAAATCAATTCACCAAATGGCCTGAAGAAGTAGCGGAAGTGACATCACACGCCATTTGACCATTACATTCTCTCACACATAAACACAATCACACATGCACACACTCTCTCTCACATAAACATACTCTCACTTGTAAGCATGTACACAACATACATTTTAAAGCATTTTTTACTTACTTCAGCTGCCAATGAGGGTCATTGCAGTTAATTGTACTTCATTTTTTATTACACTAATAGTGAATAATATACTATTATTCCCTATTAGTGCAGTAAAAAAATTGTCAGAAAACAAGGAAAGTAAGTAAAGTAAAGTCCACATTTGTAAAGCGCACAATCACCCGTAAGGGTCTCTAGGCGCCGTCGGGAAGATTAAGCGAGCCCAGAGTCACATGGTGCTAACCTGCCGCCGGAGCCGGGGATCGAACCGTGGTCCCCAGATTCCAGCGTCAGTCGCCCTGGCCGCGGCGCCACACCTCTTACTTTAAAAATGGAGCTCCAACCAACTTTCATAAGGGCAAGCCGCCCCTGTGTTCCTGGCACTGACCCCTGTCGACCTATAAATGACGTCCATGATGACGCACTGAAGTGCTTGACGCTAGGCAACATTGTGCTCTATAACCCAAGGTTAATGGTTAGTTCAGTGTTACTGGTTATTGTTGGTTATTGGGATTAGTCCTGTGCGCTCAAGTAACCCATTCCATGCATTCACTCCAGTTCTCTGTAGCAGATTAAATTAATAAATAGAAGTTAGGTGTGATCATTAGTGGGATAGGTGAGTTAATGCAGATGTTTGGTGGGGTTAACAGATGAACTTCAGTTAGGTAGTGTTAGGTTGCAGGGGTATTGCTGTCCAAAGCAAAAGGAGAGGTTGTGATCTTCAATATTAGTTGAGGGCAATGAGCAGAAATGCATTTATGTAGATTAAGACACGCATATTGTGATTTAGCGAAGGTTGTACTCACAGACAAGTGGCATGAAAGAGGATGGAAAGGAAGGAGAGAGCCTTTTGAAAGGAGAAGGAGAGGTGAGGAACAGACGTTTAAAGTAAAGATCAGTGTTTCGTACTGGATTTTAGGAATATAGAGGACATTGTTTGAGATAGCATGCAGTTTGAGAATGCAAGACTATAGAAACAAATACTATCTGCATATGAAGACAGAGTTGTGTTAGGTACTTTGAAAGGCACCATGGTACGGCAAATAATGTGTTCACTGTTAGGTTACCACTAGACCATCGCTTCAGCCGGAGTTGGAATGGAAGGTGTGAGGGATAGGACTGCAGATTCTGCTGTGCAAGGTGATGCCTTTTGTCTGCCTAGACTGTTGGGTTGATGTCCCTCAGTACAAAACCTCATGCCTCTTTGTGCCTCTGTAGTAGAGGCTCTAGGCCAGAGGCTTCCTTGCTGTGAGGGACATCACTACACAAAGCCTGTGTCTGGAGATCAACCTGGCGAGGACTTCTGAAAGGAGAACCAATCTAATCGCTTCTTCAGCCTATACCCTTTCAGAAAAATGTATCACTGGTAAAGGAACAAAAATAAATGTTATTTTTTCCAAATTGTGACAGCTCATTCATATAACAGTTATATTTTGAGTGCCTCTGCAATTGTTTGTTAGCCTATGTTATGCAGTGAAAAATGAAGCCCCATCTTCATCTGTGCAAACAAGTAATCAGTTTTTCCCGGTTTTGGCAGCCTTCGCAAGACGTTCTTTAAAATGGCGGGTTTTCGAGAGAAAGTGGATGCAATGAACGGATTATGGGGTTTCCTGTCCTCTTATGTAGAGGACCAGTAATGAGAGCTCGACACAAGAAGAAGTATTTTCCAATCACCGACACTGCAGGCCAGACCAGCGTGGATAATGTCACCATAATTCCAAGCTATTAGCTTAACAGAAAAGGCCCCTCAGTGCTCATTACTCGATGAGAAGGCCATCTTCCTGCATCTCAGCAGCGCAATTAGTCTGACACCTGCATCTATTTGTGTGAAGGGAAAAAACTGCTCTTCCAGACTACAGCGCATTGTAAGACTACCAGGGTATATACGTCTCGCATTCCAATGTACAATTTATATAGCGCCAGGGGCGGCTCTAGGCTCATGGCGGCCCTGGGCAGGGAGCGTAGGTAGGGGGCCCCGGAAGAGGGGGTCCAGGCGGGGCAGAGCGTCGAGGCCAGTGAAGAGGGGGGGGGGTTAGGGTGTTTGGAAGTGAAACAGAGCCGGAGGCCGCCAAATCCCTGCCAGGGGCCGCCACGCAAATATGTATCCATCCTCAGAGAATTATTATATTAAGGATATATGTTGGCGTGGTGGCCCCTGGGGTTTGGTGGCCCTGTGCAGGTGCACAGCTTGCACATGCCTAAGGCCGCCCCTGATAGCACTCCATGCCCCTGAAGGGCTTGTCAAGCTCTCCAGTTTGTATAGGGCCCCTTCTTTATTTTATTACAGACAGCGCTCATTGCTGCAATCATGGCGCTTCTCAGCACTGTGAATAGCAACATTTCCAATTGCCTCAGCGGAGTGGGCAGGGCTTTAAGTGGGCCGGGTCTCACTGGTGCTGAGCACCGGCAGTTTTTGAAAGGGGCCTCGAAACGGGTCTCTATCGGGCTCTGTTTTGTGCCCCGGCACAGGCGGTCCGTTCTTTTCCAGACTGCAGTGATAGCAGGCACATCGATGCGCACGTGCTCACAGCGCTCACTTCTCACTTGTGTGGAAGTTTTGGTATGACGTCATACCAGGTGAGCGTTGTAGGGGAAGGGAAATCCTTTAAAGAAAGTCATTTTCTCTCTGGATTTCCCTGCTCTTTTTGAAACTCAGGAGCAGCAACATTTTTGTGGTGTCACCAAGGCTTTAAATCGAAGCTTGATCAATATTGTATGCAAGCAATAGTTGCTACTTATTTATCTTATGCAACTAACAACCATTGACAAAGCCAATAGTCCTGACTTGATGTAGGTATGATGCTACTTGTTTTATCATATATCTAGATGCAATGACAGAAACAGCAAAAGACAAGTCCGGCGGCACACTTTGCTAAACACATATTTGTAGCTTGTGTGTTTTTAAGCCATGCCCTTAATTAATTGCCACGCCCATTTGAGACCCCCCCCCCCAGTTTTTTTCATACCAGTTAAAGCCCTGGGGTGGCTGAATCTAACCTATGGTCTTCAGGTTGCACACCTATCTCTGGAGCTGGGGCATTATCCCACTGAGATATAAGAGCACAGCCAGAGCCACTGGAGGACAGGTAAGGTCTGCCTGCAGTAGCAATGTAAATGTAAATGTAAATGTAGTACACTTGTAAAGCGCACAGCTGCCCCAGCAACGGGGCGTCCCGGCGCTGTATAACTCTGGGGAACCCGTCCTGGCTTTCCCTGTGGGATGGTCCCTTGCTGGGAGTCCCCAAGGTGGAGCCAGGCATCCCCGGAATTGGTGGGGCCGTTGTGGAGATTAGGCAAGCTAATGCCCAGAGTTGCCGAGTGGAACCCCTGATTAGAGTAAGCACCGAAGCGAGAATTATCAAGTCCGCTGACCAAGGTCCACGACCCTGCCGCGTCGGGAATTGAACCCTGGTCCCAGGCTGATTTCTGCTCTCAGGCCTGCTGCCTCTAACCAGTGAGCCACACTACTCCGCAATCATACGGGAAAGCAACTTGGCTGTATATAGTGTTTGCTGTCAAAGTCCCGTAGGTTAGCAGTACCATACAAATGCTGCAGAACACTAGTATGGAACTCAGTTGTATTCACCCCAAAAGTACAAACATTGTATTCAGGCAAGTGGACAACAAACTGCAGAAGGATCTCAGCTGCACGGCTACAATGATCTATTTTGTATGCATATTACACCACCGACTCCTGTGAAAGTGGTTGTAACCACTAAAATATCTTACAAGGGCAGGGACTCATAAACACAAGGTTTTGAAGACCTCCGCAGCAGGCACCTTAACACACTGAGTTGGCATCTTGTGTATTTAGCGTATTTCTAAGACATAGGAGTTCATACACTTCATGCATTTAAGTGTTTCTCTGCTATTTTAGTCTCCTGCTCGTATCACCTGTTTCCCTTCTTCAGCAACCTCAAGATGACGATCACAGACACCATCTAGAAAACTAGTAAGGAGGGGTAGAACACTGGCTTACATCCCAGCGCTGTTACCCCTTTGGTTAGTGTAGTGCAGGATTTCACTCTTGCTTCAAAGTTCATCATTAATTTCACCAAATTGGTGCAGTCATTGCTGTAACTCTAGACACATGTTTCTGGACTTGGTCATCCATCAGTAAAGAGCCATCAATAGTTATTTTGGGGTAGTTGGAAATGGTGCCACAAAATTGTCTCGGGTAACAATACCACTCCAGGCACACAGGAGCTCCAGGGCTCACCAGCTTGTAGGCTCATGGAACCCTTTTTAAACAGTAAGGGGGGTAGGAGCACACTGCCTCACATCCCAGCACCCTTGCCCTTTTGCATCCTGGTTAGTGTAGTGCCAGTTTTTGATCTTGCTTCAAAGTTTATCATAATTTCCCATGTGTCTTGAGATACAGCAATGACTGCACCAGCTTTGGTGAAAAGTAAGATGAACTTTGAAGCAAGAGCAACATTCTGCACTACACTAACCAAGATGCAAAGTTGAAATGGCGCTGGAATGTGAGCCAGTGTGTTCCTACCCCGCCCCTTGCCATTTTGAAAACTAGTCTACCCAGCAGCAAACAATAAATGTGCTTTGCAACATCAGGAATGGCTTCTGACTGCAGAGCAGCAGCTGAGCCTCCTTACCATTCCCCACACACCTGTCAATTACTGTTTGTTTCGTACATTTGACATAACTCCTGACATGTTAAATGTCATCATTGTTGACATCACTTAGGATATCCCAAATAACATGTAACATATCCAAACACTTGTTGGCCCAAAGAATCATATGAGCATTTGTCTCGGTCATCCAACTGATGCACTAATATACAATCTAGAAACACTTATCCACTGACTCATGCTTTGGAATCAGTGCTACTGGAGGAGGCCCTAGAGTTTATGAAGCACCGAATGACTCCAAAGTATAGCATCTTAGCCACCTCATCCTTGACTTGTGCTGAGCCTTCTCCAACATCATGTAAATCTTGCCCGCTTAAGGAAGATGTTGTATTGAGGTGCCGGGTTTTTAGGAACCCGGTGGTGCCAGGGGATAACACCTGATGACCTCTGAGTTCTCCCTTGTTCCGGACCACAGAAACAATGAGTCTTCTAGTCGCAGTCAGAGATCAAGTTTTATTGGTAGCTACCAAGTAACACGTGTCCTAGAAGCACGACAAACACGGGTCATGTATTCTCAGGAGACTGTACGTGTTCGTTTTTACAGAACCAGTCTTCTCCTTTTATACAGAAATAATGGCTTCAAGCAAGAATTCTTGAGTTTATGATATGGCTGTAAACATATTTCTGCAATAATACAAAGTGCAGCGTCACGTAAGCAAGCCCACATTTTAGATGTCCAGTTCATGACAAATTACCCAGCAAGATCCGGGACTCCCATCAGATATCGATGAAACACCAATAAAGGCAGGTACCACCCAGTCATAAAACTGGCCATAAAGAAGAAGTATGGACAGGTGCATGTTTGTAGAAAGCATGTTCTGTATGGGGTAAATGGTTTGTGGAATGTTATGTGTCGATGTTATCGTATTCGGCCACTGGGCGGGGAGCCGCCCAAACAGGTTTGGCTTAAGGCAATGAAGTCAGTTTGGACAGGTCAGGGGGAAGTCAGGGGAAGGTGGACGTGTCCTTTTGGATCAAGCTCGACCTTTAATTGACTTAACATGAGGGCAAGACGTAAGATGGATGCCGTTCACAAAATGGAGTCTAAGGGATTGGGATGGAAATTACGATTTAGGGGTGTTGGCAACCCTCGATTGTCATGCAAATACATAGGAATGATGTCCTAATCATTATCGGTTCTTGGACACTAAATTCGTCATGGTACGTTGATATTTTGTGACACGGGTATTGGACCTCGATATGGGGATAACAATAGGGTCCAGATTTTCAGAACCACAGACCCTCCTTTTGCCCTTATGTAAGGCAATAACTCGTTAATCTGAGTCTAAATCTGTATGAAGGAATTCGTGGAGATGCTGCTGTAACATCATTCCGTTGCTCAGTTCGTCCCTTGACGCAGGCTTCCGTACACATGAAGTAGCACAGAGGCCACAGAGTGCAGGAGCGCACTGGACACATAGGCAGAACATAAACAGAAGTGTTAAGATTATCCCAATGAAGATAAGCGTTTTCCATCCCCAGGCAGCGATCAGTCCCCAGAACCACCCTAGCAAGGACCAATCCCCTTTCTCAACGTGAAGGGAACCAGATATTTCATGTAGTTTAGAGATGGCCTGGTATACTGTCGGTGCATTATCAGGGATGAATATGCAACAACTGGATTGGATCACTCTACACACACCACCACGATCGGCGAGTATGATATCAAGGGCAATTCGGTTCTGAAGGGTCATAAGTCGATCCGACTGAAGCTCGGTCGTCAAATTGCCAAGTGCTCCGGCCGTTGTAGTCACGGCGGATTCAACTATCCTTGCTAACTGGCGAATATTCCTGCTGTTCACCATAGGTCCCCAAAATGGCAGAAAACCTTTTGCGAAGTCAGCGAATTCCTGACCCGCGGTGTCGTCTTTACTCACGACACCTCTAGCTGTCCTTGTCCAATGGTAATCTGCTCGGGCCGTGTAGGTAGGAGGCAGCAGAAATGAGATGAAGCACGTGCCTGAGAAGTCAGGGGGTAACCATGTATAGGCTTGGTCGTGGCAGACGAAATACGTGCCTTTGGCTGCTAAGAGTATAGGGGAAGTTCGGGAGGTGAGCACATATGTTTCCGTGCAAATGCTCTTTCCTAACTGTGCTGTAGGATCCCTACCAATACCTTGTAGACATAGGTGACCTCGGTGGGGCACTATCCAAACTGGGCGGGATTTCTTTGCTGCTTGGCTCTTGATCAGGTAAATGCCATGTTTGGTTACGTTCCAACGAGTGTATGGGGTCAGTTCATCTTTGGGGATAGTCAGATATGTGTCGATATCCCTACTCATATTTCTTATCCCTGCTATTAGTGCCTTGTTACTGGAATCGCTCTCAGTGGAACGGGTCGGGTATGGTTCTAGGGCGAATAGGAACATGGTCTGAAAAGCCCACAGAGAACCATAATAACTAAATGGCAGGATGAAGTACGGGATACCCTTATCAGTCGTGTGCGGCATGAGTCCGCATATCCAACAGTTTGATGTGTTCATTATAGACTGGTGTTGGTGCAGGAGTTGGATGAAAGAGTTATTTACAAATTCGAGCCTTCTGGCAGACTCGTGTTCAGGTAGAGGGTGAAAAGAGTGTGGGGAGAGAGTGGGAGGAGGCGTTGGCAGAGTGTCATTTGAGAATAGGGAAACTCGAAATACGAATAGAGCATAACCAATCAAAAGCATCACAGCGCTAAACAGCATTAGAACACATATTATTAAAAACCTTCTCTTGGACAGTATAGTACACAATTGTTTTTCAAAGTTCGTAAGTTTGACAGGTCTCTCTACCCTTGGAAACTCCATCCTCTACTTGCTGCCCGCGGTGGTAAGTCGATTCTGCCAGGGAGCGCGCTCTGTTCGGTCCGGGGTGACTCCCTCGGGCCAACCAGAACCGTGGACCTAAAACTTCCTTGGTTGCACTCCCGACACTTCAACCGCGACCCTAGCAGCGGAGCCGGATGGCGGTTCGAAAATCAAAAATGAGCTAGTTCCCTGGGACGAGAGAGCTGGAAGATAAAAATAGTTCTTGGGGGAAAAGGGAAATCACATTAGATCAAGGTTTTATTAGTCTCTGGGGCTGGATCTCAGGTCATATCGTCGCTTCTCAGGTACGGTGTGGTCTTTAAACAATGTCTCAGGTTCGGTAGTGTCCAATTGCATAGATGGTGACACACGTCCTTGCAAAATACGATTACTCTCCTTTTCGGTACCAGTCTCTTTTAAACGTGCATCGCTGAAAGGGATGAAACGAGGTACGGATTCAGTCTTAGAGTCGGCAAGTCCTTTATCGACCCACCGGTCGTATGGAAGGGGCAGAGGGACCCGTTTGCAATGGGTCCCATGCACCCAGTTCTTTTTGCCGTCCACCCGAACGGCTGACCTCGTAGAAAGAAGCACCAAATACGGTCCGGTCCACCTCGGCTGTCCGTTGCTGGTGCGCTGGAAGTTCCGCACCAGGACCCACGAGCCGGGTTCGATGGTATGACCTGGATCGTCAGAGGCTGGCGGAGAGGAACTGTGAACCTGTTGGTGTAAAACACGCAATTTAGCTGTCAATTCGCACAAATAATCAAGCAGTACGGGGTGTTCTGTTTCACGGAGTTTCTTTGGTCTTGGCACGCCCCAGACGTTGGCTGGGCGGCCAAACACTATCTCGTGGGGGCTAAGACCTAATCTGGAATGGACAGTCATCCTAGTTGACAAGAGTGCTAGGGGCAAGGCGTCAGGCCATTTAAGACCTGTACTGGCTTGGATCTTGGCTAGCTTGAGTTTCAAAGTGCCATTGTAGCACTCTACTAATCCAGCTGATTGGGGGTGATTTGCAGCGTGGAATTTCTGGTGTATGCCTAGACACTCACACACTCTCTTCATCACTCGTCCTATGAATTCGCTTCCATTATCACTCCAGACAATTCTAGGCATACCGAATCTCGGGAAGAACTCTTTGACAAGAGCTTTGGCAGTTGTCAAAGCAGTATTGTCTTTAAGGGGGTACGCTTCCACCCACCTTGAAAAGGTGCAGACAACAACGAGCACATACTTTAGATTGTTGCACCTTTCCATGTGAATGAAATCGAGCTGCAAAACCTCGAACGGATACGTAGGAGGCGCAAAATGACCAGCTGGAGTTGGAGTTCCTTTACCGGGATTGTGTTTTAGGCATATCATACAGTTTCTGACCACATTTTCTGCATATTTTGGGATATTGCTATTCTGCCATACTGGGGCCAATAGCTTACATATTCCTTTCGAACTGATGTGTGCCATGCCGTGAGCCATTGTTACTACTGCAAGTACGTATGCATTAGGTAGTAGCCATCGCTGGTGTTCCGATAATTCGACCCAACAGCTATTCGCATCCAATCTACCCTTACTTTTTCTCCACTCATTCAACTCATCCTCAGTTGCCTCAGCTTGTATACATTTCACGCTTTCAATGGTGTCCTCACACATTCCCACATCAGCAATACATCTAGCGGGACCTGCAACATACATTCGACTCATCGTGTCCCTTGCGGTCTCTTTCGCAACCTCGTCTGCAAATGCATTCCCGCGGCCAATATCGTCTTGAATTTTCTTGTGTGCACTGCATTTCATAATGGCAACTTGTAGTGGCATGGTCAGTGACTCAAGGAGCTCATTACCTAGCTGACCATGTTGTATCTTTGCACCATGTGAGGTAAGAAAACCACGTTCACGCCATAATCTCCCAAAACTGTGAGCCACGCCAAAGGCGTATTGGCTGTCCGTGTACACATTCACTCGCTTTCCTTTTGCTAACACGCATGCTCTGGTAAGTGCAATAATTTCCGCAGCTTGTGCAGAGTTGTGGGAAATACGTGCGGTCTCTATAATGGTGTGTAATGTTGTTACGGCATACGCGGCAGTCGTATCACCATTCGGTAATTTGAAACATGAACCGTCAACCCATAAAGTATCATTGCATTCAGGAAGGGGAGTGTCCTGTAAGTCTACTCTCCCTTTTGTCTCTTCTTCTGTCCTAAAACAGCAGTCATGTTTATCAATCTTGTCGGTTCCTGTCGAAATGGGTAATAACGTTGCGGGATTCAGTGTATCACACCTCTTTATGTGGATGTGGCTTGCTAGCAACGTAAGTTCGTAACTGGATAGTCGAGCGCTAGTAAGGTGTTGTGTCTTCGTCCTGTTTAGTAAAATGTCTACTACATGCGGAACCATAAGGATCAGAGTATTATTCATGACTAATCCAGCGGACTGTCGGATGCAGACAGCTGCTGCGGCGGTGGCTCTCAGACAACTTGGTAGTGCCTTAGCCACGGGATCCAGAGTTGCCGAAAAATACGCGCATGGGCGTTGTCTGTTCCCAAAATGTTGTGTTAAGACTGATAATGCACAGCCTTCCTTCTCATGGACATATAATGTGAAAGGCTTACTGTAGTTGGGGTTTCCCAACACAGGGGCTGAACACAATGCATCACGCAACTTGTGAAAACTCGTCTGACAATCTTCAGACCAGGGAATAGGATTGGGCGTATCTTTACGGAGTAGTGTCAGCAAGGGTTTAGCTAGTAGTGAGAAATTCGGTATCCATTGTCTACAGTACGATGTAATGCCCAAAAAAGCTCGAACTTCTCTCTGTGTCCTTGGGGCATTTAGTTCTGCAATTGCCTGTATTCTTTCTGGTGTCAGTCTCCTTCCCTCCTTCGACAAGACGTGACCTAAGTAGGTTACTTCTTGTCGGCAGAATTGTAGTTTGGAAAGGGAGACTTTGTGCTTCATGTCACATAAGTGATGCAATAGTGATAACGTAGCTTTCTTGCAAATTTCTTCAGTGTCTGCAGCGATCAGCAGATCGTCTACGTACTGAATCAGAGTTGAACCACTTGGTAGAACAATCGTGTCTAATTGTGTTTTCAGGGCCTGACTGAATATTGATGGGATTTCGCAGTAGCCTTGAGGAGCGCACTTGAAGCGGAAGCTTCGTTCTCCTAAATTAAATCCGAAAATATCTCTACTTTCCTCGGCAATCGGGATACTGAAGAAAGCGTTCTTCAGGTCAATCACCGAGAACCAATTTGCTGAAGCTGGAACCATTGTCAATAAAGCAGTAATGTCGGGGACGACTGGAAACTGTGGGATAACTATCTTGTTTACTTCTCTGAGGTCGATCACGAACCTATACACAGGGGGTTGTGAAGGATCAGTACGTTTTAAGACGGGCAAAACCGGACTGTTACAGACATTTCCTGTCGTTTCTTCGATGACGTCTTTATCAATCAAGTCATGGACAATTTTCAACAACGCTTTTTCGCATTTGCTAGATATTTTGTATTGGGGAATACGTGGCAACCTAACGTCGGCTTTCAACGTTATGACATATGGTGTTATCTCCAAACGACCTACATCATTAGAACCATTAGCCCAGAGTATATCAGGAAGTGACAATAATTCAGTTGGAATATTTTCCTTTGATAAATACATCGAAGAAATGACCTTCTTGCCTAAAGTAAGTTGTACTCCCGAGGGAGAACAGTACAAAGTCGCATATAACCTTTTTAGTAAATCCAAACCTAACAAATTTTCACCACAACCTGTTGTCAAAATGAGGGGTGCTTCTAATTCGCATGGGCCAACAGAAAGGGATATAGGACTAGAGATCGGGTTTCTAACAGGGGCGCCAGAGAAACCTACTGAGACATTCATTTCGCCAGACAAAGGTGCGCCAGGAAGTTTCGAGTGCATGATAGAACTTTTTGTAGCACCAGTATCCAGCAGAAATGGCTCTGACACTCCTGAGGTAATCACCTCGACATAAGGTCCATTCTGATCTACCGGAACTGAGACAACTCCCTCTCTTTGTCCATGGCTGTCCTAGCAATCGTTACCCTCATTTTCGTGTTCAGTGTAATAGTCGTCAGCATAGTACTGAGCTGACTTAGACGATGAACTATTCTGTTGGTCAAAGCTATTCATGGACTTCTGAGGCAGAAAAGGAGTTGTATTCTGAGTGAAATTTCCACGGCCTCTACCTCCAGGGGCATGCTGAACATCTCTCCCCCTTACACCTTGACCACCGTTTAAACGTCGCGCAAGAGCCGGACAATTATCCTTAAAATGACCCTCTTCCTTGCAATACGCACATTGATTCGGGCCATATGTAGGACGCTGATGGGAAAACTCGTTACCTTGCGCGTTCCTTGAGTACTGCTGTCGTGGTTGATAGTCGGGCTGACTAGCCGTGCGAGGCGGATAGGCCTGCTGGAGGAGAACCTTAGTTTTCAAATCTTTCGTCTTTTTATCTGCCTTGTCTAGCTCGTCTTTACGCCTATTTTCATAGTACTGGGCTGTAGCTAAAATCTGTGCTGACGTAGAGACAGCCCAAGCACTCTCAGAGTCTTTTAGTTTATTACATAGTTCAGGGAGCAAATTATGTATTAACTTGTCCACAAACAATCTTTGGCCACCCTCGGTAGCCATATCTTGACCACTGTGGTCGGTGAATGTTTCCTCAAATCTTGTGAAAAAGTCAGACACATTCTCATCTTTCTTTTGTTTACATGCTGATAGCTTGTCCCAATTTACGCGTACTTCAGGCATTATTGTCTTCATGTATGCTATAATTCTACCGGGAAGTTCAGCTATTAACGGCTCAGGTTTAAAACCACCGACTTGTCTAGCATCTGTAATCGCAATGTTCGCCCATGAGTCACCTAGTTCCTGATCGTGATCCGTATGACGTATCTTGCTCCATAAGGGATGTGGAACAACGTTCCCAAATAACATGTCTACATCTGCTAAATTCATTATACATGAGCTTGCAGTTTGCGATAACTCCTTATAATACCCAGTTGGGTTCTTACGAGGGTCAGGTAGTGACTGCTTGAGTGCTAATACTTCCGATCTTTTCCATGGGACATGTACCCATACACGCTGGAAATGGGGCAGAATTGGTGGATTAGCATTCGCATCATCTTCCCTCCAAACAGGAGGAACCTCTCTCATGGGGTACTGTCTCGCTCTTTTCCTACTAGACGTACCACATTCAGACGATGACCCAGAGTTACCACCTGTGCTTCGATATGATAATAATACCTCAACTGCTTTGTCGACATCGGGACCTACAATCATGCCTTCCCCAAATTTAAATCGTACATTACACAACTCTCGAGCGTTGCTCTCTTGACCATTAACTTCCAAATCCTCACACAGAAGAACACACATCTGTTCAAAAACATATCTTTGCGTCGGTTCATCCCATTGACGAAAAACGTTCATGACGGACACTACATCATATCTGGCAGTATCCAGAGCCCAATTCCGTGCTAACTTATTCAGGCATTCCCTCTCTCGATAATCAGGCATTTGGCTTCGTAACTGTCTTAGTCCCGTATTAGGGGTCGTTTTAGGCGACCGAAAAAGTGGTGAAGGAATGTTAGTAGCAATGCTGGCCGTTTTATGCCAGACGGAAGGTGAAAGTGGAGGAATAACTGGTGTCAGAACAGAGTCACGCAAAGCAGAAACAGAAGCGTTCGCAGAACTAGTATCGGAAGAAATAGAAGGTGCGCTAGGCGAAGTTGTAGAAGGAACAGTAGGAGAAGTAGATGTGACTGGTGAGCTTTGAGGAGGCTGCACTAGAGAAATAGAAGCCAGCTGAAGAGTAGCTGGTGAGTGCTGTAGAGGAGCTGGTATAACAGCTACCAGAGGTGCAACTAAAGGTTGCGGAGGTGCTGTGGCATTTTGCGCATAGGGTGGTGGCGAATTCAGCAAATGCGTCATTAATGGATCTTTCTCACGCTCTTTTACTGTCTCTTGCTGAAAAGATGGTAAAACAGGATAGCATTTATCTATTGCCATTTTACGTTGCCTGTGCAACTGCTCACTTATTCGATCCTCTTCGTTGTCTTTAAATTTTATCGCGGCTTGTATTACTGAAATACCCCTTTCCCTCTTATTCTTCTTTTCTAATTTAATTTCCTTTTGTTTGGCCTCTTTGCGCCATAAGCGGAAAGAGTCAAACATCGCCGGTCGGGCTTTCTTTTTGAACAGTTTGACCTCTAGGTTATCTAGAATTTCTGAGTCGAAACTACCATATTGGGGCCATTTTAAAACACCATCCTTACGGGTGTATTTTATCCATACTTCATTATATGTGATAGGACCTACGCCATGTTTTACATAGAGCTCATACGTTGGAGTTCCAATTGGAGGAACCGGACAGGAATCCTCTAATCGGGAATCCTTATTATAACCAAGACAAAACAAGTTTCCAAGTCTGCTAAAACCAGGCATCTTCGCTCACTAGTCTAGCTTCAAACTTCAAAGGTTTATCTATTACGATATTTCTCGTGAAAACACGAGTCCTTCGGCTTTGGGGCTTGCAAGTGCCAAATCAAGTCGTATCTCAAGGATACCAAAAAACTAAGGACAAACTAAGGACTGGGAGACGCTCCACTTATACTTAACTGAAGTATTTGAAGATCGGTGACGTCGCTAGAAGACTCGTCTATCGTTTCGCTCTACCAAGGATCACTGGGTCCAAAACAAGGCGATAGTCAGGGCAGCAGTCCTTCGTAGCCGTCGGGACGCGGGGAACCTCGCAGCAAAGACCTTCGGAACCACATCGACATACAGGGGTCGCTGAAGTGGCTGGCCGTCCTCCGGAATTTTCACACGAAGCTCCTCACGAACATCTGGCTTGGACCGTCGCCGCTTGATATCGCCCCGAGTTGGGCGCCAACTGAGGTGCCGGGTTTTTAGGAACCCGGTGGTGCCAGGGGATAACACCCGATGACCTCTGAGTTCTCCCTTGTTCCGGACCACAGAAACAATGAGTCTTCTAGTCGCAGTCAGAGATCAAGTTTTATTGGTAGCTACCAAGTAACACGTGTCCTACAAGCACGACAAACACGGGTCATGTATTCTCAGGAGACTGTACGTGTTCGTTTTTACAGAACCAGTCTTCTCCTTTTATACAGAAATAATGGCTTCAAGCAAGAATTCTTGAGTTTATGATATGGCTGTAAACATATTTCTGCAATAATACAAAGTGCGGCGTCACGTAAGCAAGCCCACATTTTAGATGTCCAGTTCGTGACAGATTACCCAGCAAGATCCGGGACTCCCATCAGATATCGATGAAACACCAATAAAGGCAGGTACCACCCAGTCATAAAACTGGCCATAAAGAAGAAGTATGGACAGGTGCATGTTTGTAGAAAGCATGTTCTGTATGGGGTAAATGGTTTGTGGAATGTTATGTGTCGATGTTATCGTATTCGGCCACTGGGCGGGGAGCCGCCCAAACAGGTTTGGCTTAAGGCAATGAAGTCAGTTTGGACAGGTCAGGGGGAAGTCAGGGGAAGGTGGACGTGTCCTTTTGGATCAAGCTCGACCTTTAATTGACTTAACATGAGGGCAAGACGTAAGATGGATGCCGTTCACAAAATGGAGTCTAAGGGATTGGGATGGAAATTACGATTTAGGGGTGTTGGCAACCCTCGATTGTCACGCAAATACATAGGAATGATGTCCTAATCATTATCGGTTCTTGGACACTAAATTCGTCATGGTACGTTGATATTTTGTGACACGGGTATTGGACCTCGATATGGGGATAACAATAGGGTCCAGATTTTCAGAACCACAGTATGGTCTGGTCAGCTGGCGAGGTTTGTACTCAGCTGTGTCTTGGAATAAATCTACATGTAATCAACTTGAAGTATCCTGTCATCTATCACCAACTTATTTACAACAGAAGACTGTACCATTCTCACTGGTTTATATAGGAGTAAACCTAGGGCTCAGAATAAACACCGTTCATAGTTCTTCTTGCTAAATCTGTGTTAAATTTGAAAAGAGGTGAACACCTCTCTTAGAACCATCCTTCTCTAATCATTACAGTGAGTCAGGGCGGGATTGCAGCCAGAGCTACAATTTAATGATCTAATAATAAGGCTTCAACTGATTTTTGTAGAACAACATGCGGGGTAGTTTGAGGTAGAGATTGAAGACAGAGCATGGACACATTCTTCCAAAGTCTGATGGTCAGGTAGCAGAAAATCATCTTGCAGTTCGCAGTGTGTCAGCCTCTTCTGAACCTTAGATGCTTCTGAACTGCCAGTGGGCCACGCAAAGGGTTTTACAAAGAGAACTAGCATACCCCTAGTTGACACTAAAAAGCTGCATGTGACACTACTGAAGTTATTAATATTGCAAAAAGTTGGCAATCAATACTGTAGAGTTGATATAAACTTAGGTTGATATTAGAAATTGGATATTGTTGTAAAACACCTCCCGAAAAGCACTGCACTGCTCTTCGACATTTCCTTCGCTCTATTTTTTGTGACTAGTCGAACCAAGAGTCTCCCTGATTCCTTTATGAGTTAAAATCCAACATAACTGTTGAAATATTTGAGGTTAAGGCCCTCTTGCTTCACCTCCAAATCGACCCACCATTAATCAGTCTAGCCCAGTCTCTTTCAAGGAATGCAGACACATCTTGCTGGCACTGTCAAAGATAGTCTCAAGTACTTACTCATGTCTACTACCCCTCCTGGGGTATAGGCCATCAACCAGGAATCTCCAGCCATCTCTGCCCTGGGCTTTTCATTCAATCTGACTTCATGTGTAACACATCTCCTTGCAGTCAGTCTCAAAGCCTCAACACCAGGTGATTCTTGGCCTTCCTCTTATCCCTTGAGAGTTCCAGGTCAAAGTTTGCCTGGTGATGCTTACAGGGTGGGGGGAGTAAGACCTATCCAGCTCCAGCCTCTGAAGTAGGAGGTATTCAGTACCAATCTGGCAGACACTGAACTCCAGTCTAAGAGAAAGAGTGAGAGTGTGTGTGAGAGAGAGCAAGAAAGATCAAGCAGAATAGTGATAAAAAGAGGGGGTATAGAAAGGGGGCTGGGCATACAATATCATTGTCTTGAAAGTAACAACAAAACAAAATAGATAACTCAAATACAAATATTCACAGTGTACCCTAATTTACACTATGAGTTTGATACTGGTGTCATTTTGCAAACACTCAATAGAAATGAACAGTAAAGTTACATTTAGGTGACTGGAACTAAGTTTTGCAGCATCATTCTAAGAATTTGTTACAACCCCCAAGCTACCTGACATGTTTAAAACTCTGTAGATGATTTATCCTGCTCCACAGTTTTCACAGATGTCCAATATGAAACACGACAAACTGTCTCTACTGCTCCTTAAAATGAGAAAGTTATTTATATTGCGGATAGGAGTCATTGACAGGATTGTGCTCTAACATGTAGTAATGGCCTACTTACAAACCAATGGGCTGAACTGAGGAGAGGCATACGGTTATAAAGAACATATGAGGCTGTGGCGGGCTTAGCAGGCCGGAGCCTAACATTTAAAGGTAGATGGATTTTTGATATATTTATACTTGAGGCCATCAGCAGATCAATGAAAGATTAACACAGGCCACATGTGAAGGCTCACATAACATTTAATTGACTGTTCATCACCCACAGAGCCCTCTTCGAAATGTCATGTTTCCGGGTAGAGATGTGATTAGTCATAATAACTTATTGTTGACTCGGAAAAAGCCACAAATAGCTATCATTTCAATGAAATATTCATTATGCAGATTGACTCCTTTTGTCTCCTCCTCTCAGGACTACCTGTGCCAAGAAACACACTTTCACCCACGAGTACATGCTGAGTTCTGCCTCGGTGAAAAGGAATCAATTTTCAGCACAGCAAGACCCTCCAGACCCCATGATCTGGGGATGAAATCCTCATCTGGCTGGGAAGGTAGGCCACACTTCCCCCATTTGATTTTCTGGCCAGTCCTGTATTTTTGCCCAGTTGACTCTGTGAGCCCACTAGAGGTGCTCGATGATTTCCGGAATCTTTCAACAGAAGAGCAGAACTGACTGACTGAAATATTTGTAGAGCGCATGAATGCCGCGGCGTCTTGGCGCTAAGATACAAGGGGAGGGGAGGACAGGGGAAAAAGATCAGTTTAGTTAAAGAGCCAGGTCTTTAAGTCCTTTCTAAAGTTTACTTTAGATTTTTGGGCACGGAGTGAGAGGGGTAGCAGGTTCCAGATTTTTGCTGCCTGGAAAGAAAAGGACTTGCCGCCCCAACGGGCTCTCTTTACTCTGGGTTGGCATACTAGGTCAAGGGTGGCAGACCTCAATGTACGCGAAGGTACATAACGAAGGAGGAGGTTGTTGAGGTCGTCAGGTCCCTTGCCGTGTAAAGATCTGTGAACCAGGCAAAGGGCTTTAAATTGGATGCGACGTCTGACCGGGAGCCAGTGCAGCTCCCGGATGGCACTAGACGTGGGGTGACGTCTGGGAAGATTCAATAGTGCTCTAGCAGCCGCATTTTGGATTGCCTGGAGTTTGGATAGCTGTTTTTCCCCTGCTCCCAGATAGAGGGAGTTGCAGTAGTCTATCCGGGACATTACCAGGGCTCCCATCACCGTTTTCCTTAGTGTGACCGGGATGTAGGGTAGAACTTTCCTAAGCAGTTTGATGTGGTAGAAGCAGGTGGAAGTCACCTGATTCACCTGGGCTTTACAGGAGAGATCTTTGTCTAAGAGGAAACCAAGGTTTTTGACTTTGTCCACAGGGAGAGGGCAAGTTCCGGCAGCAGTGGGCCACCATAAGTCATTCCAAAAGGAGGGTTTGTGACCGAACTCAATGATTTCAGTCTTGTCTGTGTTCAGGCGTAAAAAATTGTCGCTCATCCAATTTTTGACCTGAGTAAGGCATTGTCTGAAACGTTCTGCCGTAGCATCAATGGAGTGTGAAATGGACACAATGATTTGTGTGTCGTCTGCGTAGGACACCATTTGGAGACCATAGGATCTAATCAGGGCTGCAAGGGGGGTGACGTAAAAATTAAATAGCGTCGGTGATAGGGCTGAGCCTTGTGGGACTCCCCCCGGAAGAGAGAATTCAGCGGATTGTAGTCCGTTCCAGATCAGTTGGTTGGTGCGGGAGGTTAGAAAGGAGGTGATGAGTGCCAGGGCAGGGCCAGTGAAACCTAGGGACGCAAGTCTTTTTAATAGGACAGAGTGGTTTATGGTGTCGAAGGCCGCTGTGAGGTCTAATAAGATCAGGGCCGATCGGCCACCTTCGTCCATGGTTTTACGAATTTTTTCGGTAGCCATGATAAGGGCTGATTCTGTAGAGTGGAGGGGTCTGAAGCCATGTTGTGAAGGATCGAATAACTTCACTTCCTCTGGGTGTTGCATCAATTCTTGGTTCATAGCTTTTTCAAGGATTTTTGCAGGTAAAGGCAGACAGGAGATGGGACGATAGTGTTTGAGCTCCGAGGGGTCAAGGGAATCTTTTTTGAAAATGGGTCTGATGTAGGCCTTTTCCAGTTTTTTGGGAACTCTCCATGAGAGATGATTTTATTGAGCAGAGGGGTTAAGGTGTTTACGATGGTCTCAGGAATCTGGTGCAGCACGTACGGGGGACATGGGTCGAGTGGGGAGCCAGATTTCATCTGAGTAAGTAGATCTAAGACTCGCTGATTATCAAGTACAGAGAAGTTCGAAAAAGTGGGGTAAGGATTGTCAGTACATTCAGCTACACTGGAGGGTGTATCGGATATCATGGTCCTGAGATCGTCATATACTATCTGTACTTTCCTTTGGAAGAAGGTGGCCATATCATCTACGAAACACTGGTCAGGACTAAAAACCGTGTCACGAGGGGTTTTAGTTAGGTGGGACACAGTTTTGAAGAGTTCTCTAGCGGAATTTGCGGAATTTTGGATTTTCGCTGTGAAATAGGCAGATTTGGCTAGAACTATAGTGAGTCTGAAAGTCAGACACTGCACCCGAAGTGTACTTCCCACCCATACATGAGGAAACAGATCTGTGAGCCTCTGATTCTATGCGGCTGCGCTCCTGAGAAAACCTCCCACCTTCATCGTCGGCATCGCGCCATTGCTACCGGCTTGCAGGCTTCAGGTTCCGGTTTAAGGATTTCGGTTTCCGGGTCAGCCTTGGCAGCATTGGCGGTGTGGCGTGGGCATTGCGGTAGCGGTGGCTGCGTGCCCGCTCTCACCCGCTTGTTCGTTCATCGTCTGGAGTGCGGCATTGGGAGTCGAATCTTTAAAAATGTGCCCCATAGACTATTTCTTTATTCAGGCATGGTGTTTCCACTTAACTCAACACTTTGAAATACTCCAGGTAGAGGGTAGCGACCACTTCCCATTATTGATGGAAATGTATGTAAACAAGGTACAGCAGAGACAGAAAGTATTACATGTAGAGGTTGAATATCCCAAGCGACTCACAACCCGGATTAATGAAGAATATCAAAAGAAACTGAGGGAATTCCAGATAGTAGTTGACCTAGAAAATCCATCACCAGGGGAGGATATATCCTGGTATGAGGACATAATAGGACAACTGGTAGAATGCCTCAGGATAAAAATCAAACGGGGAAAGCATAATCTAGTAAGTAAAGCATCACTATATGCAAGTAATAAACCATGGTTTGACGAAGATTGCCGGAAAGCAAAGGCCGCTATTAGGCAACATGAAAGAAGACTTAGGTGTAGCTATAATGAAGCAGCATTATTAGCACTTAAGAAATTAAGGATAAAATATAAGGCAACTATCAGAGAAAAAAAAAAAATCCTTTAAAGAAAAATGCTGGATGAACTTACTAGTGGCAATTGAAGAAAAAAATGTCAAAGGCTTCTGGAAAATGATACAGGAATGTACGGTAAAAACGGCAGGGACCATGGAATGTTCTGTCCCAGAGGATAAGTGGGTAACCTATCTCGAGGAAATTTACGGCAAATGGCCAAGGAGGGGGGAAATATCATCATCTAGCTGGCCAGGAGTTAGGGAAGAAGTATTGGGGCAGTTCTCCCAAGGCCATATTAAAACCATAATAGCCGACCTAAATTTGACACGCGCTGCTGGCCCAGACAATCTACCCGCCATCATTATAAAAACAAATATAGATTGGTGGGCGGACTTGTTCTCAAAGATGTTTTCGAGAATATTAAACACGGGGACCTTACCAGATAGCTGGAAAGAGGCTATCATTAGACCGATATATAAAAAAGGCGATGTAAACTCCCCTAAAAACTATCGCCTAAGAAACCTCTTGGATATTGGGGAAAAAGTAATTTCCAAAGTAATCCTAGGTCTGCTAAAAGACTGGGCTGTAGATAATTGTATAGAACCCCCAGAACAGGGGGGATTTAAAAAAGGGCATTCAACGGTTGACCATTGTTTTGCCCTCTGGGCGGTAGCACGGAAGTCAATAGAAATGAGGGGTAACTTGTTCTGCTGCTTTGTAGACTTCCGCGCTGCATTTGACCTTGTAGGCAGGGAGCAGCTATGGTCAACCTTGGTAGGCTATAAAATACACGATGACCTGTTAGCCCTTATTCAGGCCCTACATACAAATAACTGGGCCCAGGTAATCCTGGACGAGGAGGGTGGATTGTCTGGGAGGATCCAGATTGGAAATGGCCTGAGGCAGGGGTGCGTATTAGCCCCGTTGCTTTTTTCCCTGTTTATAGCAGACCTAGCCCGGAATTTAAGAGAGGTCAGAGGGGCTAGTCCAAAACTAGGAGGTAATCACATATCTTGTCTGCTATACGGAGACGATCTGGTGATTATGGACCAGACTGAGATAGATCTGCAGAGGAAATTAAACATGTTCTATAAATACTGCTTAAATAAAAAATTAGTAGTGAACATGGAGAAGACCAAAATATTATGCTTCGGTAAAAGTAAGACCCGGTTCCCTTGGCGTCTAGGCACGGAATTACTCGAGAAGGTAAAAGAATATAGATACTTGGGAATATGGTTCACGAGTAATCTGAATTGGACCACCCATCTGGAAGCATTAAAAATGAGGGCAACGGCTTCTATGAAGGGCTTAAAAAGATGTAATAGCTTCTATGGAGAAATGTCGGACACGCCATAATAGGTAAAAAAGAACTACGGTCATTGGGAGCCGACGTGTCCCGTATATGCGATCGAGAGTATCTCCGGCAGAAAACATCAGTGTCCCATATGACCCAAGCATGGGCTTCAGAAGACCAACCGTATCCTTATTTAGACAGGTTACCGAATCATCGTCTAAGACGAGAGGTATTAAAAGTGAGAATGGGAATAAATCCCTGTTACGTAAATAATATGGTCAAAAACCTCATGATAAATATTGATGGTAACTGCACTTGTATGCTAGGTACCTCCTGTGACATTATACATATTTTATTAGACTGTAGGATGGTTCTCGATATACGAAAGGAGATTTTTTTGCCCGATATTTGAAAAATACAGGATTATGAATAGGAAGCAAGCTGCTAACCTCCTAGTGGGAATGACAAATGTGGATATGGCCTGTGCTTTGGGGAAATACATGAGCAGAGTTAGGGTGTTTCTCCAGTGTACAGAGTTATAGGTGCAAGTAACCCCCCTAATATAAAATGAGATTGCATTTTAATAGTAATGTATGTATTGTGTTTGGAACGTTTGGTTATATATGTCTAATTCAGTGTGATTTTAATAACTCAGGAGGATATTAATTAATAAGAAAAGGAGTCGTGTTAACCTCCAGGAAATGACTATGTGTTGCATTTTTATAATTGATTTATATTATGTGTCTTTATAAAGTTTTATAAAATGTAAAGTGTATACTTTTATGGTTGTAACAAACCAAATAAAGTTTTAATGAATGAATGAATGAACCCACAAGTACATGCTGAGTTCTGCCTCGGTGAAAAGGAATCAATTTTCAGCACAGCCAGGCCCTCCAGACCCCATGATCTGGGGATGAAATCCTCATCGGGCTGGGCAGGCAGGCCACCCTATCCCCATTTGATTTTCTGGCCAGTCCTGTATTTTTACCCAGTTGACTCTGTGAGCCCACTAGAGGTGCTCGATGATTTTGGGAAACTTTCAACAGAAGAGCACATGGATCCGAAAGTCAGGCACTGCACCCGAAGTGTACTTCCCACCCATACATGAGGGTGGCTCCAGCCACCACATACCAGGCTGTGGAAATTTAGTGGTGCTGATAATAGGTTCAGGGGAACTGTCTTTGATTATTTTGGCCTTGGAGGTGTACAGACTACAAGCCCACCCCTGAGGGGGGGGGGGAAGAGAGAGAGAGAGAGAGAGAGAGAGAGAGAGAGAGAGAGAGTTGGTTCTATAACCTGTTATAGAAGTGCTTTGTGACTAGAGGCCATGTACAGAACAAATTATTTTTTATGAAGGACATAATGCATGTCTGTACAAAATGGTGGACATGACAGAAAAAATGCTGCTGACACTGGGGCGCCCTAACTCCGGCCAGAGGCATCAATGCCTGGGTAATACAGATGGAGTACGCTCATACCGACTGAAACACATCTAGAGCCACCAGAACACTTGCGTGAGACCACTGTTCAGAGGGTGGTGAGTTCATGTCTCATTTCGATGTTCAGAATAGTTTGATTAGATTCACAACCTCCTTTGTCAAACCAACTCAGCTGTCCGGCTTTGCCTCTAGCATTGCTTACAAAATTCACTGGCTGTAGCAAACACACCCAATTATAAAACTGATAGCTCAAAAACACTGCCCTGGGTCCCTAACCCCTACCTCATAAAATAGCATTCTCCAAAGGGTCCCACGCTATTTGTTTTAATGACTCAACACATCAGTTCTAACATTTGATGTTGTTTCATTGTGTCTGGTCTCTGTATGCTGGCTTTTGAATACTTTCTTTCTTATTCGTAAACAAGTCATGTTACTTTGAGCAATAAAACTTTCACTGAAAACCTTCGAGTATGATAACTTGTGTGACACAGTGCCTGAGTTCCAGAGCCCCCATCACATTCTGTGGAAATCAGTGACTGCTCGATCTTGCCTTAGTTATCCAAAAGAAGGGCAGAAATGCCTGAGGTTCTGGGACACCAGTAGTAAATATCAGGATACACATACATGGGGCCTGGAATACAGGAAGAATTCCATCAACAGCGGATAAAAACAACACTGCACACTTTCATTTGACTTATTTTATTATGCTAAATATTCATTTGGTTTTTATGATGTAATTTTTATTTATACTACTGCTTTAAGACAAATGTAATGTGCTACATTTAATATGCTTTGCTATTAGTATTATTTTTTCTTGCTAACATGTGCTTCAATTTAGTAAATTGATGAAAAGGACAGAGGGGCTTTTTTACAAGCCCCTTGCATTGCCAGTACGTCACTTTTTCCCATATTAAAAGTAACCCCTAAGTGCAATAACACACAGCCGCAGCCCGTGGAGGGAGTTGCGGTGGGGCGGAAAGGCGGGGCAGGGGAGGGGCAGGGTGGGGGGGTGCTAAAAACCGGCAGATGGATATTTGGAGGTAAGTAAACAATTTAATTATTAAAAACGAATTTCGTAGCGTGCCCTGCATCACAAAATGCGATACAGTGCGCGCTACGAAATTCGTTTTATTTATTAAATTGTTTAATTACCTCCAATTATCCATATTCCGGTTTTTAGCACCTTCGCCCCGCCTTTCTGCCCCACTGCAACTCCCTCCACGGGCCGTGGCTGATTACACAGAGTCCAGCAAAAAAGGCAGACGTTACCAGCAGCTTTTGCTATGGGTCACAGAGCTATTACAGCAATGTCTGCCTCAATGCGCTCTACAAACAGCATTTTGTGTCTACTTATGCCAGTGGGCCATCCATGGAAACAAAAGTTATTAACATATGAGAAAGGTACACTTCATCCTTAGGCATAGCCAGTGCTTAATTTGAGCCGGTGGCTGCAGGTGCGGTCACCGGCACTCATTTTTGGGCATGGCTCTTATTTTTCTTCACCAGCCTTTTGACCTATATCAAGCGTGAGAGAAAACACCACGGAGCTCAAGAAGTATGAAGAGAAAGACGGTAAAGTAGTGACAAAGCAAGAAAGGAGAGACAAAAAAGAACCTGCAAGAGTGAGATAAAGATGCAAGGGGTGTCTGGTGGTGGACGAAAGCGGCATGAGGCGGAATCAAGATTAAGCAGCTTGGTATTCGTCACCCCGATATTCAATATGATCAGCTATCGGTTTTTAAGCAATAGTTTGAGCCCCAGCATTTATTCTATACTAGCCTGCTGCCGAGTGCTAAAGCGGTTGTTAAAGGCCCGAGAGGGGGGTTTTAACAACCGGTGTAGCCTGAGGCAGAAGGGCGATAAGGCTATTAGAACATTCCTATCACAAAGGCTAGAATGTTCTAAATTACAAAGGGAGAAGTATGAAGACAAACATTGGAATCTTGCAGCCCTGGGCTTATACCAGTCATTATAAGCCAGGAGCTACTCCATTTTCTTCAGTGGAGCTCCCAACATTCCAATGTTCTGATACAAATGAATCCCTGGGCATAACTTGTGCATGCTTGTTGCTCAATGGACATGTAACATATCCAAATACGTGTTGGCCCACAACAAGTCAGCAAAGTCAGCAATTCCACATAGGAAACTACTAGTCCCTCCTTGTGCATTATGTCCTGTCTCGTGAGCGGTACAGTGTCATTAGCCAATACTAAATAAGGGGAATCTTAGTTTGGGGAGAGAGAATTACATATTTATATTGCTCCTTTTCAACCCTGCATGACATTGCCATGCACGGAGACTTGTAATATGCTTTCATTTCTTGCTCTAAACTGCCTTCGGGAATTTTCTAATCTGCTTTGAAGCGGTAAGTATTACCAATGCTCTTATTAATGCTAATATGAAAAGCAGCAGGCTGCCGAATCAAAGATTACATTACATAACTAGCCAGATTAATCACCCAGAAAACAGGTGCATCCCAGTTTGCAATCAATATGCAGATCCACAGGGGTCACCGCATAGTTTGGGGGAGAGTACATTTACAAATATACAGAATATGGTTAACATTACAACATCATAGAAGAGTTTTTAGAAAAAAGAAAAATGTGATTTATATTTGTATTATAGAACAGTTTACTCAATCCATTTTTTAACATCAATAATTAAAATCACATCCACCGTCTGAACATTTAAACACACATTTCATAGATGTTTATACATCATGTGTTCACAATATTAATAACATTGTTAAAACATCACATTTAAATCACCACAATCCTCTCTTTTAAAACAGCCAACACTTGTTTTGTGGTTTCCGGATCACGAACACTTCTTCAGGGCTTTGGTCTTTATATTAATATGTTTGTATAGTAATTGTCTCTGACGTCAATTTAAATTCCCAAAATTCACAAGGGCATTTTCACTACCTAGATCCTAAGTGTGTCAATAGTCTTCAGTCTTTTAATTTATGCTAATCGCAGCTTCTTTCTCATACAGCATCCAATTAAGTACATTTATGACCCCAATTCATTTCCCAAGCTAGGGGCTTGTTATTTCCAATACATTATAACATATTTTTCTTAGAGAGCACAATTATATGACTGTCATTTTAGCGTGTATGCTGCCCTGGAGTTTTGATCTGACACACACAGCCATCAGATCACTCGTCCAGGCCAGCGGTTAATTTGAGCCAGTGGTTTAAGGTGCTCAGCACCACTTAATTGTCAACACCGGCACTTATGACAGCTGCCACATGGTGATGCTGTTTGTATAATTTAAAGATGAGCAGAACAACAATTGTTTTTTAATTCAGTATATATTCAAAACAACTAAAACCTGCTGCTCAAGCTATTTTTTATTGTTTGGGGGCCTGGAATAGTCTGAATTGTCACAGTTGTAGCAGTGCACTGGTCAGTAGTTTTGCTGGTACAGTCACTGGCAACGCTGGCAGTGGTAATGGGTGGTGTAAGCTGCAGAGGCCTCCTAAAGAGAGCCCAGGCATCTATTTTTTTAAACAAATTAAGCACTAGTCCAGGCACCAGCTATCTACTTTCCGAAAGTAGCAGGACAACTGACTCAGGCTGTTATCAGTTTGGGTCTTTTATTCCTGAATTGACCACTCATAATGAGGGGCATCCCAGTGCTCAATTTGCAAATGAATAAGTGTTGGTGCCAACTTTTCTTAAATCCTGCAGCCAGCGCTGACAAGTGTTGGGACTGTGGAAAACCAAGGCCATCTCTAGTCGCCTTCTTCCACCACCTGTTTTCCCCTTTTTCTCGCTCTTATTAGTTAGTTTTCATCCATGCTTTCCCCCTTTGACACTTTTTATCATTCATCTCTTCCTCCTTATTTCCTCCTTTTGTGTTTGGTAGACCTGAAATCCTTAGTGTGGTCGTCACCCAAACTTTTGCCTTCACTCCCTGATTATTTGCTGAACTTATTTTAGTTGACATTAGGACTCAGTGAACTTTACCCCTGCTAACTAGTGCTAAAGTGTTGTGCTCTTTCCTTCAAACATCGTAAATTGGACTACACTGTATTGGCACAGTTAGTTTACTTGTAAGTTCCTAGTAAATGGTACCAAAGGCCTTTAAATGAAATGCTACTTGTGGGCAGAAGCATTCATTATGCCGCCCATTAAAGTAGCTTCTAAAAAACATGACTCGTTCCTGTCACTGCAGCCTGGAGTATAGTTTTTAAACTGCCATTTCAACCTGGCACAATAAACATTTTGCCAGGCTCAACCCTTCTTTTTGAATATTTATAAGTCACCCCAAAGGAATGCCCTAAACGTTGGTGCATGGTATTTAAAAAGTAGGATAGGTGTGTTTACATTTTAAATGTGCTGGCAGGGAAAAACTAAAGCACTGAGTTGCTTTATTTCAATTATTAAATGGTAACTTCAGATTGGGAGCAGATATGCCATGATGTTTACATTCAAATGAATTGTAATTTAAATTCCTCTTTAAAGGTAATGTTGGATTATAGATTACAATTTAAAAAAAGCCTCTTATAGAAAGTTGAAAAAACAACAGTTGATGGACAGAATGTAGAACAATGTCATAAATTCACCCAAGTACAGAGATATGGGCCTGAATCCATCTTTTTTGCTCACCATGCCATTCCAGTTTGAACCCAGCCATATGCAAATCAGTCTTGACCCTGTGCCTCATGGGAACAGCCCAGCCCGAACTGCCATGCCAGGTCCTCCCTGGACTGGAAACAAGCATCCTAGGGCCAGTTTTGGGGTTTCACCCCTCTTCAACCAGGATAGCTTGATTCCAGTGGCAAGGAGAGCACGGGACCCACGTCTGGGCCTACCCGTCCCACTCAGGGTGACAAATGCAAAAACAACAGTTGATGGACAGAATAAAGAACAATGTCATACATTCACCCCAGTACAGTCTGAATAAATCTGTACTCTTTCTCAGGGGTCTCACTGATACTTAGTCCATTCAAACCAATAATAAAGAATTTGGGCATGAAGCTGAAATATAAAAGAACATTTTTATTAACCTTAAATGAGGTGAGACTACGTCACACAGAAGCCTTAGCAACTGAATGAGGCAGTCTGCTAGAATGGTCTTACTTCACGTCTTATATACTCTTTATCCTGCCCCAGGCATGTAAGGGAGTTGTACCAATTACATTCCTAAACAAATGGAAAATCTGGAGGGTCACCAGGTGAGTAGCCTTTGGGGTTTTAGCAGGATATGGGCAAAACATTATAATTACATAGTTCACAAAGGTTAATCTGATTTAGATGGCACTGCAGGGCATGGCATGATTACATGTACAGTATCCCAACCCAAAAGTTAATCATTAGGAATGTCCCAAATTCAATCTCCAAAAGCCGGACAAACCTATAATTGAAAGTATAACCCATGTAATGAAGAAACATAAAAAAGAAACAGTAACAGATGATGAACAAGATAAGGCATATGCAACGAAACTAAAAGTTAACGATGTCCTGAACATTGATTGGCAATCTCAGACAAAGATCGATCAGGGAAATTGGCTTTGCGAGGTCAGTTTCAGATGAAGAGGTCAGTTTCTTAAAGTTCATTCCAGAGTCAGAAAGAAACCTAGTTAATGTATACATGGACTAAGAAGGCCAGGCCACTTTGTTCGCCAGGCTACCTTCACAGGCCTACGTGAGGGCAACACAAAATGGTGGCACAATATAAAATGGAGTCAGTCTCGAGAATTACAGAACCTCAGACCCTCCTTTTGCCATTACGTTGGCAATAACCTAAGACTCATGTTAATCTGAATCTAGGTCTATATCGATATTTATTAGGTTGTCAAGGGGTTGCTGTAACATCATCTTATTATTCTCTACTCCTCTCGGGACAGGTCTCCGAACACACATAGTAGCACAAAGACTCACTTCTGGTGGACCATTTTTGGATGCTAGAGGCGGAGCCACTTCCTCTTCCATGGCAATTCAGTCAAATGAGAACTTAATTAACATTTACTTTATCAATTGCACTGGAATCGCTTGTGCAACTGTGCCCAAAGTCCGTTCAAAGCCTCTCTGGCAGGCTTCTATCGTCCATCAAATCTGCTTCCATTGTCTTCTTCCGTATTGGGCCTCTCAATTCAGGCCTCTTCATGAAAATAATACTGCTTAGTTGGAGTGCCCTCCTGGCAAACACCCACAGCTCACTGGAAAGTCTCAATGTCTCAAGGCAGTGCACCAGTGTCTCTCCTCTGCGGCAGACACTACAAATAATGTGCTCTTCATTGGTCATGGGCACAGTTCATCTCGTGCAGACCCGGGTCTACATTCTCAGGCTCCAACACTCATTATTCAGTGTCAGAGGACGCTCAGGCTGCTCTTTCATGGGCACCATAATGTAGTGCCTTTTGTCAATCTTGGATCCTCTGGTGCACTGCCCTTCCATTGGAGCAAAGAAAAGAAAGGGGAATGGCCAAAACTCAGGCCAAGGGGCTCAAGGGACTGCACACTGTCAGAGGTTACCAGCACATGACAGGTAGAAAACTGAAGCCTCAAAACAACAGGGATCCTTCTCTTTCGCTCTTTTGCACTGAAACTCTGGTTCTGTGATGTCCAATGCCGTCTGATGGAGCAAGTACGCTGCTTTGGAGATACCATTGATGGCGCTCTGGTGATCGCTGTTCAGCCTTGCTACTTTCTCGGTGCTGGGACTGTAGGGCCAAGACGTCTGCCATTCATCTGTAGCTGTCACTGATGGAAATTAGGCTCAAATAAATGTCCTGCAGGTTATTATGACTTGATACCGCAGAACCTAGTGATGTAGGAAATGTGACACAGTTGTTAGTTTTCTTCAATTTAGTACAAAAACAGTTCATTGTATTTAACAAGGGGACTGCAAGCAGGTGGCCTGCAATCTTCAAAGGAGTGGCCATACAACATGGAACTATTGTGATCTAAAATACACTGTCATTCTCACAGAATACAAAGACAAAGGCAGTAGGCAAAACAGTGCCTCTAGCCTCTTCAATTGGGTTCTCTTCATTATTCTCTGCCATCTAAGGGTAGATAGCTACATGGGAATTCTATCTGAATGGATGTCCTCACACATAGTGGCATTGTCTAATGGGGTAAACATTTTTTTCCTCAATTATTACCTCTAGGTGTTCCTAAATTCCTTATCTAAAACACCTCAAAAGAGAAATCACATGATACAGATTATCAAGGACATGTACCTAATGATCAAAATGTAGAAACAAAAGACAAGAACTAGAGAGTCCTAGTATTTCCATGATTAGAACACATCTGATTCCACCAAAAATTAAAGCAGCAGGAACAAAAGGGAACTGAAAACCAAATTAAAATAGGCATTGAATTTGTCATGTTAAAAAAATAAACGTAAGGTATCTCCTATTGAGGTGGAAAACTTGTCTTACTATAGTATCAAGTCAGTTAACCAGTCCATCACTACCCTGACAGTCAGACTGGAAAACATCAAAGTAGGCCTGAAGAAAATTCTTGAAAACCAGTATGGTCATACAAAAGGGAATTATACATAATATGGGGGTCCCTGGTACATTACTGCAGTCTGGAAGTGTGAACCTGAAGAATACACCAATAATAATAAATGGGCTGACTGGTGAAAGGAATACGGAAAAGGGAAATGGGACTAGGACACAGCTAAAATCCCCAATAACTAGGCACAATGCGACATCGATCAAGGGGAGAAGCGGCAAAAGAAAAATCTATAGGAAGAACAAGAAATTATTCAGGTGATAGTCAAGTTTGTGACACAACACCAAGAGTATGGGTGATACATAAAAGTCAAAATAGTACACAAATTTTAACTCTACCGCTGGCCGCTACACCATATTCGGTAATCTCAGCTAATGTTCCAGTTCCTTCTTCAGGGAAAAATGAAACCTGGTTTCCTTTGAGGAACAAAGCCATACACTACTTAGGACGCAGACTAATGCAATATAGAAATTAGGTCACCTTGTACAAGAGTCACAGATCTATAATTTCATCCTTAGGTCCAATCAAGGAAACATAAATCTAGGGCTGCCTGTTGCTTGAGGGAAGGGGCAGTAACGTGACTAACTGCAGGTGACACACTTTGATCCTGTATATCTCTTTTATTTTTCTTCAATACTATTATAGCCAAATTGACATACACTGGTGAAGTGTTGTCTGTCTTGTTCACAGCATGAAAATATCACATCTGTGAAATTAAGTATCAGAGCAAATCCACCCAACTGTTGTGCAGCGAAACGCATCGTCATGCAAATCCCGTCACAACACAGGGGAACTTGTAATAGTATCAAAAGCAGCAACATAAAACAAAAACATACATAAAATAAAAAACACGCATGTCAAGCCATCAGATATACGTGCTGTATACCAAGCACAAAAAGCATAGACAAATTACAATAGCACATGTAAATGAGCGGTGACGCATGCACCTCATGCAGCCCAAAACCCAATATTCGGGTCAGCTTAATTTGTCAGGCTTAAAATTAAAATGACACTTTATTTTACTTTACACACCCTCCTTTTGACAGCAGATCACCAGTTAGTGGAGATCGGCAGTCAAATACGACTTACTGTGTCGCTTCTGACACACAGGACCAACAGGAACAATTCATAGAAGGACAAAATACAAAAAACGTGAAAAACACACGAACATTTTCTTTCAAAGGAGTCATACAAAAACCACATCTTGCTTCAACATACTGCTGACACTTCACATAACACACAAAATATCAACTGTAACCAACCATCTTCTAAAGCTAATGCAACATTTCTTGTTCTGTTAAATGAAAGCAACTTACATGGACATAATTTTTCAAAAACAGAAATTCAAATGTATCACCCCCTTTTAGGCCCTGCTTTGAGCGAGGCCGCTCAGGAATGCACTTCTCGGAGACAAGGCCCTGATTTAATAGGCTGCAGATGTCGACATACATGAAAGCCTAGCACAGTCCTCCAAGAGCTAAGAATAACACCTCAGCAGAACATCTGTTTTCACTTACTCCTAACCCCCACCTGACAGACCTTAAGGTCAAAATCTGCCTCGCGCAGTACGCGGCTCCTCACTCTGAAGCTGTCAAAGAAAAAAAGCCTTCCCAACTCTTTCGAACCTGCAGTAACAAACCCTATCCAAAACCACATACTATATATATTACTCCCTTCAGGTGCCACAATCCACTCCTATTCCCAGACTCAAAAACATCTACTATGAATAATTCGCAGAACACAACAACACAACATACCAGCTTTAGAACAAATGCTTGTTACCACCCTATGCAATGGTACTCATTTCATCAACCTTAAATGGATGAACGTCTCAGTAGGTCCAGCTAGAGTTAAAACCTTCAACCCCGATATTAAACTCAAACCTCTGCACCGGGCACATTGGCTCACTGAGCCATTAAGAGCAACCCCAAATGAGAACAACCTGCAAATTTGTATCATACCGAAATGTATGCATTTACTGAAGCCTAAGGCACTTTAAAAGCTACTCTAAATGAAAGAAATGCTGTTTAAATAGTCTATTGCCCCAAATTCGACTTTGATATTTGTGGCACTTAAAAATAAATATCCTATAATTGTGCTACATATTAATCATCCGAAGAATGTTCTTTACAGATTGCAGAGATTGGACATTAGACATATCTCATGTAAATCCTTAGAAAAATGAGTTTTTTACGCCTGCGCCAAGTGAAATTCCATATGCAAATGTTCTCATTTTTGCGGTTCAACACAACTTAAATTAAATGTTAATGCTAGGAGGTCATAGTATGAGTATTAAGCTTTATAAATATTAAAAAACGATTTTAAAAGCACTTATTTAAAAAAAATCCATAATTAGTAATTTTTCTTTTAATAAAACCATTTTTAATAATTCCACATATAATAGCAAACTGCATCCCTTGCCTATCATATTTAGATTCAAAAAGGGGGGTGGTGATGGACAGAGTATCTGAATTAAGCAGAACACTCCTACCCAGTCAAAAGATCAGGGCTTGATCCATCACCGTTTTTTAGCTCACTGCACCATCCCAGTTCAGAACCTGACTACATGCAAATTAGTCTGACCCTGGCCCAGTGCATCATGGGAACAGGGCAGACCAAACTACCAAGCCAATTCTTTACTGGAATTTTTTTTGGTGCAGTGAGCAAGGGACTCATATCATATTTAGACGCATTCATTCACAAGCCTAAGCACATAAGCCTAACTTGAAACATGACAAATTTTTGCCCCACTTTTATTTAAAAGGACAGTTATTTTAATATTAGAACCAAAAATGTGCTTGCAAAAAATGCTTAAAGAAAGGAAACCCTTAATTGAAATGTTTTCCTGTAATACAAAATAATGAACCTTATTTTTGTAACCTTTTTAAAACACTATTCTGAAATGCAAAGGTTCACCTGTATTTAACTGGGAAAGTCCTGACTGAGTAAACATTCCTGTCTATTCGTGATTGCTTCGTGTTGCTTGCTTAGCGGCAGCAACAGCAGTTTCTTAGGGTTGAAAACATGGGCACGGTGGTTGTCTATTTAAAACTAAAACTAAGACACTTCAAGTTTCAAAATGCGTGTGCAATACAGCAAAATCCAATGTATTCAGATGATGTGTTTGCCTGTTAATATCTAATACAATGTATCTAAGGAAAATGCTGTAAGTTTATTTTTTGCAAAACACACAATTTCGTTTTTGATGGCTTTTTTTATTCCTAGTGAATGTGAATTTTAATTTTATCTTTAAAGCATTGTTACATGTGCATAATTGCTTACTCTATAAATTAAATAGCAACATATAGCTATTGTAGCATATCACATGGTTCATTTCTGGATTTTTATTTAATTTCACATACTTAATTAACTGACATTTTGCTTAACAGACTGAAAACATCAAGAAAAAACCACAAACACACATTGAGCTCATTTCAGACATCAACAGAAAGGGGTCAAATACTCAGGACACACAATACAGCGCGCTTTTAGTCATTTATTTCAGAAATAGCGCCATCGCTATTTACTTACAGAAGTTGCACTCATGGGAAAACCACATAGACATTTAAACACACATTTAACCCACAGATCAATACTCAAGACAGAAACAAAAGACAGCCCACAGACTGTACTTAAACCAAACCATTTGTAAATACTAGTTGTAAGTCATATTTACAAGAAGCCAAGATACACTCAATTCACTAGCTTTGGCTGGCAGAACACCAAAACTGGCTCTGCATATCTCCATCCATAAAATTGCACAGAACAGAGGATCCTTGTTTGTATTATGTCCATATTTTAATTCCCTGGGGATACAGAATCACCAAGGAAGAAATATGTTTTTATACCTAAACCTATTTAGGTATTCCCTCTAGGGGAGCCAGCTAATTTACTTCACATCACACTATGATACCTTCCAAAAAGCAACACATTCTCTGATGTGAGCTTGAAAACAGGTATGCCAAGGGGGGCAAGATGGCCGCCGTAGCTCTGTAGAGGAAAGTCGCTCTTCTCCTCTCTCCTACCCTAGTATGATTCTGGAGTATTGAATACGGGGATGTGGGACCCTGCTGTTCTCATACATCGCATCTCTGCTGAAACGCTTGAGTCAGGACACTTGAAAAGATTAATTGCTGCAGCAAAAAAATTTGGTGTAGCTGCTGGAGGAGTATAGCTACTATCAATAGCACATCTGTCAACATGTCGCAGCGAAATAAACAGGACAAAGACAAAGAGAAAACAACAGCAACTGGGTCGATCAAAGGCCCAGCAACGCGGGAAGAAAATCGTACAGGAGCTATACCAAAAGTTCTGGTGGCCGCTAAAAAGCAGATGGAATATCTCAGTCGCTCCTCAAAGGGAGCACTGCAGAAGAAAAACGTCAGACAAGAAAGAAAGTCTGAGGCAAAGCCAGAAACCAGACTCGCAGCGGCCAGTTCGAGCAAAGTTGTAAAAGAGCCGTCACAGGAGGCGGAAGGGAAGCTATACCGAGCGCAAACGTCTACTGCAAAGGAGCAGATGCGGCAATCTACGTTACCTGAATCTTTACACCTAAAGGGCCCCCAATTCTGCAGAAGCGAGCGGATGATGTACTGCAATCAGGCGTGCTGAGCGGACCCCCAGCATGTAGGATAGCCTCGATAAATATCTGCGGGCTAAACGAGATGAATAAAAGAATTAAAGTGGCTGCCCTCCTAAAATCATTACATCTTGATCTAGTGTGTCTGCAGGAAACACACATTGAAGGCACTAAGGCATATCTGTTGGAGCAGCTTGGCTTTAATGTATTAGCAAAGACTAATCAAGGCACTAAGACAAGAGGCGTTGCGATCCTAGGTAGGAGGCAGGATACGGTGGTTAGGAGGAAAAAGGAGGATCAGTGGGGGAGATGGGTTATAGCAGAACTAAGATTTAAGGAGGAAACTATCACTATTGTCTCTGTTTACGGCTCCACAGAAGATGACCCGGATATATTTCAATTTCTAGATACAGAATTGGCACAGTGGTCAGAACCGATTATTTGTTGCGGTGATTTTAACCTGCATGACACTGATAGTAGTTTCTTAGACCCTGGTAGAAAATATTCGGGAAGGAAGAAGAGGACATATAGAGCACTGGCAGATATGGCAACTCATAATTCTCTGGAAGATCCCTGGATAAAGTGTCACCCAAATTTAGATGGGAGCACTTTCTTCTCAGCCCCCCACCAGGTATTGGTCAGGCTTGATTATTTTTTAATCTCAAGGGGGTTGATGGATAGGGTAAGAATAGAGAGGGAACCTCGAATCATGTCAGATCATAGCCCGTTAGTTCTATCTTTAAGAATTGGGCAAGGAGGGGGAAAAAAGAGATAAGACAATGGACATTTGAAAGAACACTGTTACAGGATCAGAGTTATAGGGAAACTATGACAAACTGGATTAAAGATTACTGGGAGATAAATAGAGGTACAGCCGCGTCAGGGATAGTATGGGATGCTTTTAAAGCTGGAGTAAGAGGGGAGACCTTGAGCTATGTAATCAAGGGTCAAAGGATAGAGAAGGTAAAAGCCGAACAGTCTAAGAGATTAATCATGAAAACAGAGGAAGAACTCGTTTTAGCTGTACAACTACGCTCTCCAATCGACCAGCTATTATTGAAAATAATCGCTCTTAAAGCAGAAGCTATGGACGGGTTGGCTAAAAAGACAGTAGAGAGGTATTTAGTAAATAAAGAAAAAGCATACGAACTTAGTGAGAGAGTTGGCCATATACTGGCTATACGTGCTAGGCAAAGGGAAGGGATGGCGGAAATCAAGGAGATTAAAAATTCCCAGGGCACTATGGTAACGGAAGCTGAACAGATTAGAGAGGTATTTAAACAATTCTATACAGAACTGTATACAGAGGATGGCCCAGGGAGGGAGGAGGAGATGAGTAGGTATCTAAGAGAGATAGTGCCCCCAGAATTATCAGAGGAGGATAGGGATGGATTGGAAGAGGTTTTCCAGCTAGAAGAACTGGTCGCGGCCCTGAGGGATTTACCATCCGGGAAGGCAGCTGGTCCGGACCAGATTCCTGTTGAATTTTACAAAGCTTTTCAATCAAAAACCCCCAAATCTCCCGGGGTCCTATCGTCCCATTACTCTGATGAACGCGGATGTCAAGGTATTCTCCAAAATCCTGGCCAAAAGGTTATCAAGAGTAGTGGAATCATTGGTAACCCCCTCCCAGCATGGGTTCATTCCGGGTAAAGGAACGACTCAACATACTAGGCAGGTAATTACGGCATTTGATGCAGCAAGTACTCTAGGAGACCCTATGGCAGCTTTGTTTTTAGATGCCGAAAAAGCATTTGATAGGGTCTCCTGGAGGTACTTATGGGCAGTTTTGAGCTGGAACGGCATAGGGGCAGGATTTATTAAGGCCCTGCAGACATTGTATATAAACCCGGTGGCTAAGATAAGGGTTAACAGAGGGCAGTCAACTACAGTTAACATTAATAGAGGAACAAGGCAGGGGTGTCCATCTTCTCCCCTGCTCTTTGCATTGTACCTCGATCCATATCTACGCAAGTTGGAAAATAACGATCAGATTCCACCGCTATTATTAAATGGATGCCGGTTCAAAACGTTGGCATATGCGGACGACGTGGCCATCTTGACTCCAAATCCTATAGACGCTATTAGGGTAATCGAAGGAGAAGCTATTCGATTTGGGCAATTCTCAGGGTACAATCTGAATAATACTAAAACCCAGATAGTTAAAAATCGCTTAGTAGTATGTAACGATGACAGAGTTGTGGGAGTAGCAACCTACCTAGGGGTCCAAATTACATCAGATGTAGATAAGATAGTAAAAAATAATATGTCACCTTTAATAGCCCAAGTCAAAACGGACCTAGAGAGGATGAATAACCTACATCTATCGCTGGTAGGCTGTACTAATATTATTAAGATGATGGTTCTACCTAAATTTTTGTACTTCTTTAGGGCTATACCTCTCCTGTTTGAAGCCAGCTGGTTCAACGGCTTAGAAGCCATTTGTAATAGGTTTATCTGGGCGCACGGTAAGACCCGGAGGGCCTATAGGTATATGACACTTCCTAGGGATAAAGGGGGATGGGGTGCACCAGATTTTCGTTTATATTATATGGCAACCGTTTTGCAATACATACATGGATTAATTGGAGGGAACAATGATAATGAAAGAGTGAATAACATGTCTACTGGGGTTTATGCTGTTGCGCTTGGGGCAAATGCTCACAATTGTTTTTTAAATTGTACAGATTTCGGTTATTTTAAGAGAACTCGGTTCAAGACGGTTTTGGCTGCTGTAAGTGTGTGGAACGCATTCCTAAAGAAAGCCAAGATGGGGAGGTATAATAGATATGTGTCTTTGATTAATAACAGATCATTCCCCACTGAAATTTTCGCTGATCAGACGATGGCAGAGTGGGCAGTAAGGGGGATTACGCAAGTAGGGGACTTGTTTTCTCATGATGGATTTGTACAATTTTCAGACCTACGAGATGCATATGGGCTGGACAATAGGGTTTTTTTTAAAAATATCTACAGATCAGGAGCTTCCTTAAAAACAAGGTGGGAGGCCCCGCAGGCTTTGATAAAATTGAAATTATGGAGAAAATTAAGCTGATGGGGGATCGCACAATCAGGTCCTTTTATGCAATATTGATAAAGGGAAAACTGGACGATTTGGAGAAATTTAGCACGAAATGGGCGGACAAACTGGGAGATGAAAGTATCCTGTTTCTTGAGTCCCTGAATTTAGGATGTACAATCTTGAGTGCAGCCCCTCTGCAGTCTCAGCACTATAAGACACTACATTTTCTTTATTATACTCCTGCGAGGATTGCAAAATGGGGCGGCAGTACAAGAATTACTTGCCCCCGATGTGATGCATTGGAGGCAGATAGCATACATATCTTTGCAACTTGCCCTCATTTATATTCATTGATTAAAGGGATAGAGGGGTTTTTAGCAAGATCCTTGGGTATACTAATTACTCTTACATCATCTTGGATTATGTTAGGAGTGGCTAAGGGTGAGCAGGAACAGCATGCAGAATTTTTATTTGTTGCAATGGCTGTCTACAGACTGACAATAGCCAGGGCTTGGCTTGATAAAAATCCCCCAAAATTTCAAACCTGGTTGGCAAATATGTTATATGCATATAATATGGAGAAAAACATCTATGCTCGGAAGGGGAGGGGAGGAAGATGCTTGGGTAGAAGGATTTGGGAGCCCTTAAGTAAATGGAAGGAGATGCAAAGTAATGATGAATAGGAAAAAAAACCATTGTTTTTTTGTTTTTCCCCCTTTTTTTTTTTTTCTTTATTGGCCTAACTTGCCTTTATTGATTGAATGAAATGTTAAAAAACCCTGATTACGTCTTTATAAGTACTGGAATGAAAACCTATTGAATGTTGTATTGGACATGTACCTAGGATTGAATTGTGCAATAGAAATTAAGGAAATGTTGCAGTTGCTAAAGTGTAGTGTATACAGGATAAAATGTGCTTAATGCGATGAATAATAAAAAAAGAAAAAAAAAAGAAAACAGGTATGCCAAAAATACTGCAGAATATGCAAATATTATAATCAAAATAGTGCTTAAGGTACTCTCCGTACGTTGCACCGTTCAAATCTTATACAAAGTAGAGAAAAGTCTCCTCATTACCTGTCTACACGAATTGCAATTCGCATACACAAACCAATACAAATCCAAAGTTGGCCAACACAAATTCCAAAATTCCAAAGCTATACCAAACAAATAGTTGTCCAAATTCTAACTGCCAAGATCTAAATGACCTAACGGTCTTTTTTTTTTAAATACTCACGCCAAAAAGGTTCTCAGTCAGGAGTGACATCATGTGGAGGATCAAAATCAGGAAGATCAGAAATATACTGGGCTGCAGAGACAAAGAATCACCAGAACCTCCGTGCACAGAGTACCTCCTTAGTAGAGTCCTGTCCTGTCCTCCTCCGTAGATTTCTGTCTTCTGACAAGATCACTCCCTCAGATAGCCACTTCTCTGATGAGGCCCGCGTTGGCCGTGCCATTTGAAGAAATCTGAACTCCTTCTCAGGGGTCTCACTGATACTTAGTCCATTCAAACCAATAATAAAGAATTTGGGCATGAAGCTGAAATATAAAAGAAAATTTTTATTAACCTTAAATGAGGTGAGACTACGTCACACAGAAGCCTTAGCAACTGAATGAGGCAGTCTGCTAGAATGGTCTTACTTCACGTCTTATATACGCTTTATCCTGCCCCAGGCATGTAAGGGAGTTGTACCAATTACATTCCTAAACAAATGGAAAATCAGGAGGGTCAGCAGGTGAGAAGCCTTTGGGGTTTTAGCAGGATATGGGCAAAACATTATAATTACATAGTTCACAAAGGTTAATCTGATTTAGATGGCACTGCAGGGCATGGCATGATTACATGTACAGTATCCCAACCCAAAAGTTAATCATTAGGAATGCCCCAAATTCAATCTCCAAAAGCCAGATAAACCTATAATTGAAAGCATAACCCATGTAATGAAGAAACATAAAAAAGAAACAGTAACAGATGATGAACAAGATAAGGCATATGCAAGGAAACTAAAAGTTAACGATGTCCTGAACATTGATTGGCAATCTCAGACAAAGATCGATCAGGGAAATTGGCTTTGCGAGGTCAGTTTCAGGTGAAGAGGTCAGTTTCTTAGAGTTCATTCCAGAGTCAGAAAGAAACCTAGTTAATGTATACATGGACTAAGAAGGCCAGGCCACTTTGTTCGCCAGGCTACTTTCACAGGCCTACGTGAGGGCAACACAAAATGGTGGTACAATATAAAATGGAGTCAGTCTCGAGAATTACAGAACCTCAAGTCCAGCCCGTTTGGCAGTTTGGGCTGGACTGTTCCCATGAGGCACAAGGTCAAGACTGATTTGCATATAGTTGTGTCTGAACTGGGGTGGCAAAGTGAGTTAAATAATGATGATGGATTCAACCCAGATCTGTGATGGGGGGGTGAGTGTCTGAAAAGTTTCAGCACTCCGTCCATCATCTCCTTGTGTTTGCTTTGTTTGCCCTAAGTTGGTAGGGTATGCCCAGGCGTGGGTCCCTTGCTCACTTTGCCACTGGATTCAAGCTAGCCTGGCTGATGAAGGGTGTTACCCAGAAACCAGTCCCAGGATGCTTGTTTACAGTCCAGTGAAGACATGGCTTGGCAGTTTGGGCTGGACTGTCCCCATGAGGCACAGGGTCAAGACTGATTTGCATATAGCTGTGTCTGAACTGGGGTGGCAAAGTGAGTTAAAGAATGATGATTGATTCAACCCAGATCTGTGACTAGGGGTGAGTGTCTGAAAAGTTTCAGCACTCCGTCCATCATCTCCTTGTGTTTCCTCTTTTAGAAACTTGCCATTCCCTGGCCAAAGTTTCTGAGGCCTTTTCTAGGCGCTTCCAGCTGCCAGGCCCTGTTAATGGTTTCCCCATCTAGAATGTACATTGCACTCTGACAGTGAACAATAGGACCTGGGTGTAGCTGGAAGAAGGCATTCTTGGCAGGATGGCTAGGAAGGAGCTGTATCCCACTATGATTATATTTTAGAGGACCCTGGCTACAGCACACACAAAGGAACCTGACACCAGTCATGCCCTGCCTTTTGTCACCGTAGACAGTTTAGGAGGGGAAGAACTGACCAGAACCAATGTTGCAGGAAGGTAAAGTAATTCACCCACACAAAGGCTGACATCAGGTATAAAAAGAGGACCACTGAACCTGTGGAAGGTTCAGAAGAAGGTCTTCCCCGCTGTCAAAGGGACTGGCCTGCTGTTAAAAGTTTACCCTGCTTCTTGAGGACGGTCTTGCTAACTGAAGAAGGAAGACTAGACCTACTTGACTTGATCCCAGGCAACGCAGAGTGACTCCAGGGGTCAGCTGGCTGACCTCATGTGTGAGCTACAGGGACACAACAAGCGTCTCAAAGCATTCCTGCAACTGCCCAGCTGACCAGTTGCAATTGGTCTTGCCTGAACCCTGTTACTGGCCTCTGCTGAAGTGAGAGCTGATCCCCAAGGGCCTGGACACTTGCCTGGCATCAGTGAGAAATCCTCTTAAAGGAAAAGGTGAAAATCTTGAAGTTTGGGCTCCTCACAAACTGGCCCATTCACACCAAAACTCTACCACCTGTGAAGACCACCAATGCCAAGCTCCGTTGTGATCAGCTCTTCGCACTGAAACCAAACATCCACGACAACCGGCAAAGCAAGACCTGCACTTCGTGACACAGCAACAACAGCCCACAGCCACCGCTGATGCAGGACTCCAGCTTTGATCGGCTCTTTGCCCTATATCTACTACTATCCGTGATGGTTGACGTGCTCTTCCTGCCAAAAGTCTGCTTCTTGCAGCCTCCTCCAACTTTAACAGAGCTCTTTGTGCCAGCCTTGAGAAAGTAACACTACTGCGGGACTAACTTGGTCACTGTATCCGCTCCACATTCTATTGTGGTTGGCTTGAACTTGTATCTTTTTACCCGTCTAGCACACTAGATAACCGCTTCTGGGCGCTATTTCACGTAAAACTTTAAAATTCAATATCCCCAGTTCTACAGATTGGTTTTATTCATTTAGGTGCCATTTTATTTCCTAAATGTTACTTTATTTTACTAAATTGGTGTGGGGATTTTTCTGGTGCTGGGTTTTCTCTTTATTACGGTTTGTGTGCTACATAAATACTTTACATGTTGCCTGTAAGTTCAGCGTGACTGTGTTTGTACCAACCTACCAAAGGGTTAAGCGCTGGCTAATTTAGTGACATTTGTGGTTCACCGTCACACGGATTGTGTTTATTGCCCGAGTGCAGTATCCATACCTCTCAAGCAATAACACAATTTCGTACAGTGTTTTCTCTCTCTTGCTGTAGGGGGGAAATAAGTTCTGGTTCCACAAAAGTGAGCGCAGGTGGGCCCCACCTGCAACCACCAGATATAATTAAGCACTGGTGCATCCCCAAGGAGAGCACCACTGGCTGCCTACATCAGAAAAGGTGCTGGCTGCCACTCTCAGCATGGTTATTATTTAGCCACATCAGAGGAGGTAGTGGCTGTCGCTGTCATAGTTGTGGCGGGTGCCGTCCTTAGCAATGGATATTGACTGCCTTCATAATTGCAGCTACTGGCTGCCTCTTTCAGCATTGCTGTAAGCTTGCCTCCATCAGCTCTGGTCTTGCCTACTTCCTTAAACACTTATGCTGACTGCCATCATGAGGACAGGTACTGGATTCAAGGGTTCTGGATGCCTCAATCAGAACAGATAGCGGCAAAGCAGGTATATGTGACATCCATCAACACTGCTTCTGGCTCCCTCCATCAGCACAGCTGCTGACTGCCTCCATCAAGAGAACACATTTTACATGTGCCCATAGCATCTGAGCACCTGACCAATGCACCCAGGAGTATACCTCATTCTATTATTGCGAGCCGAAAGGGATGTTGGTCCCTTGTATTACATTTCCTGTGCCCCATGGACAGGTGAGGATAGCCTGCAGGGTTGTAGAGATTAGGAAACAGACGCGGATTCCACTGATCTTCTGTGGCTGGGTAACACATTATCAGCAGATGCAATCGTAAGAAATATGCATGTGAACAGCATCCCTAGCGTTTTAATATGAGTCATTAGGAACCTAAATAATACTTTCTGTGGAATTCTAGAAACTTCCCCCAAACTCTTATGTGCGTTTACAAACTTTTGCAAAAGGGGTGCTCCCCAGTCCACCATGGGGTCACCTAGTACCACATAGACTGCTCCCAACTGCTAAAAAACCTGGTGTTTCTGGCACCGGAAAAATGTGTGAAGTGTCTTTTCACTTGGCCACAAGAGGTGTATGTAGCAATGAGAAAGTTGTGTGTTTATTTACATATCACACTTCACCTCATGATCATGACGCGTACAAGACGTACGGTTCTGGGATCTGGGCCTCATCACAGCCAAGCGGCTGCTCACTAGGCACTGGAAGCGGCGAGAACCACCCACCCCAGCGCACTGGTTCGCGTCCTTCACTAACTGGGCTAGAGCAGAGGGTACAGCGCTGCACCGGGAGGAGATAGCAGGTTTGAGACAGTTCCCGATCGCGCAGCTCTGGGACGACATCCTGGGGTCCCTACAGGGAGAAGGAGCAGTCAGAGGGCTCACGTAGATAAAGCGGTGCTAGGCGGGCGCCACAGGGGCGACAGCTCAGCAGACGGCACCACACATCACGCCGTCCCCACCCCACCCCTCCCCCCCCCTGACCTAGCCGCCGACCCCTGGGCGCACAGACCACAGATGCGGTTAGCCACCCACACGAGGGCTCTTCAATAGATGCCGATTCACGATTTACCCCCAGCTCCAAGCCACTGACAACATTCCCGCAGGTACACTCCACTCCCCCCCCCCTTTCCCCCTTTTATGTTTACATGTTTCTAATATCGGACTCCTGATTCCCAGCTGTGGCCATAACACCCTTCCACGTTACGATGGAAAGACGCCACTAACCGCGCCCTCGACATTGAGTCCAGGCGCGGGCGACATTTGATACAACAGCAGCTAGGCTGCTCCGCTTGTCTGCCACACACACTGCTAGCCAGGCCGACGACTGGCGAGGTACCACGACCCACAGGTGCTGCCCCTCAACTAGCCTGCGATCATCAGCGCATGTGCACCACTGACCCCCCAACACCCTAACACATTATTAGAGTACATTGTACCATTTAGAGGGGTCTCCTTTTGACACCATACATGCAGAACTGGCACGACACGGAGCAGCCACGTAAAGGACATCGTGACACGCCGATGCGAACTGTTCTGATTTGTTTGTAGAATTCATGGTTTCATTATAGTAAAATTGTAAAATGAGACATCACTTATGGAACTGTTTATTTGTTGCACAAATGTACTGTAACCGTAATGCCTGAAGTCTAGCATGCCTGAGACAAATAGGGCGCCACAGGGCACCTTCCCCTGCTAACCATCACCCTTAAGATCTACTGCGTTTTTTGCAGCCGGCCCGCGGGGTTGTAGGCTTGCTATATGTACTGCACTTTTTGAACACTAATAAACGTCTTACTAAAAAAAAAAAAAAAAAAAATGACGCGTACAAGACGTAATGGAAAACTGTGCATGAACACTACACATTTCGAGGCAGAATACAAACCTACTCACATCATTTGTTTCAAGGCAGCATACAAGCATTTGTAAACATTTTTTATTCTAGGCAAAATATAAGTCTAGTCACAATACTGCTAAATGAAAGCAAGTGCTGAACAAAAGCATTGGTAAGCGTCATCAATATTGACTACATTTACATGTCAAATATACAAGTATGCAAAAAACATCAAGGCCCAGTAAAGACTTTTACAACATGAGCATTGATCCATAAAATGACAAACTAGATATTGCAAGCTGTATCTGGTTATGGCACCATGGGGCAATCATTTATTATCATACATCATCACAAATAATGATTTGGAATATCTCATAATGATGAGAAATGTATGATATTATTGTTAGTCAGTGTGTATGACCAAACAGTTCCTCTTACATGGAAACCTGATTTACAGGACAGCCGTAAATGGGACTTCTGTCACAAATGTCAGAATGCCACATTATTCCAATCTCATTTTTTTTGTAGAAGCTTGTGTTCCCCAAGGCAGAGCCTCTACCAGCCCTTTAGTAAGACAGATGTGGTATCCATTACTCTTTTCCAGAAATGGCGTTGGACAGGCAACCCAAAAAAAAGGAAAGCCAACAAGCCACCATTTCAGGTGGTGTTACTTCTATTCAAGACAGCCAAGTTGACCAAGTTGGTCTCACACAGAAAAGCCTCAACCTGTCCCTGGCATACTGGAACAAAACTCCCAGGACTCAGGGACATTTCTAAAATGGAGAATGAAAATCTCACATCAGGGGTACATTTCTAGTGCACTTGTGACAGTGGTTCCATCATGAACCAATGCATGGGAGACCTGCTGTCATGGACAATTTTCCACTGAAGAGGCTTCCACGTGCCGGTAGGAGGTTTTTGTTTTTTGTGGGGAGACTCTCGGGCACCAATGGGAAAGTCAAAATCAGATATCTATCCTTCAGCCAGTGCGGGTGAGGCACATCATTGTCAGCTTATATGAAGGTTCTGAGGCCATACCAGCAGAGTAACTTCCCTGTAGATGCAGGTGGGACAGCTCGTGCCTCCATCCTGGTCGTCAAAGACACCTCCTGGTCCACGTGGCTGCAGAGTCAAGCATCCACTCTTCACCTGATCGCGACGACAGCACCTGGTTCCTTCCTGGTTCCACACCGGTCACTGGCTAGTGACTTTGAACACTGTCCCCTCTGCTTTCAGGTCCTCTTCTTCACCGATCCACCCTTGGATCGCACCGGACAGCTTCCTCCTGGTCGCCTGCAGCATCTTTTCTTCCAGGCTCCATTGACTTCAACGTGAGAACCCGACACACTTTGACACCTATGCACCCTCAGCCCGTGGGTGAGGTAACGAGAGCATTTCGGTGCTCAAGGGTAGTTTAACTGTCCTAGTGTCCCGTTCCACAGTCGTTTTAGTCCCACCTAGTCAGGATTGTCCGTACTCACCTTTTTCTTGAACTGTACTGTCCATAGACGTTGTTACGCATCTCGCGTGTGAGTTCACACTCTGCATACGCGTTCCGTGGGCCTCCTATTACTTACCTAGTGTTAGTGTAGCGTGGTCCCAACGATCCTACAGCCTCTGGACAGCTCCATTTCTCTTATCGACTTTCACACTCCACTTACTTAGTATATGGTTTGTCGTGCCCCTAGGGCACCATTGTAATTTTGTGCAACCTGTCGTATTTTTCTTAAGAGATTGTCATGTGCTTAGCCCTCTGACCTCATAAAGAGTTCAGAGGTGTTGTTATTAATAAATAGACTGTTTATTTTCATAACAACCTGTGTGGTGTCCTTTCATCTGGTATTCAAGGGGTTATATTGTGGTAAAACAGCTGGCTTCACATGCCAAAAGAGTTTAGCCTAAGACTGCTTTGTCCATGCTACCATTAGGATAGCTGGTCTATAAGGTTGACTTACAACCAATCACCATAAGGGTTGTTTGGACTGATACAATGTGATCACTAGAACTAGTGAGCATCATATATCAGGCCAACTTCTCACATTGGTGTGCAGCAGTTGGGATTTGAGCTTGCTGTTGTTTTTACCACGTATAATCTCGAAATATCATTTGAAAGATCACATAAGGTACTCTAGGTACATATAACAAGCTTAGAAATACTCTGAGTTCTACTGAACCAGCTGTTGTAGTAGAAAGGGCCTAGCACACCCTGACTACAACTCTTAGCAAGGGATCAGTAGGAAAACCCATAGTGTAGGTAGGTGCATCACTTACACCTCACTAGAAAGCATGTCTACCCATGGAGAGTCTTCAGAGACTCCCCTGGTGGTTAGTGACCCTCCACAGGTCCTTTCCAGATATGCAGCTCTCAGTTTCCAGGAGATGAGACAATTGTGTACCTCCAGGAAATTGAAACAGGGTTCTAACCCTACCACTCCTTTTCTGTTAGGTCTCTTAGAGACATATGATGCCAGAAGGGATGCCAACACAGACCCCTCTAATCCAGATAGGAGCTTGCCCCCCTTATAAGGAACTCGTGGTGATCCAGATCTCCCTGAAACAGAAGAGGAGGAGGAGGAAGATGAGGAACCATCTGGGGATGAGGCAGACAAAGGTTCTGTGATAGTCAGCAGACTCACAAGGGCCAACTTAGACTTACATAGGGAAGGAACTGGGGGACCCCCGGTACTGACCCTAAGCAGGCCTAACTTTGGGGTTAGAAGAGCTAGATCTCATTCTAGGGACTCCAATAGATCTGTGCACTCTCGTGCCTCTCATGCATCTGCTCAGAGTAGGATGACTTCCCCTCAGAGAAGAGAGCATGAGGCAAAGATGAAGGAGGCTAATCTGAGGATCCAAAGGGAATAACTTGCCCTGGCCAAAGAGAAGCTTGCCTTTGCTAGAGAGCAACAGTTGAGTGGGGTAGTCCCCACTGGTGGCAGCAATATCCCTAGGGATAGAGAAAGGGGTTTTGATACTAGAAACCTGAGTAAAATAGTGCCCTCCTATAAGACAGGAGATGATATCCACAAGTGGATAACTGCTTTGGAGAGAGCCTGAAAAGTACAGCAGGTACCCCAGAGTCAGTGGGCATCTATATTGTGGCTCTCCTTTGAAGGTAAAGGTAGAGATAAGCTCCTCACTGTTAGAGATGAGGATGCTAATGATTACCAAGTCTTGAAAAATGCACTGATTGATGGGTTTGGCTTAACCACTGAACAGTACAGGTTAATGTTCAGAGACACCCAGAAAACTCAGGCTCAAGATTGGACTGACTTTGTTGATTGTGCCACTAAGGCTTTGGAAGGCTGGCTACTGGGAAGTAATGTTACTGATTACACAGGATTGTATAATCTAATTATGAGAGAGCAAGTCTTAAATAATTGTCAGGACTAGTTATTACACCAGCACCTGGTAGACTCTGATCTGACTTCTCCACAAGAATTGGGTAAGAGGGCAGACAAATGGGTCAGAACCAGGATTAGGCCTAAGAACCAAGGTGGTGACCAAAAGAAGGAATCAACCAAGCCTCAAGAGAAGGGTGGGAATAAATCTACAGACCAAACCACATCAGGGCCCCAAATATCCTCTGAGGGGGGTGGGTCCCAGAATCCTTCCAATACCCAGAAGAAACCTTATTGCTATACCTGCAAACAGGTAGGCCATTGGAAAACTGACAGCAGTTGCCCAAGAGCCAACAACAATAAGGAGAGCATACCCCCAAGTAACACTTCCAAGCCTCCTGTTACTACTAGTAGTAATCCCCCAGGTGGTGGGAGTTCCCCCAAGAATTTGGGTGGATTTACTTTGGGAGTTCCTTGGGACTTTGGCCTAACCAGGTCCCCTAACTCAGATACTCTTGTCTGTGAGACTGGCATGGGGTTTGCCGACTTCTCTGATTGTCCCAACACTTTGGGCAAATACAGACAGGAGCCCCTCATCAATGGTCTGAAAGTTGAGGCCTATAGAGACACAGGGGCTAGCATCACCATGGTGACTGAGAACCTAGTCCCCTCAAGGCAACTTTTACCTGGGGCCACATACCAGGTGACAAACATTGATGGAGTGCAGAAAAATCATCCCATGGCAGTGGTAAATCTCAGCTGGGGAGGTGTCACTGGCCCAAAGAGAGTGGCAGTATCAGCAAACTTGCCTGTAAATTGTCTACTGGGGAATGATTTAGAAATCTCAGCCTGGGCTGAGGTGGAACAAGAAACCCATTCTAAAATGGTAAATCTTCCTGAGCAGGTTAGGAGGGCTGTGCCAGTCTCAGCCCAATCTCAAATAGATTCCTGCCCTGAAAAAGTTGGCAGGGCTGTGATGGTAACAGCCCATACCCAAACTGAGTCCCTTCCTGAAAAGGTTGGTGGGGCTGTGATGGCCACAGCCCAAACTCAAACCGATTCCTGTGTTGTGAAACCTGAAACTATGGATCACTCCACACAAACAGACAAAATTGAGGAGGAAGAGAAATCTCCCTCCCACCAGACATTAGGAAAAGATCAGCCTCCTCAGGAAACTGATCTTACCCCTTGTGAAGGAACTGCCCCAGAGGAAGTCAGGCCCAGCCTGGCAGAGCCCCTGATGTCAGTGGACCCTTCCAAGGTGGGACCCAGTCTGGAGCAGGTAACCTGCCCCTCTCTACCCTGCCTCAGTCAGCCCAGGGCTACAGAGGTCAGGGAGGCCAGTGAGCCCCAAAGGGCCCCTGTCCAATAAAACAAACCCATCCGCAGATTAGGGACACCAGAGCTAGCAGCCCTAGCAAGGTGAAAAAGTTAGCAACTCCATAGGGGATCCCCCTTAAACTTAGTTAGGGACCTCCCCCAGATGGACTCTGTTGGGCACAGCCAAACTTGGGACTTAAAGGCCCCAGACCTGACCTGTCCCTCCAGTAAGCCAAACAGAGGGACCCAGCCTCCAGCTTTAGGTAGCCAGAGGTTGACCCTGAGAGCTCAACACAACTCAGTCGTGGAAAGAAAGGCCTTTATGGTGGTTGATGATTGGAGGAAGCTAAGCCCTACCTTAGTGGAGCCTCACTTCAGTACTCCACCTCAGCACCAGCCTTTTACTTTGCCAAAACACACCACAGGTAGAGATTCCCTATGGTGGAGACCCTCAGATACCCTTAGGGTGAGGGATTGCTTAGTGGACCATAAGATAGGGGGTAACCATGCCAGTGCTGGTACTTCCTTATATGGCCACTTAGGCAATAGAGGCTTACCTGGTCAAGGATAGCCTTATCTCCTTTCGTTTGGGGGGGGTATGTAGGAAGGTGGATATCTGACTATGGTTACCCCCAACTTTTTGCCTGGTGTTTTGCTGGTTTTTGACTTAGTTGGCCTGGGATCCTGCTATTCAGGATCCCAGGCTTCCTGCTCTCTCTGTTAAAATGGACTCCATGTACCTTAGGTACATATCCAATTGGTACTGGGCCACCTTATCAGTCCCTGTACAGTGTACCTTAGGTATCCAGGGCATAGGTGTACCCAGGGCCTACCAGGGGCTGAAGCATGTATTATGCCACCCCTGGCTGGCCATCTAAAACTGACACAACTGGCTGCATGACAGCTGGGGCAAGGTGGTGTAATCACCCTTTGCTATAGATATTGTATACCTATATCTAACCCTAAAATGGACACATATACTCCTATCAGTCACTCCTATGGCAGGCCTTATCAATCCTGAAGGCAGAGTGCTTGGAATTATGTGAGATGGTGCTCTGGAATGAGCTGAGCCCGTCTGCAGCTTGCGGAACCAAGTCCTAATAGCTGTTCCATGATAAGGCTATACCATATACTCTTAAGTGCATTATAATCCTCGCGGTTAAATGCTAACTCTGGTATAACATTATCAAAACATGTCGAGTAAGGTGTCATACGAATTGGAATACTACCCCCTCGCCAATTCTGGTGACGGGGGTAGCATTCCACCCTTCTAGAGGGACACGACATGTATGTAACTGTGAACCCCGGTTAAAGTTACCTCGAGCCTCAGCATCACAAAATGGATGCTGCCACCACAGACACAAGTCTGACCTCCTGCTGCTGGGAGTCCTTCCAGCGAGGGAGGCTTGGACAAAGGGTTTCCTGCCTTGGAAGGTGCTAGCACCACCCCAGACAGGATTTTGTGTATTGAGGTAGGGAGGCCTGAAAGGAATGAGACATGCCTGGGGCACACAAGGTGTCCTGTGCATACACCGGTTCAAACCAGTTGCTGGGGCATCCCTGCCCGAGCTCTGGCGCGAAACCAGACAAAGGATAGGGGGTGTAGCCACCCCCCTTCCTGGTCCCACCCAGGGGAGGGACCTAGTCAGTAGTGCAGCCCCCTTTAGGAGAATAAAGGTAGGAGCTGGTCCCATTCCAAATTAGATTAATCCTGAACTACTCTACAAGAAGAAACTCTGGACTTCGACGTTCTGCTCCACAGAAGACTGAAGAAATCTCCCTTGTGGGCAAGGAGTGTCCACCCTGCAACTGCAGGCACCATCAAGCGTACAGCAGCTTCACTTTGTCATCTTCCCTCGAGGATCCAGACTTCAGAGCCCGACGAGACCCAGATTCCCAGACCTCTCCGACCTCAACCTCCATCTGCAGCAAAGCTGAGACCCGTGGGTGTGACGAGACACGTGGGCCGGCCATCTTGAACGAACCTGCACTTCGCTTCCAGCACGACTCCCGAGGTAAACTCAACCAAGTGCTTTGGGGACTGAGAAGCCCCAGCCCCGAGCAGCTCCTGCACTGAAGATCAGCCCTCCAGCCTCCACGAGATCTGCGTGGGGCCCTCCTGCTTGTCTGCTGCTCGACGCGTTGTCTGGTCACTTGCCGGCTGGCTAGTGGCCTCCTAGACGACAAACCTTTGAAACTTCACTGCTGGTCCGGTTGCTCCAGACTGGCCCTTGCTCCCTTCCAAAAGAGGGGCACCCCAGACTCTCCTAGTCCGCACCAGACGTCTTTTCCCTTCACCGCGTGGGTTGCCTTTGCCAAGGCCTGTTGACTCCGATTCCGGATCCGACACCGCCGACAGCGAGAGCCTGCGTGGGACAGCTTGTGCCTCCATCCTGGTCATCGAAGACACCTCTTGGTCCACGTGGCTGCAGAGTCAAGCGTCCACTCTTCACCTGATCGCGACGACAGCACCTGGTTCCTTCCTGGTTCCACACCGGTCACTGGCTAGTGACTTTGAACACTGTCCCCTCTGCTTTCAGGTCCTCTTCTTCACTGATCCACCCTTGGATCGCACCGGACATCTTCCTTCTGGTCGCCTGCAACATCTTTTCTTCCAGGCTCCATTGACTTCAACGCGAGAACCCGACACACTTTGACACCTATGCACCCGCAGCCCATGGGTGAGGTAACGAGAGCATTTCGGTGCTCAAGGGTAGTTTAACTGTCCTAGTGTCCCGTTCCACAGTCGTTTTAGTCCTACCTAGTCAGGATTGTCCGTACTCACCTTTTTCTTGAACTGTACTGTCCATAGACGTTGTTACGCATCTCGCGTGTGAGTTCACACTCTGCACACGCGTTCCGTGGGCCTCCTATTACTTACCTAGTGTTAGTGTAGCGTGGTCCCAACGATCCTACAGCCTCTGGACAGCTCCATTCCTCTTATCGACTTTCACACTCCACTTACTTAGTATATGGTTTGTCGTGCCCCTAGGGCACCATTGTAATTTTGTGCAACTTGTCGTATTTTTCTTAAGAGATTGTCATGTGCTTAGCCCTCTGACCTCATAAAGAGTTCAGAGGTGTTGTTATTAATAAATAGACTGTTTATTTTCATAACAACCTGTGTGGTGTCCTTTCATCTGGTATTCAAGGGGTTATATTGTGGTAAAACAGCTGGCTTCACATGCCAAAAGAGTTTAGCCTAAGACTGCTTTGTCCATGCTACCATTAGGATAGCTGGTCTATAAGGTTGACTTACAACCAATCACCATAAGGGTTGTTTGGACTGATACAAGGTGATCACTAGAACTAGTGAGCATCATATATAAGGCCAACTTCTCACAAATCTCACATCAGCTTTCCTTTTATATATGGCCCAATCCTCGATACCACTAAGGTATCATAATCCAAATAATGACACTGGAAATACTGTTTTATTTTTATTTTTGCACAATGTATTTGTTGCGTAGTTCTAATAAAGATTATATGCTTTTTTAGGTGAATACTTGAAACAATCATATTACAGACAAAGAGAGTTATTAAACGGTCTTGAAAAAGATGGAATAAATTAAGGAACCATCGAAACGCGTCGATGCCTAATCAAAATGCACAATCCATCTATCTAGCATTGTTTGAATAACAGGAAGTGTGAATTTTTTCTCTCAATGCCAGTTACATTCTTTGACAATGGATGTGTAGTTTATCAAGACTAAATGCATTGGTCTGAGTGTGCAACTCTCTAGCACGTTGTCTTTTTAATTATGTTGAATTAAATTTGTTGTGTATAGTTTCTCTTTTTAAACTCTAAAAACCCCAGCTGATTGTTCAGCTTTTTTAATTTTATAAAACCTTATTGTATTTGCAACAAATAAAACTTTGTGTAAATTTTATTTACAATAGTGGTCCTCCGGTTATATATGGCACAATTTACTGGTATATGTTGAGTGAGAGTGGCTAGTATGGAGTGGAACAGGTTGTAAACCAGTGGTTGGTACTTACCAGGTGTATAGAAATTTACCCCATGGGATTTCTCTTATTTTACTGTTTAAGTGCCCCAGTCCCACTAGGTGTATAAGGGGCTCCTCTTATTTCTCAATATGATGACAACCAAGCACAGGCCCAGCAAAGAGCCCCAGTGCAACATGCTCTCACCGGGGTCCTACCACCTTTCAGTGAACTGGAAAACAACAGCATCCTGAGGTGGAAGATCTGGATAGAATGACTAAACAACTACTTTGTAGCCACAAGGGAGACCTACAGGGCTGTAAAAAGGTTGCTACTCTTCCAGTATGCAGGAGATGAGATTTTCAAGTTATTCAAACACCTTCCAAACACAGGCATCGCCACGGATAAGGAAGCTACCGTAGCGGCTTGAAATCCTCACTTCGACCCCCCAGCTCAACCCCGATTTTGAACGATTCAAGTTGCTTCAGGCCCGCCAACGTGAAGGGGAGTCGATTGATGCATTCTACGCCCGCCTATGTGAGCTGGCCAGCACGTGCATGGCAGATGACCAGCAGAATGAAATAAGGGCCCAGATTATTCAAGGGTGCCGGGACAAGATGCTGAGAGGCCTCATCCAGCACAAGCCACAGATTGCCCTAGAAGACATACTCATACTTGCACGGACCCACGACCTGTCAGCTGCAAGGGCAAGCGAGATGGACCAGGCCCTCACGAAGACCCTGGACAAATCAGGGACAATCAAAATAGAGCATGCTGACACTCCCAGGTCAAAGACAAAGAGTGACGCACTCAAGAAAACAAGGCCCGAAACATCCAAGACACCGTGCAGCTACTGTGGGAATGAGCCACATGCAGCCAAGGACTGTCACGCACAAGGTAAGACCTGCGCAAATTGCGGGATTCTCAACCATTTCTCAGCAGTTTGCAGGAGACGAAGCCGATGCCGAGACACCTGAGGACAAAGGCCGCCGTCACGAGCAGTGCGATAGCTGTCTATCACAGACTCCATGCAGCGGGAAGCGCCTCAAGGAGCCAGCCGATGGTACCAAGGGCCAGAAGACTCGTCGACCGAGGAAGATGGGGTGGAAACATACCTAATATCATGCACACGAGAATTCAAGAGTGCCAAGAAGGCCACAACCCATGTGCGTAGTCAGGATTGCAGGGTCGGAGGTGAGAGCAATCATTGACATGGGGGCTTCGGTGAGCGTGATGGGCCTCCAGCAATACAGTTGCCTTCAACCTGGACCACTGATCACCACATCCAGGACCAAGATATTTGCCGATGGGAGAAAATCCCCACTACCGATAAGAGGAAAGATCTCCGTCCCAGTCAGATCAGAAGACCAGGAGGTCATGACCATCCTCCATGTCACAGACCGTGAAGCGGACACCCTAATCAGCAGTCACACTGCAGAAGACCTTGGGTTGGTATCGTTCACCAGGAGCGTCCAAGCGCATCAAGTCGACAAGATACTGTACCAGTTCCCGGAGCTCTTCCAAGGGCTAGGACACATTAAGTGTGACCCCATCAAGCTGCACATCGATAAGACAGTCACCCCTGTGGCACTGCTACGACATCGATGAGTCCCCTTCCACCCAGGCGGAAAAGGAGCTTGAAAAGTTTTAATGGCAAGGAGTAGTCTCGGGACTGACGCCATGGGTGTCCCCGATGGTCATCGCGGAGAAGCCAAAGCAGGCAGGAACCATACGCCTCTGCATCGATATGAGGCTACCCAACCGCGCAATCAAGAGAGAACACCACATAACACCAACCATGGATAACATAATTGCAGACATCAACGGATCGAGGTGTTTGTCTAAAATATACCTTAACACCGGGTATCACCAACTGCCTTTGGCGGCAGAAAGCCGTTAAATTACAACTTTCAGTACCCACCTGGTGTTGCGTCATTACAAATGGCTGAACTTTAGAATCTCTTCGGCAGCAGAGGTGTTCCAGAACACCACCCGCGAGCTGCTATCTGGATTGCACGGAGTAATCAATGTCAGCGTTGACATATTGAGCCACTCTGCCACTGCCGCTGACCACCACAGACATCTGAGAAACACCCTGCATCGACTCAGTGTACATGGCGCAACGTTCCACTGGGAGAACTGTCTGTTTTTCAACCATCTCGAGTTCTTCGGCTACGTCTTCAACCAGGATGGCATCCAGGTGGATCCAAGGAAGTCCCAGGCCATCCGAAACGCCCCAGCTCCAGCCACAATCGCCGAAGTGAGAAGTTTTCTTGGCATTGCCACCTATTGCGGGAGGTTCATCCCGGACCTCGCAACCCACGCTGAGCCGTTGAGGTCTCTTACGAAAGCGGGTGCCAAATGGGCCTGGGGATCACGGGAAGAGGAGGCGTTTCAGAGCATCCAGGACGCACTGCTGGGGGAAGCCACACTCGCCTATTTCGATCTGGCAAAGTGCACAGAACTACTGGTGGACGCCAGTCCGGTGGGGCTAGGAGCTGTGCTCACCCAGGAACAGGAGCCCAGATGGTGGGTGGCTTTGTCATTTGCCATTAAGTCTCTGACCCCCGCCGAAGCAAGGTACGCTCAAATCGAGCGAGAGGAGCTCACTTTAAAATGGGCCTGCAACCATTTCCGCCTGTACCTGACGGGCCAGCCATTCACCAAGGTGACCGACCAACAGCTTCTGGTGCCCCTCTTCAAACGCTCAGCCCTCACCCACCTCCTCAGATCGAGCAATGGGCTGTGCAACTCCAGCCCTACCAGATGGAGGTAGTCTACCGACCCGGGTCAAAGAACCCAGCTGATTTCCTGTTCAGACACCCGTTTCCCAGAGAAGAGACCGACAATCTCGAGGGGTCAGAACATCACATCAGAATGATCTCTGTCGCGGTATGCCCCAGGCGATGGTGCTCGAAGACATCAAGAAAGCCACCAAACAAGTACACCCGGACTCTTCATGTGGTCCAAGAAGGGTCCTGGAAAACGTACCTTCAGCAAGCCAACACGTGGGCGCCAGAGGACCGTAAAGTGCTGACAAAGATATGGAGGGTGAGGAGCGAGCTGAGCGCCACGTCAAATGGAGTACTCCTGCGAGGCCCGAGTCTGGTAACCCCTCAAGACCTAAGACAACGAGCAACCCAACTGGCCCATGGGGGTCACCAAGGAGTTACCAAAATGAAGGCGAGAATGAGAGAAAAGGTCTGGTTTCCAGCACTCAAGACCATGGTTGAGGACCTAGTGCACCACTGCCATGCCTGTCAGATGACAAGCGGACACGAACGGCTGGCCCCGATAATCACAGAAGAGGCCTGCATCATCTGGTGGTCAAAAGTGAGCATAGATTTCAGGAGTTTCCCCAGAGGGAAGAGCACGCTTGTTCTGGTAGACTCATACTCCAAGTACCCAATAGTAGAACCGATTCCATCAACTGTATTCGCTCATGTGGCGCCCGTCCTGGAGAAGGTGTTTGCCACATTTGGATTCCCTACAGAAATCAGGAGCGACAACGGCCCACCATTCCAAGGGGCCGAGTTCGCCACATTTCTCAATCAGCGTGGGATCCATCACCGGCGGATCAGCCCCAAATGGCCCACGGCCAATGGACATGTGGAACGGTTTATGAGGACATTGAATAAGATGCTACGCATTGCCAGTGAGAAGCAAGCGGACCCCGAACAACACCTCCACAAATTCCTCAGGGAATACAGAAGTACCCCACACTGCACGACGCTCCAAACTCCTTAGGCCCTAATGCTCAGAAGGCCACAGAGAGACTTCATCCCCATGTGCCCAGGATAGGTGACCCCACCTCACAACGTCCAAGAAACCCAGGCAAGGCGGGAATGGCAGAATCACCAAGCCAGTATCCGATGCCGCGCCATGCCCCGGTCCCTTCAACCAGGAGTGACAGTCATACTTAAAGATTGTCGACCCGGGGGAAAGTTCAGAACCGCCCATGAGCCAAGCACCTGGACGGTAGTGACTAACAACGGCACAATGGTCACTGCCCGGAAAGGGAGCGATGAAATATCTTGAAACATATCCTGGTTCAAAGAAATTCCCTCTGTATGCGCTCAATCTGACCTTCTGAACCTTCCGCCCCCTGAAGGGGCCACCCCGTGCCAAGAGGAAGAAGATACCAGTGCCTCAGAACTCTCTCCATAAGGGGAGGTGCCTATAGATCCACCACAGGGACATTCCATCTGAGGCCAGCAGCATCGCTACAGCCTCCGACTTAATCCCCGACCCAATCAGCACCTTCAGGACTTTGCCAGTTGAACTGTCACAGACTGACATCAAGGCACACAGGTGATCGCCAGGCCTCAAGAACTATGTTCAAAGATCCAAGTTGGGGAGGGATGTAGTGGGTCAGCGGTCATGTGTGCCGGCCAGCCGGATGGATAGTATGTGCACGTCATCCGCAGGCCAGGCGTGACCTGCAGGGGTTAATAAAAGGGGAGGAACTGCACGTGGGTTCATCTACCAAAAATATCTATTTGTGTGTGCCTGCATTACTATTGTTCTTGTCCCTGTATTTTCTCCCCTGCTTTGAGGCCTACCTGCACCGACCCTACAGCGCAGACCGTGGGATAGCACAGTTTATACCTCTCTGGGCCGTCGGTCCAGATAGAATGCGGTAGTGGCGAATGGGCTGCCGCCAATATCTGGTCTCTGTGCGAAACTCCACCGGCAGTCAAGTCAGGGCCCAGCCGCGGCCGGCAGTGGAGTACCTGCAGGGCAGTGACGTGGGGAGGGGCAGAGTGGGGGGTAATAATGTATGGATTACGCAGTTTTACAGGTAAGTAAACATTTAAATAAATAAAACAAATTTCGTTGCGCGCACTGCATCACATTTGGGGATGCAGTGCACTCAACAAAATTCGTTTTATTTATTTAAATGTTTATTTACCTGGGAAGCTCCGTAATCCACACATTACTACCCCTCCACCCTACCCTTCCCCCTCCCCACATCACCGCCCTGCAGGTACTCCCACTGCCGACCGCGGCTGGGGTCCCCTCGCCTCTAAATGTGGCAGAAGGGTCACAAGTGTGGGGGGACGAGTGGACGGCTGGTCTTCTGATTTACACGGGGCTCGCGCTTCGCCAAATTCTAAATGACCCCATCCCCTCACATTGTTGCTCTCGGTGAACTCTTGCAGCCTTCCGTTTGAATAATATTTCAATGTATCTATCTGACGGACGATTATGAAACATTATTGCGCACCGACATTTGGAACAGATAAAGTCTGTGGCATAGAAATGTGAGCAACAGTTTCAGTCCAACTGCCACGCTGCAGTTCTCAGAGGAATGTCAACGGATGCTTCGGGATCGAATAGCAGCCCCCCAGCCCCCGCACAGCTCAATTTCTGCGCTTCTATTCCTTCGGCGCAGAGGCCTTCTCAATCAGGCCGCAGCCTCCACGCGCACACAAGTGTTTCAAATCAGCCGAGCTCAATTTAAACTGAACAGCAAACACTTGATCAGCCACTATTACCCGCTCAGATTATCAAATTAGGCTGCGTGCGAGGAGCGCCTGGCGAACCGCCTCATTCGAGAGCTGGCAGGGGGAGATATGAGAGGCGACGCGCCGACCCTTTAGGAGGCTGCGGGCCTCGGGCCCTTCCTGTAAATGCTTAAATTCATATTTCGCGTCTGTATTCCGCAGCAAATTGGCAGCGCCGCTCCACGCATGCAAGCGAGGTGTTTAACACAAACAAGCCACCTGGCCGAGGCGAAGAAATCCATGAGCGGCCGGCGGGGGCAGCGGGCAAACGAGGAAGCCATCCTTTCAGCCAAGAGATGTCTGCGGACCCCCGCGGGGAGCACGCGCTGCCGGGGCGGCGACCCCACCGCCTTCCGCAAATGTGTCTGTATTGGACTCCGGGCCACGGGAGCGCGAGGCAGCGCCTCCCAGCGGGAGGGCGGGCACATTGCAATATCAGCGGCGGCGCTGGTAAGGGAAACAAACTGCCTCGCGGCGATCGATGTTTCAGCAAATAACGTCAGCGGTAAACGAAATGCATGAGGCCACCGCGTCAATTTGTTCAGTTCAAAGCAACGGCTTGTACTGAATGGCAACATTGATACAGCGCTTACTGCCACTGTGCGGGCCGCGGAAGTGCTTGCCTGCAAGGGTAGCATGCTGCGCCTGTTTTAAAATCTGAATAGCATAAAGGTTTTGCTACTAAATAATCATGTAATTTGTTGACCACAGTTGAGGTCGCAATAGCATTTAAAAAAAAATATTTTATTAATCATATGTAAGGCTCCCTGTTTTGTTTTTTTACTGATTTTTACAGATAAATACAGACAGAAAACCATTTCTTTTCTTTTCTGTATTTATTTTTAAATGTGGATAAAAACGGAAATTGGGTGGTTTTTGACTGATACTAAATACACGTTGCCATGACTGCCAGGCCAAAAACTGTGTGGATTGATAGATAAGGGGTTTAAAATAGAAAGGACCTTTACTAAAGAGGCTTAAACAGCAGTAGATATGCACAATGCTGATACTCATATTTTCATATAAGTGCATTGATTTATCTTCTGCGGGTGTTCTTATCACTGAAACCTGGCAGGCATTCGAGCATGACTGCATATTTATTGGTTAAATAAATGTGGAAATATATCAGTTTCAGCTTTACTTTTCTCACAAAACCCATAATAAATATGGATACATACAGATAAAGTTGATACAAAATAAATATGGATAAATACAGACGGAAATGTCTAAAAAAATAAATACAGTAAAACCGAGAGCCCTAATCATATACTTGTTGACCTCAGTCGAGGTCTAAATCACATTTAATAACATTCTAAATTCTGAAGGGCAATTGAAAAAGGAAAAGCGGCTGACTCAAGTTATGCACATTGTATTCCGAAGTATGATGTCAAAGTCCAAGGGTTATGCACAAGACGTCCAGAGTATGCCGCACCAATACTCTCTTGCAAAGCAGATCCTAAAGTTCATATATATAGGGACAGTGCACCAAAAGGAGTACTCTAAAGCTCCAGGTCTTATTCCAAAATTTCTTTTATTTTATTACTTCTCATAAAAACAGACTCCTCAGCCAACGCGTTTCGTTCACACTGAACTTCGTCAGGGCTGAAACAATTAAAAATGTGCAATCAATACACAGCTTGAAAAACGTACAATAGAAAAACACCAACTTACAAAACACTACATTAAAAACAAATGTTTATATGTGCCTTAATTACATGGTGTAACAGTGGTTCCTGGTTTGGAAGGGAAACCTCAGGAAGCACAGTACAAAACAGAGAAAAGCACTCTCTAATCAATTATTCTGAATTTCAAGAATACATATAGCATCTCACGGGTACGAGGGAACGCAAATTCAACATATTAATAGATTCCAAATATCAACAATTTTGAGCATAATTCTGAAACGACCTACACAGTCTGTCCATTGATTCCACAAATATTACATTATTACATTAATCTCCAGTTTCCAGCCATCAAAAACATAAATTGTGAAAAGAAAAGAAATGAGGAAAAAGAAGAAGAAACAAGAGAAAGGTTCTCACCTATTATAGTGAGAGAACAGATCCGCTGTGTTTTACTTGCCCTAATGCTGTTACGATTATTTCACAGTAGGCAATTCCAAATATAGGCCATAAGGTAGCCAGTCACTTTGTTAGTGATCAAGTGCGTTTCTGTTCTGTGAACAAGAAAGACTAATTATAATAGGGTTTCTATTTAAAATAGTTGTTACAACCATTCACAATGACCATGGTTCGCACATGTTATAGGTCCATTTGGAAAAGTTCTCTGTCAGGGTTCGATATCTACAGTGTCGACTCTATATGGTAAACAAGAAAGTCTTACCTCTCTACAACAGAATAACTGGCTTATTCCCAAAAGCTTGATAACTTAAGGAGGGTCCCGCCATAGGTCTTGGCCGCCCGTTCTAATGCATAGTTCGAGAGCAAAATAAAAAATACAAAAACAAGAACCAATTAGAATCTAACTATATTAAAAGAAAGAAAAAAGAGAGGTGGGGTACAGGGGAAAAACAAAAATCTTCATAGAACAATATTATAAGCAGTGAGACGTTAAAGCATAAATATGCCGATGATTATCGAGTTGGACTCCCAGCCTCATTATACCCAAGTCCATTTTAACAGGGGGCTCAGAAGTGCCAGAGAGATCAATGGATTTGACACAGAACTATCCATAGTGTCTACCGAATTTCAGACAAAATATCGTAAAACACGACAAGTGAACAGAAATTACCCTGCCCTTTTCCCCATATGGTCCCGTATCATAATAAAGAGACAGGTGGGACGGGAAATCGTTGCCAAAAATATATGACAACCATGTATATCTGTCCATCCTGCGTCCGTATGGTATTGCTGGGGAATCTAAATGGGAAACCTCCTTCTAACGGACAAATGCGGCGGGGAGACACCCTCTTTCCCACTTACCGAATTATTCGCCGTGTCCCGAATGGAGAGAAAATCGCAAGCCGAACCATAGTAGTTCCCCAGTTTAAATACCCTAGCTAGCCCTGCCACAATTCCGATTTCCCGCGTATTGCGTCTAAGCGGAAATGACTAATCTGTTAGACCGCCTTACTACCGGCGCCATCTTGGAGTGTGCACCGTATTAAAACAACTATGCAATAATGATGTAAATTATAGAAACGGGCTGATTAGAGTATTGTATAAATTCACGGGAATTATCCAGATATTAATCCGAATCTTCAAATTCGAAAAGCCCTAATTGAACGAGGGTATATCACCGCGAAGGATGATGTCCCAAACTGGTTCAGCCAGATATAAAAGGCATGCATATTTTATCTTGTTATTCGTCCATATACTAGCGGGACACATATATCTTATATGTGGGCTCTACCACTATAGCAGGAAATATTTGTGTATCTATCATTGGTGGTCACAAACGTAAAGACGGACTAACCAAGTGGTAACTGGGGCGCCATCTTAAAGAGTCAAATCCTGTATGTCACATATGGCAATCTTACAAATACTCCTATTTGAACTTAAGTTGGCATAATAAGATACTACATTAGGCAAGTTTAATCAAAGAAAGTATAAAAACATTTCTCCATAGGAAATGCGGGGGGGAGGATTGGCCCCAAACTACAAGAGTAGTTGTGATATTCCAGCGAATCAGTGTATACTCAATATATCAAAAATTAAGCAATTATCAATTAAAGCTGTAACCAGGGACAGGCAAGGGAGAAGGTTGAGTGAAAACAAAGAACAAAAGAACAGACAGTACAGTTTATATAATTTATACGCAATAAAAAAAACAATACATTTTGCTAAATACCAATCTACAATTTTTTTTTTTTTGGTGTGTTCACTTTGTTTTCACTTCATAGTTTCATGGTGTGTCATGGGCAAGTGAACCAAGTACATCATGTAGGTAATTTATTCATTTACTCCGTTTGTATTACATAATTTCATGGTGTATCCATTGGGCCCAATGGGATATAGTTATAGATAGTACACCTTACAGAAAATGATGCATCTCATCATCAGTATTGAGCCCAAGACTGATGGCCCTCAAACGACAAATCCACTTTGCCTCTTTTTGTCGTAGTAGGAGTTCTCTGTTACCACCCCTTTTTGGAATTGGAATGTGATCTATAGCGTGGAACCAAAAATCAAGGTCATCAGCATGTTCAGCCATGTAATGATTCGTGATGGGATATCTAATATCCCTGGTTCGAATCGCGCGTCCATGTTCTTGAATTCTCAGTTTAAGGGGGCGCACTATGCTGCCTACATAAATTACATTGCACCTGCATCCAAGTATATAGACCACATGTGTCGTGTTGCAGTTTATAAAAGAGTCGATTCTATACTCCGAGTTGTAACGAAAGCTAGAAATCTTATTTCTACCCATAGGGCATATGTTACAGGTCCCACATGTGAAAAAGCCTTTTGGCCTCTCTGGGAACCAATTTGGAATCGATTTTGACGTGGTTATATAACTTGGACATAGTGTGTTCCTCAATGAGACCCCTCTTCTATATGTCACAGTTGGCCTATTTTCAATACACTCTTTTAGGCCTGAGACATCCTGTAAAAGATGCCAATGTTTGCGGAGAACATTGAAAACCGCACCACTACGTGTGGTGTATTGAGTCACGAACCTTACTTTCGAGTGATTAGTTTTGTCGATGGCTTTTTCTTTTAAAGTGTCATTCCTAGTAACATTTTTGATTCTCTGTTGAGCTTTTTTGAGTACACCTCGATCATATCCCCTCTTAGAAAACCTACTAACAGTATCTTTTATATTAGCATCAAAATTCTCTTCTTCGCTACAATTCCGTCGGATTCTTACCATCTCGCCGTACGGAATGTTCTTCTTTATTGAGGGTGGGTGAGCACTATCTGCGTGCAGTACTGAGTTGCACGATGTTTCCTTTCTGTATAAAGTGCTGTTGATACGACCATCCTTGACATAAAACTTAATATCAAGGAAGTTGATATATTCTTTGTTAAATGTCATGGTAAATTTGATGTTAAAGGTGTTATCATTAAGGAGAGCAAAATATTGCTCAAGCTGTCCAGTCGTGCCAGACCAAAGACATATCACGTCATCTATGTACCTCCCCCAGTACACGATGTTGTTGGTCCAGGGGGAGGCACGGCGTCCCCAAGCATGCTCCCTCTCGAACCACCCTATAAAGAGGCAGGCGTAAGAGGGAGCAAACTTGGAGCCCATAGCAGTTCCATGTATCTGTTGATACCAACAGTTGTCAAAAAGGAAAAAGTTGTTTGTAAGAATGATTTCAATTATTCTGATGATGATTTCGTTGTATTCATACAACCCTGCGTCGTCTCTATCCAGAAACGAGCGAATCGCTCTCACCCCATATTCCTTGTTGATGGAAGTATATAGACTCTCTACGTCAAAAGTGACAAATAGTAACTCATCAGACCATTCAAAATCTCGAAATTTTGTTAGGATGTCCTTGCTATCCCTAACGAAAGATGGTAAGTTAGGGACTAGTTTTTGTAATTTTTGGTCAACAAATTGGGACAGTTTTTCCGTAGGAGAGCCTATCCCAGATATAATGGGTCTTCCAGGGGGGAAATCACCCCCCTTATGTACTTTTGGCAATACGTAGATACAGGGGAAAGATGGACTATATACCCTCAGAAATTTGTATTCATCCTCAGTGAGGAGTCCCATGTCTTTCCATTCAAGAAGTTGCGTATTAATCACAATGGTACTAGTGGGGATCGGGTTGTTCTCCACCCTCTTATAAAAGCCTGGATTTTTTAGTTGTCTCCTGATCTCTCCCATATAATCGTTGTGGTTCATAATTACGATATTGCCTCCTTTGTCGGCCTCTCTGATGACTATGTTGGTATCACTGTTAAGGTTTTTATGGGCCGACCTCTCTCCCACGGTAATATTATGAATGCTTTTTGGGGCATATTTTTTGGGAGTTTCCAAGTCGTATAGATTGTGTGAGACCTTCTCAAAAAAGACATCGATGTTTTTATGGTATGAGTGTGTTGGAATAAATGTAGACTTTGGATGGAGTCCACTGTCAGTGTCGTCGCATCGGGAGATTTCAAGGTCCTCTAGGATAGACGGAATATCAATCCCCTCCTCTTCCTGATCCAATGTTAATAAGCAATTTACTCCCCTGACCTCCCCAATAGTATGTGATCCCACATGTTGGTCTATATGTGGTGTCTTACGTTGTTCATGTAGTCTATTGTGAAAAAAGTCTTTAATTTTCAATGTCCTGACAAATTTGAAGAGATCAATGTACGTGTTAACTAGATCACCCTCTTGTGTAGGACAGTAATTCAGACCTCTGCTCAGGATATTAATTTCATCATTGCTTAACACTTTATTAGACAGATTGATAATTTTTAAATCAGAACACATATCATTACAAATAGCAATATCAGAGCTCATGTTGGTATCATGGATATCACAGACTTGGGAGGGGGTAGTACGTGATGTATCTATTATTTACTTGGTTTTGTCACTGTACCCTGCTTGTTGTTTGAGGTACTTCTTGTTTCTGCCCTTTGACCTCCTCCCACCTCTCCTTGTTTTTTTGTATCTTTTTTCATTTGTAGTCTGTTGCTTATACTGAGCTTGGCCAACTCCTTTTGAAAGGAGGTGGCCCCTTCTTCTAAAGGGATGTCAGGTAAGGTGAGGATGGAGATTGAGCTACTAGCAGATGATGTAGAAACATTGCTGATAGAGCCAGTCTCCACACTTTCTTCTCTACTATCTCTAGTCCGTTTCTTATTTGTATCCTCCATCCCTTGTACACTATCAAATTTCTTTGCGAAAGTGTAAACTCTACCGTCATTGTAATCCTTATCATCCCTTCTGATCTTATTGAGTTTCTTGTTTTTAAGATAAGCTTGATGTCCCTCTATTACAGTCTTCAAAATTGCATAATTCTTTTCTATGAGGTCTTTTTGAGGCATATCGTTAATTTCCTTTTCTAGGGCTTCAATTTATGATTCTAGTTTTTCACCCTTTTCTGCCGCATGTCTGACTAATATCTGCATCATTTTTATTGATGCCCCTTCCAAATTATTTTCCCATTCCTTCAAGTGATCACCACTCAGATCCTCGAAAGTGGGAATTATTAATATTCGTAAGCCCCGTGGGATTTTTTTATTTTTCATATATTGCTCGAGGGTGACCCCTTCCCACCAGCGGCTTAATTCTTGCTTGCGTAGCCGTTCAAGTTTAATGAACATGGTCTTAAGACTTGTCGCAACTGTTGGTGTTTGAACCGGTATGTTCTTAGTACTGCTGGCACCAAATAGATCCTGAGCCAGCTCCTCACGTCCGTCCTGAAATCTAGGCATTTTTTCACAAACTTATATTTCAATTTTGACAATATTTTAAACAAACACAATAACCATGTGGGAATACGTGCAATAACAGTCCATAATATTCAATTGAAAAAGGAAAAGCGGCTGACTCAAGTTATGCACATTGTATTCCGAAGTATGATGTCAAAGTCCAAGGGTTGTGCACAAGACGTCCAGAGTATGCCGCACCAATACTCTCTTGCAAAGCAGATCCTAAAGTTCATATATATAGGGACGGTGCACCAAAAGGAGTACTCTAAAGCTCCAGGTCTTATTCCAAAATTTGTTTTATTTTATTACTTCTCATAAAAACAGACTCCTCAGCCAATGCGTTTCGTTCACACTGAACTTCGTCAGGGCTGAAACAATTAAAAATGTGTAATCAATACACAGCTTGAAAAACGTACAATAGAAAAACACCAACTTACAAAACACTACATTAAAAACAAATGTTTATATGTGCCTTAATTACATGGTGTAACAGTGGTTCCTGGTTTGGAAGGGAAACCTCAGGAAGCACAGTACAAAACAGAGAAAAGCACTCTCCAATCAATTATTCTGAATTTCAAGAATATATATAGCATCTCACGGGTACGAGGGAACGCAAATTCAACATATTAATAGATTCCAAATATCAACAGTTTTGAGCATAATTCTGAAACGACCTACACAATCTGTCCATTGATTCCCCAAATATTACATTATTACATTAATCTCCAGTTTCCAGCCATCAAAAACATAAATTGTGAAAAGAAAAGAAATGAGGAAAAAGAAGAAGAAACAAGAGAAAGGTTCTCACCTATTATAGTGAGAGAACAGATCCGCTGTGTTTTACTTGTCCTAATGCTGTTACGATTATTTCACAGTAGGCAATTCCAAATATAGACCATAAGGTAGCCAGTCACTTTGTTAGTGATCAAGTGAGTTTCTGTTCTGTGAACAAGAAAGACTAATTATAATAGGGTTTCTATTTAAAATAGTTGTTTAAGGTACAACCATTCACAATGACCAAGGTTCGCACATGTTATAGGTCCATTTGGAAAAGTTCTCTGTCAGGGTTCGATATCTACAATGTCGACTCTATATGGTAAACAAGAAAGTCTTACCTCTCTACAATAGAATAACTGGCTTATTCCCAAAAGCTTGATAACTTAACCCCTTGGACGCTCATGACGAGCTCAGCTCGTCATCGAGTGCCCATTCATTTCAATGGAAATTACATGAAGAGGGTCCACGGGCCTTAGCATCCAAGTGGTTAAGGAGGGTCCCGCCATAGGTCTTGGCCGCCCGTTCTAATGCATAGTTCGAGAGCAAAATAAAAAATACAAAAACAAGAACCAATTAGAATCTAACTATATTAAAAGAAAGAAAAAAGAGAGGTGGGGTACAGGGGAAAAACAAAAATCTTCATAGAACAATATTATAAGCAGTGAGACGTTAAAGCATAAATATGCCGATGATTATCGAGTTGGACTCCCAGCCTCATTATACCCAAGTCCATTTTAACAGGGGGCTCCGAAGTGCCAGAGAGGTCAATGGATTTGACACAGAACTATCCATAGTGTCTACCGAATTTCAGACAAAATATCGTAAAACACGACAAGTGAACAGAAATTACCCTGCCCTTTTCCCCATATGGTCCCGTATCATAATAAAGAGACAGGTGGGACGGGAAATCGTTGCCAAAAATATATGACAACCATGTATATCTGTCCATCCTGCGTCCGGATGGTATTGCTGGGGAATCTAAATGGGAAACCGCCTTCTAACGGACAAAAGCGGCGGGGGAGACACCCTCCTTCCCACTTACCGAATGATTCGCCGTGTCCCGAATGGAGAGAAAATCGCAAGCTGAACCATAGTAGTCCCCCAGTTTAAATACCTTAGCTAGCCCCGCCACAATTCCGATTTCCAGCGTATTGCGTCTAAGCGGGAATGACTAATCTGTTAGACCGCCTTACTACCGGCGCCATCTTGAAGTGTGCACCGTATTAAACCAACTATGCAATAATGATGTAAATTATAGAAACGGGCTGATTAGAGTATTGTATAAGTTCACGGGATTTATCCAGATATCATTCCGAATCTTCAAATTCGAAAAGCCCTAATTGAACGAGGGTATATCATCGCGAAGGATGATGTCCCAAACTGGTTCAGCCAGATGTAAAAGGCATGCATATTTTATCTTGTTATTCGTCCATATACTAGCGGGACACATATATCTTATATGTGGGCTCTACCACTATACTATTTGTACTGTGCTTCCTGAGGTTTCCCTTCCAAAGCAGGAACCACTGTTACACCATGTCATTAAGGCACATATAAACATTTGTTTTTAATGTAGTGTTTTGTAAGTTGGTGTTTTTCTATTGTACGTTTTTCAAGCTGTGTATTGATTGCACATTTTTAATTGTTTCAGCCCTGACGAAGTTCAGTGTGAACGAAACGCGTTGGCTGAGGAGTCTGTTTTTATGAGAAGTAATAAAATAAAAGAAATTTTGGAATAAGACCTGGAGCTTTCGAGTACTCCTTTTCGTGCACCGTCCCTATATATATAAATTCAGAAGGGCGTGTGGGTGGAAGTGTGCTGTCTTCGCTTTCATTATATGCAGGTAGTGTGTTTTCTTGTCGTGTGATGGCCTCCGAGAGGCAGACAGATTATGTGTTGGAGGACACAACGCTTAGCAGTGTGATGGATGAAGACCTCTGAAGAAAGGCACACGGTTTATGGTTTTCAGTAATATGGCAGCTTTAAGCAGCTCTGCATGTTGCTTAGTGGTATTGTTTATGATCTTAGTCCAGTTATCTAGTTGGCCCATGTTTTGAGAGGATGTGGCATAACAGCTAGCAAGGCCGACTTCGGAACTGGGGAAACTGGTTCAAGTGTAGGCGTTGGCTTAACATCCGATGATTCTGGGTAAATCACTTTGGGCCTGATTTAGATGTTGGTGAATGGGTAATCCATCACAACGGTGACGGATATCCTGTCCGCTAAAATATAAATCCCATAATATCCTTTGGGATTTATATTTCAGTGACAGGATATTTGTCACCATTGGGAGCAGTGCTTGAAATGGAAAAATAAAAGTGCAGGTACTCTGTACCAGAGTACCTGCTGCCTAAATAAAAAATTAATGCGTCCTGGTGTAATTTAACTGGTGTTCTTGTAAAACGCTCCAGTACATTTGGGTCTAATTCACGCCATGTAGAACTGCAAAAAAAAGTATGGTCCTCAGCAGGCATAGGTTGGACAGAGAAATGTTAGAGAAACATGCTTGTTCTACTAGCTTGATAAAGAAGAGAGCAGAAAAGAATTACAAATGTCAAGTTGCACCTGGACTTTCCTTCATAGCAGTTCTTTGGATGTCCAGAATATGTCAGCAATTGGACCCTGTATAGAATACACTTGTAACTGGTTATCTGGTTAGCAGGAGGGTCCTACCCTAACTATCTCACTGTCAAAGTCTGGATGGGGGAGTTCATAATTTACTTTTCGACGGAAAGGTGATACCTTACACAAAGAACATTGTAAGTTTGATACATAACAAGGGATAGTAAGACATGTCATTTACAAACCCATCACAACTAGAACTGCTCTATAACTGGCTGCGAAACATACATTCTCTGATGGCTCTGGGCACATCCGCAGTGTGGACAGCGGACACCATCATACTGGATGCATGAAGCATAAAAAAAACACAAGACAGCATGCCTTCATCAGTCATGCACTCCGATTTGGAACAATATCCTTCCATCCGTCAGGGCCACCCTAACCCTCCTTCAATTTTAGAAAGAGTTGAAGATGCACCTCATTAAAGAGCACTAGATCACAATGCAGTAACAGTGGACCTCTGCACCCAGAATCCAGCTACCCCTCCAATTAAGCAGTGACTTTTTTGTGGTCATTGACTGTATGCAATGCTCAGCTGCCTTTTGGCTACTTTTGCACAACACAAATACCACATACATACATGTCACTCGTCATTTCCACTTCCACATGCGTTGCCAGAAGCCACCTTACTGTTGTAGTGATCCACAGACTGCAATACATTCTTTCTTTGAACGGTTCCCTGAATAAACATACAGGTTAATTTAAAGTTGGGACGACAGCCCTCTGGTATGTCAGGTCAGAGAAGGCTATGGCCTCTGCTCTCCTGGCACAGGACTGCCCACTCAATTTAGAGATCCCTGCTTGGAGGAGCTCTCTCTTGCCTTCAGTGCATCCACTGGTGTGGTGGTTTGCCTGAAGGAAGAGAGCTGTGCTGAGTGGGACGCAAAACAATGGTCCTTACTTGCAGATAGTTTTCTTGCTGCGCTTGGATGCCATTGAATGATTTCAGTGATGTCCAGTAGCCACATGCCGGTCCTGAGCAGAGAAATCTAGTGATGGTAGCCCCACACTAGCTAGGGTGGGTGACAGTCACGGTCACAGGTGCTATCAGGTCAAATGTTTCTTATGGCAGAGCCAGCTAAGGCTCCACCATTGGAACCCCTGCAGTTCACCCACCTCTAAAGTCCTCATTCCAATTCGGGTGGAGTGGAATTACTGCATTGTATTCTGCTCTACCGGATCACGAATGGCCCAGTGTTTTTGCACCCAGTTTTCTCAGGTGTGGGAACACCAAACCCAATTATACTAGCTGAAAAAACAGCTTGTAAAATAATTTTAGGCTTTGGCTGCAATAGCTGTCCCTGCCTGACTTCCTTCACTAGCAATGAGGTAGCATGTATTGCTCCTCTTTACCAAGACATTTCATCATCTTCTCTTCCCTACTCACTCAACCAAACTTACTTCACCTCTACCCTGCACAGTATCCCCTGCTCCCATTTACCACCTGCCCAATCCATGTGTGAAATGGGAGCAATAAGCCCTACAGAATTTATATGCTTGGTAAACCGGAGTCTGGACAGTTATTCCCCATTTCATGCGGTTTAACTCGAAATTGTACGAGCAGGATGTTACCCCATGGTACTGGTCATTACGGAAGTGGAGTTTGCAATCTGCCTGCACTGTGTAACTCATATTGAGGAAATAAATAGTGCAGTTGAACTACAAGTTTGTTGGCAGAGGATATCCATTAAAATTTGTGTGCACCTCATTCGTCAAATGCTAAATTACCCATATAGTCTGCAAAAAATATTTTGCCATAATACAGATTTAAAAATATAGACTATCAGCATCTCGACTTTGACTAAAGATCACCCTACAAATGTTTCTCTAATACAGTGGTAACTGTTAGGTGGTGCAACAATGCATTTGTGTCAATTCTACAGCCCTCTCTCGTTTTGGCTGCGACTAACAGGTCATCAGTAAATCGAACTACTACTGAATCACATGGCAAATTCCGTCTTTCCAGATTATTATTCTGGATTTCGGAATATGTTGATGGACTTTTCGTTTCGCCTTATAGGATCCTACATCAAACCAGAATTCTATTGTGGAATCTGAATGCAAAAACATCTTGATTATCCTCATGAAGAGAGACTGAGAAAAATGCTTGACACAAGTCTACCACTACTAACCCCTTGGCTTATATTGGAATCGGAAACAATATCACTGCAGAGCTTGGTACACTGGACAACAAGAAATCACTGTACCATTCGTTTTGGTAAGTCATGTATTATCCTCTATTTTCCGCTAGTTTTTTGTTTATTACTATGGTCAGAGAGTTATATGGGCTCCCTAGTGCTTCTTTTAGAATTCCCTGTTCAATCATTTTATTAATAACAAGTGAAATCCTTTCCACTACTTCAATAATAAGGTTGTATTGACGAGTAAAGGATACACTCAATTCGGTTTTACAGCACTCTGCAGTGACTCCACATTTGATCAACAGCATATCTTTTCTTGGAAAATTCCAAACTTCGTTGTTCACAGTATTGTTCAAATCACTAGGTAAATGTTCTGTGAGTACTAGGAACATTTTAATTCATGCTTCTTGTTGTTTTATTTTGAATACAGAATCCTTGTCCATTATCTGAATGCCTACACCATCCAGTATACAGTACATTACAAAACTGAGTTTACAGAGGTAATCTCATATCACCAAATTAACTGGGCTTGTCTTTTCTGATTTTCAATTCATGATCATTTAAGATAGAACCAATTTTTACCAAGACATTAGACGAGAACTTGTTAGTCACTTGTTTATTTGATATGTCTACATATTGGATTCTTTTCCTGAGAGGGGTAGGTTGGGAACCTCCACAGGTCCAACTGTAGAGCAGGTATCACCTGTATCGATCAAAAATTATAATGGATCATAATGAGTACCTCTTGTGCAACACATGGGGCCTGGGAGAGGAAACTAGGGGAGCCCATTACGGATGTGGATTGGGCGTGCCCATGCAAATTGGTAAGGACGGTATTCTGTAATCATAGATTCAAGTTACTACATTTCAATTTTCTACATTGCACCTATGTGCCCCCCTTGTCATCTGAATAGGATGGCCCCTTCTAGGGAGGTAAGATGTGTACAGTGCAGGGAGTTAGGGGCAATTTTCTTGCACCTGGATTGGGCATGTCTCGGGATCCTGTGGTTTTAGAAATAAATAGGGGCTAAAATTGCAAGGGTGACAGGCATGGCGGTCCCATTGACCCTGAGGACCTGACTCTTGGGAGTGGTGGTGAGACCCAAAGGATGGAAGATTCCCTATAAGCTCGCCCAGCCTGCACTTCTTTTGGCCAAGAGGTGAATAGCCATTGGTTGGTTGGGTACCATAGTGCTGCTGATTTCCTCATGGCTATGGGATCTGCTTGAATGGGGACTGGTGGAGGAGAGCCATGTGTCCCTTACTCATACTGATGAAGGTGCTATGGAAGCAATTACGACATGGAGGGGCTCCACCTCAATAAATTCAATGATGGGGTGATTTTAGAACTTTGTACTACTGTGTAATGGATGTGACTGCCAAGTGTGACATTCATGTATCTCTTACTAAATACCTATCTCAATGACTTGGATTTGGTAAAATCAACAAAACAAAGTTTATTTAAAACAAAAATGATTCTGGATGGCCATTTAACTTCTCCTTCAACAAAAGAGCCATTCTGGTCTATCTCAATGATTGCTCTAAGCATGCAATCCTCCCACCCCCTCAGGCACCATCACTGTACCAAATTTGGTCCTGTAGGAACCCTCAGTGTACCGTCAAATTGTGGAAAATTATCATTAATCTCTGAAGGTTTCTGCTGAAATCTGGAATTCAGTTGAAATCCCTGCACATTATTTTACATGACCTGTTGCATAACTGGAGCTGAAGGCATATTCCCATTGAAGAGCCTTGGATTCTGCATATTGTGCACAGATGGTGGTATGGTTGGAGAAGTTGACTGAATCATATCATTCAGTGCCATCTGGTTTATATTCTGCTGCATCTGGGGAACGATTTGTGACTTCTTTTGAAATCTATTTGGGTTAAAATTACAATTCCATTTTAAGGGACCATTTTCCCACAGACGTGACCAAGGCCATTTCTCATCTATGAATTATTCATATTTGGATTAGGCATGTTATTAGTAAAGCCTCTGCCTCTACCAAGAGGAACAACATTTGCGCCGTGCACAAAGTGAGCACCATTACCTTGTGTAACAACACTTTCCACACCAACATAAGCACCAAAACGAGGGGCTTGAAAACCACCTTGATCACCCTTTTGGAATAACCTCATTTGAGACACCACTTTCTCCTGTGTCGTTTTTAGGTCTCGCCTGTCAATGCGCATGCTATAGGGGCTTAAACAGAGCTTACCTACACTGGCGATTCTGGCGATTTGATGCAGTGCATGTGTACTTTTAACTCAATGCGCAAGCGCAATTAGTTAAAATGCGCGTGCACAGCATCAAATCGTCGGCTTGGTGCCGCCAGCAGCTCTTCCCGCTCCGCCCCCTGCTGCATCAAAGGCTTTGCGCTCTGCCTCAGCCCAGCCATTCTCCTCCCATAATTACCCCCTGCTGCATCAAAGGCTTTTTCACGGCCGGCCGGCCGTGCTTTCAGTTTCACGGCCGGCCGGCCGTGTCGTCTTTTCTTTTTCTATATATTTTCCCTTCTCTCCCATTCACTCATTATCTCTCTCTCCCTTTCATTCGTACTCTCGTTTTCCGTCTATATCTGTCTGTCAGCCCTCTTTCTTTCTATAGTTCACCCTCGTTCTTTCTCGCTCTCATATTTATACAACTTGCTCGCTCCTCTGATTCTTCCCCCACTCTGTCCCTTCTTTTTTCTCTCCCTCAAGATACCCCTTTCTCTCCTCGTATGTCGGTCTCTCTTCTTCTGTCCGTTTCCCCCCCCCCACCACCACCACCTCTCTTGTCCTGCCCTCGGTTATGTAAGAAGCTCTCCTTCTGATACTTATACTTGGACAGTACCGGCACTTCTTAGAAACAATCGGGTATTTATTTATTTATTTCATGCAATTGTATATTGTTCTATTTCAGAGGGGTGGGTTTCTTATTTCTTCTCCCTCGCTCTTGCCTTTGTTTGCCCCCTCGTCCTCCCTTCCTTGACCTCCGTCTTCAAGTGTATTGGTTGTAATTTATTCACGTTAATAAACCTTGCCAATTGCTAAGCCTCGCAGCCTTTAAGGTCACACACGTTCTCAGCGTCCACTTATATTGCATTCGACGCTGTGTAGATCACAGACGAATAATGCTTCCCTTCTGGGCGCAGCTGTTTGCCGAGTGGTCACAGATTGCGAACTCAAAGAGGTCCACTCAGCCATTCATCCTTCTAGGGTTGATAAAATGCGCGCCACCGAGTTGGGTAACAACAGACCTCTTATCAGCGCCAAGCTGTTGCACTGGGAGTGAACGTGTTCTTTACAGACCTATGTTTATGAGGTAATAATCACAAAATACACACTGCCTCTGTCGGGTCATCGGGCGGGCACAGTGAACCGCATTATTCCTGCTGGTGGCAGCCACATGACCCGATGTAACCTGCCTGTGGCCCACCCACAAGATGGACACGGAGGAGGATTTCCTCCAATGACATGATACAGCCACAAGTAAACAAACAAAAACGAGCATTTGCAATGCAATAGGTCTCGCATTTATGCGAGCTTGAGCTATTGACATTACAAATGAACGTTCCCTTTTATTTATGTTTTGAAAACAAAAATAAAAGGCATTGTCATTTGCAATGTCAATAGCTCAAACTCGCGTAATTGCGAGACCTATTGAATTGCAAATGCTTGTTTCCTTAGCATCACAACTATCACTACAATACCTTGCATAGGCCAAAATCTCATCCACCAATCTGGCCTGCCAACACATCACACTTTGCTGAATTTGTGAACTAATCTCCGGAAGCAGTCCCAACACAAACGCCAAAATGAATACAGAAACACCTTCTTTCATGGGATCTTCAACTCCACTATACTGTCTGTAAAATTGCATGAATCTCTCATAACACAAATGCACTGATTCACTTGGATCTGTCGCTCTCATAATCTTTGACCAATTTTCTTGTTTCTGGGGAACCTTTGCCTTCAAATGCTCAATAATCCAATGATATTGCACAATACCAATTGGAGAAGGATTATTCTGAGGGGCTTCTCTCTGTGATTCTTCCACTGTACTATGGACTTTCCAATCGCAACAATTGAAAATAAAGCCTCTAAATCTGTTCAAACCACATTTGAAATGGTCACAGTCCTTTCCACCTCTAAATATCACTTCTCGGACTCCTCTCTGAGCTTCAGGAAATTCTTTCTAATACTACCTATATGCTTATCCATGCATGTCTCTCAATTAAAACACTTTTTCAACAACCAGTTCACACTCAGATCCAATCACACTCAAATTATCTTCATTTTACTCCTATATAAAACCCCAGGTTTATCAGGTGGTTCTGTTATTTATTTCCAATACTTTGTCAAGTCCTCCTATTTTCTTATTGTCTCTAATAATTCTATGGAAATATTTCTCAACGTTGTGGAATTCTGATTCATTCATTTGTTTACAGACAACCCTATCTTATATGACTGACACATTCTCATTTTAATAAATCCACATTTAATTCTCTAGCCAATTTCTGAATTTTCTCAAATACACAAGGAGCACGTCAATCTGTTTTTGAATTTAAAAAAATGAAAATGTGTCTTTATTATATGTTGAAATGTATTTATAAATTCAAGTTTTTACATTATTTCCAAATCTTCTTAGAATTTCAAAGTCAACAATCTATCCGTAAATTCATCCTCTTCCTCAGAATTGCTCTCATTCTTTTCATTGTCATTTTTGTTCAAATTTTTGTAATCTTTTGCTTGTTTTTTGTCTGATATGTCAGTAATCACAGGATACCTAGGTACCGAAAGCTGAGGCGTCGGATTGGGAGATTAGTTTGCCAATCAACACAGTATTGCATGAGTGCTAGTTGTACTAACACAGATCAGTTCGGGTTAACAACCAATCCGGAGGCCTCCGCAAAGAATTGTAAAAGCGGAATACAGTGGGGGCTGCTGTCCGCCAGACTCAAGAGGTACAACATGATGTCATCAGCGTAGAGCGCAATGCAGTCCTCATGGCCTGAATCCCATTTCAAGCCCCAAATCTGGATGTCACATCATATAAGTCTCTCTAGGGGTCCTAGAGCTAATGCGAAAAGAAGGGGGCAACCCTGTCTGGTCCCTCGGTAGATGGGGAATTCTGCAGAAACCGTTCCATTAACCTGCACATGTGCTGTCAGATTAGAGTAAAGAACTTGCACCAGACTGCGAAAGCGAGGTCCAAACCCAGTCACTTCCAGTATCCGAGTCAAGTAACTCCAGTCCACAATATCAAACACCTTCTCAAAGTCTAGAAGGAGCATGGCCAATGGGGCTGAGAGCCAATGACAGTGGACCAGAGCCACATGCAGGCGCCACAAAAAGTTTCTGGTACTTCTGCCGGGCATAAAACTACATTGTTTTGGGTGAATCAGAGACAATATAACTCACCGCAACTAGGTGGGCAGTAGAGTTGCGAAGATTTTGACTTCTCCATTAATAAGTGAAATAGGCCAGTAAGCGGCACAGGAGGTAAATGGTGGGCATGTCTTTGGTATGACCACAATGGTGGCCTGGCTGAGCTCCTTGGGTAAGGACCCTTTTGGGTTGCCTCATTATAGAGAGCCAGAAGCTAGGGGGCTACGATATCCCTATACTTAGTGTAAAACTCTGTAGGCTATCCATCAGGCCCAGGAGTCTTACCCCTTGCCATTCCTGAGATTGCATCCCCAATCTCTTCTAATGTGATGGGATGATCTAACCCTCTCTTTTCCCCATTGGAAAGTCTAGTTAGAGATATCTCATTGAGGAGAGGTTTTTTCGGCATCTGAGCACGGAACAGCTGCAAACAGTGCAGCGTAGTATTCCGCAAATATTTGGGGGATAGAAAGGGAGGAGCATTGCATTTGCCCGTGCTGATCCTAGACCTCCGCTATAACCCGACCCGTAAGGGGCCTAGATGCTAGCCAATGTAAACATGAACTATTTTTATCTTCCCAGCCATAGATTTGTGCAGTGGAAGCACACCAGTTTTTTGTTTGGCCACCTCAAACAATTGAACTCTGACCTCATGCACCAGAGCCAGCTCTCTCCCTATAGTATTGCAAGGGTTGTCTAGGATTCGCCCATCTAACCGGAGGGCATGAGCATCAGGTTGTGTGATGTGGCATTGGCGTGCCTGTTTATTTCCCTTTAGTAGGGTCTTAGCATATCCACAAACAGTGGCTGTTCATGCCACCCAAAAGAGTGCCCACCGATTGGACTGTCCCGGTATTAACAGCGAAATAAGCCTTGATTTCATGATGCAGATCTTGGGTATATTGAGCATCTTGAAGATGCCAAGCATTAAGGCATCACAAAGGGTGATGCAGAGGATCCGACATGAAGAAGTATTGGTGCATGAGCAGAGATTCATCGTGGAAGTATCTGCACGTACAACACCGTCAGAACATCTGCAGCCAGCATAAAGAGCATGTTTATTCATGTGTGAGTATGGTGCGCTGTGGAGTTGTCTCTATACTGCCTGTGTCTAGGATTCCAAACCCACCACGTGTTGCATAAACCCAAGGAGGTAACCAGTTTAGCCAACGAGGTTGGTCTCTGATGCCGGACATCGGAAGGGATTCCAGTGGAATCCGTTGCGGTATCCAGTACTGCATTAAAGTCTCCTCCCGCAACAATGAGGCCTGGTGGCAGCTGAGCAACGACAACAAGGAGTTCTGCCAAGAAGGAATCTAACGCTGTTCAGGGGTGGGGGGTGGGGGGGGTTGCATAAAGACAGAGAACATTTATTTATTTATTTATTTATTACATTTGTATGGCGCAACAGCTACCCAGAGGGTTTCCCGGCGCCTTGGATTTATGTGTGTGAACCGAAATATTGTAAGTGCTACTGATTAAAAAGCCAAGCTTTGACTCCCTTCCGGAATTGAAGGTAGCTTGCTTCCAGACGAAGTTTGAGTGGTAGAGAATTCCACAGGACTGGAGCCAGATAAGAAAACGAGCGTCCACCCAGACGTACTCGCTTAATCTGGGGACAACAAATTTGGCTTGTGTCATGGACCGAAGTGCGCGTAAGGGTAGATATTTCTGAACCAGCCTACATAAATAGGAAGGGGCCTCATTCACATTGATCCTGAACATGTAACAGAGTGCTTTAAATTTCACTCTGTTTGCAATTTTCAGTTAATGCAGTTTCTTAAGATATTGTGAGATACTCGTGCGCCCTGGGAGTTGGAGAAGCAGCCTAGCAGCAGCATTCTGCACAACCTGCAGACGGTTAAGAGTGTCTTTATTAGAACCTAGAAACAAGATATTTCCATAATCAAGTCGAGAACCTATTAGGGCCTGTATTACCGTCCTCTGTGCCCCTTCGGGAAGTTGCCAAAGTATCTTCCTTAGCCATTTAAGAATTCCAAAGCAGGTAGAGGCCGTTTTAGCGGTATGTGCACGCATTGATAATTTGTCATCAAGTATAATTCCGAGGTTGCGGGCAGATGGTACCGCGACCGGAGTTGGGCCCATTTCAGAAGGCCAATGAGCAGGACCCCATAGATCCTTATGATCACCAAAGATAAGTAGCTCTGTTTTTTCTCCATTGAGTTTTAATTTATTGGAGTAAAGCCAATCGGCCATTCTCAGGAGACCAGAGCGTAGAGGGGAAATATCGGTTCTACCAGTGGATGCAAAAGAGAATACTACTTGCGTATCATCCGCATAGGAATAAATAGTGAGACCCATGTCTTCCGCAATCTTAGCTAGTGGGGTAACATAAATGTTAAATAAAAGTGGGCTTAGTATAGAGCCTTGAGGTACCCCATACAGGGAATGCATAACATCGGATGAATTATTTTTGGAGAAGACCTGAAAGGTCCGGTGAGAAAAGAAATGTTCTAGCCATCTCAAGGCTTTTCCTTTGACGCCTATGTCCTCCAATGTCCGAATCAGGGTATTATGGGAGATGGTGTCAAAAGCGGCACTCAAATCTAAAAGAATGAGTGCCGCAGTACCCCCACAATCCAATTCCTTACGGATAGCTTCCGTGACCCCCAGTAGGGTTGATTCTGTAGAGTGTCCCTTTCTAAATCCTGACTGTGAGGAATGCAACAGATTATTGTTAATGACAAAATCCGATAACTGATTGTTAACATGCTTTTCTAGAATTTTTGAACAGATAGGTAGTAGTGATATTGGTCGAAAATTAGAGAAAATCTCTGGGTCACCATCTGCCTTTTTTAGCAGAGGGACTATCATTGCATGCTTCCAGTCATCGGGTATCACAGCTTCCTCTAGCGAAGCATTTAATAGAGATCTAATTGTGGCCAGGATCGAGGAATACAACTGCTTTAGGATAGCCGCAGGGATAGGATCCTGAGGTGAGCCTGACCTAATGCTATTAAGTATATCTACAGAGGGGTTGGCCTAACGGCTAAGGCTGGGTTCGAGTCTCGGTAACGACGCCAAAAACCTCCTGTGATTCTGGGCAAATCACTTAATCTCCCCGTGCCTAAAAAAAATGAAAGTGTGTCCTCATGTAACGTAACTGGTACTATGTAAAGCGCTCTGATACCTGATTCGGTTCGGGTCTAGTTCGCGCTATATAAAACTCTGCAAAAAAAAAAAGGTCACCATATCCATGGATTGCCAACTAGTTAATGCATTCTCCGTCGAGATTGCCCTGTCAACTTTCTCATTAGGAGGGGAAGTATTAACTGCAGGAGTAGTAGCCTCCTCTTGTTTGCCAAAATGAGAATAGATCTTGGTTAATTTCTCATTGAAGAATTGGGTTATGTGGTTACATTGCATGGTGGATAAAATCGGTGGTTCAGGTTGATGAGCGGCCTCTGCCAAATTTTTTAAGACTTTAAAAAGAGTGCCCGAATTGCTCTGTGCGGCTAGAATAGTAGCTTTGGTAAAATTGCCCTTAGCTATTTTGCAGGACAAATGGTAGGCATTAAGCGCATGCTTATAAGTTTCCTTATGGGCCGGGTTGTAATTTCTTCTCCATAACTTCTCTAATTGTTTACATTTACGTTTTTCCTCACCCAATTTTTCTGTAAACCAAGGAGCGGGGGGGTTACAGGAAGTACGTTTACTAAGTGTAAGCGGGGCTATGGTCTGTACAGTGGTAGCTAGCCAAGTGTTGATAGTTTTATAGTCACTAGTTCTAAGTTCAGTTGGAGCAATGTCTGGGCTAGAGTGTAATAACTGTGTGTTGAGATCACCAATACTAATTTTTTGCCAATTTCTGAACCAAACTTCTGATTTGACCAAATTCTTAGGACTAGGAGCCCAGATATAAAAATGGGTAAGAAAATGGTCCGACCATAGAATGGGGGAAGCGGGTTTGCAGATTATGCGATCGAAGTTAGTGAAGATCGGATCTAATAGGTGGCCCGCTGAGTGCGTCGGACCAGTGTTCCTCAAGTAAAGGTTAAGAGCTTCAAGGTCCGATAGGAAGTTAAGGATCGTAGGACAACTACGATCCTTCAGATGCAGATTAAGATCCCCAAGGATGGAGAACATAGAGGCTTCCATTAAAACTGGAGCAATCTGCTCTGATAGAGCAGCTGCCCAACCCCCAGCCGCCCCAGGTGGCCTGTAGATCAGGAGACCGGAGAGTGTAATTTGGGAAGTTAAGGTAAGTTTAAAAAGGCCGGCTTCGCAGTTGGCCAAATCCAAGTCTACCCACTTGCATTGGTGAATTTTTTTATAAACTATCCCTATACCGCCTCCACATTGATTCACTCTATCTTTCCTAACTATAGCATAGTTTGGGGGGAGGGCTGAGGCGATATCTGGTCCTGAGCTGGTATTCAACCAGGTCTCCGTTAAAAAGAGTGCATCCGGCTGTATATCAGTTAAAAGATTAAAAATATCCTCTTTATGCTTAGGCAGTGATCTGCAGTTAGTGCTTAGAAAGTTAAACTGCTTAGCATGCGATGTAATTAGTTGGGAGATCATACTCATAGTTTTCCCATTCTCCCCTGTTATGCCTAACTGCATATGGGAGGTAGAGAACTTACAGTTCGGGCAGTGGGCTGTGAGATTGTCTAATTGCAGTGTCTCACAGTTAGCCATGCATTTAGTTCTCAGTCTGTGTAAATCAGCGCCGGAATAGCTGTAGGTTATGGGAGGTCGAGCAGGGGGGTAGCCTCTAGCTCCGTCCTGGCACGGACGGGCGCAGACGGGCTTGCCTTTGGCATGCCTTCGGCGCGCCTTCGGCGCGTCCGCTGCGCGACGAACACATGTCCGTTTAAATATTGTTTCTGCAGGGTAGTTCCCACCCCCCCGAACTCTGCCCCGTGACTCGAGCCTAGTCCCGCCTACGCTCCATCCACGTCAAGCGGGAGAACCCGTGGTGGAACGGGGAGCCGGCGGACTGGACGGTGGGCGTCAGAGAGGTGAGGTTGAACACATCATAAAAATCAATAACAATATTAAAAGCAGGAGCAGCGTTTTGTATTTTAAAAAGTAACAGTGCCACAGTAAAAAGGTTTCAGTGCAATTCAGGTGTGCAAATAAGCAGAATATCGTGTATCATAGCCGCCGCCTCGCACCCTTGAGCACACAACAAATCCAGCGAGTGCCTGAAAAATCTACTACTAAGTAGTGTTTCTGCAAAGTAGTTCCCGCCCCCGACCTCTGCCCCGTGACTCGAGCCTAGTCCCGCCTACGCTCCCTCCACGTCAAGCGGGAGAACCCGTGGTGGAACGGGGAGCCGGTGGACTGGACGGTGGGCGTCAGAGAGGTGAGGTTGAACACATCATAAAAATCAATAACAATATTAAAAGCAGGAGCAGCGTTTTGTATTTTAAAAAGTAACAGTGCCACAGTAAAAAGGTTTCAGTGCAATTCAGGTGTGCAAATAAGCAGAATATCGTGTATCATACCCGCCGCCTCGCACCCTTGAGCACACAACAAATCCAGCGAGTGCCTGAAAAATCAACTACTCAGTAGTGTTTCTGCAGGGTAGTTCCCGCCCCCGACCTCTGCCCTGTGACTTGAGCCTAGTCCCACCTACGCTCCCTCCACGTCAAGCGGGAGAACCCGTGGTGGAACGGGGAGCCGGTGGACTGGACGGTGGGCGTCAGAGAGGTGAGGTTGAACACATCATAAAAATCAATAACAATATTAAAAGCAGGAGCAGCGTTTTGTATTTTAAAAAGTAACAGTGCCACAGTAAAAAGGTTTCAGTGCAATTCAGGTGTGCAAATAAGCAGAATATCATGTATCATACCCCCCACCTCGCACCCTTGAGCACACAACAAATCCAGCGAGTGCCTGAAAAATCCACTACTAAGTAGTGTTTCTGCAGGGTAGTTCCCGCCCCCCGACCTCTGCCCCGTGACTCAAGCCTAGTCCCACCTACGCTCCCTCCACGTCAAGCGGGAGAACCCGTGGTGGAACGGGGAGCCGGCGGACTGGACGGTGGGCATCAGAGAGGTGAGGTTGAACACATCATAAAAATCAAGCGGGGTGCCGCTCGCATTGCTTGCCTGACTCTCTGCTTTTCACGAAGGATCTGTGCTTTGCGTTCTGAGGCTGAAGGCTGCTCCGCTTTGAGGCGCTCTATTGGGACCTGGGAGCTCGTGTGCTCCATACCGGATTTTGAGTGTCTGCGGAGGAAGAGAGGCGTTTGACTACATCAGCGGGAGCGGGACTGCGAGGCCCAGAGGTGCTAGCGCTTGCTCATTGCGCGCACCTGGTGCCTCTTCCCGCCCCCTCCCTGAAGGCTTCTTTACATCTCGCGGCCCCCGCTCTGCGGGCGCCGCTCGCATTGCTTGCCTGACTCTCTGCTTTTCACGAAGGATCTGTGCTCTGCGTTCTGAGGCTGAAGGCAGCTCCGCTTTGAGGCGCTCTATTGGGACCTGGGAGCTCGTGTGCTCCATACCGGATTTTGAGTGTCTGCGGAGGAAGAGAGGCGTTTGACTACATCAGCGGGAGCGGGACTGCGAGGCCCAGAGGTGCTAGCGCTTGCTCATTGCGCGCACCTGGTGCCTCTTCCCGCCCCCTCCCTGAAGGCTTCTTTACATCTCGCGGCCCCCGCTCCATGGGTGCCGCTCGCATTGCTTGCCTGACTCTCTGCTTTTCACGAAGGATCTGTGCTCTGTGTTCTGAGGCTGAAGGCTGCTCCGCTTTGAGGCGCTCTATTGGCACCTGGGAGCTCGTGTGCTCCATACCGGATTTTGAGTGTCTGCGGAGGAAGAGAGGCGTTTGACTACATCAGCGGGAGCGGGACTGCGAGGCCCAGAGGTGCTAGCGCTTGCTCATTGGGCGCACCTGGTGCCTCTTCCCGCCCCCTCCTCCTCCTACTTAGCCTTCCTATCTAACGCGAACGCGGGACGCGCGCGGACAAAAGCGCGGACGAAGACCGGACAAAGAGCGGGCCCTCTGAGGCCCTCAGTGGCTGAAGTAGGCTGGGCTTGGCCCACTTATTAATAACTGGGGATTAGATACTATTGTATTTTGTAACCCATTCATCGTATATAGACCTTGGCTGCTGCTGCACTTTTAGTGACACAGTATACTCGCCTCATTGGTTTTGCGATTGGTTAGTATTTGTCGTATATAATTTTAACCCTGTTCACTGACACGGTATATAGTTTTACATTCACAATTTGATATTGCCCGCAATATGACCGCAAAAAAGCTTAGATCTGGGAGACTGTTGGGGGGGAGATCAACAGCTAAGACCAGATCCAACCCCCTTCGAAATAAGAATGTTTCTACAATCCAGTTGAAGGGCCAAAATCTGATTTTTCAGCTTTGGGAGAAATCGGGGGATAAGGCACCACTGGAAAATATTGTCTCCCATAAGGGGGTTTCCTTAGTATCATCACGTATTCCATCGCCTAATCAATCTTCGAAGGAGGAGGATTTGGGAAAGTTTAATTTAAGCCCTCACTCTACTGTGGGTGTTTTATCTACCCCTTCGATATCTGCTGTGAATGACAATTGTTCAGCCCCTAAGCCAGATAATTTCCAACATACCAAGGCTCTTCTAACATCCGTAAATGCTTCGCATAATGGCACTCTATACCTCTCTAAGGCAAGGGAGGATACTAATGAAGACTCTCAGCCCCTGGATATTGATCCAGTGTTATGCGAACGTTACCTGGTTGATGAACCTAGGGCACTGCTAGATCTGGTAAATACCCCAATAGGTGCTACCCCCTCTGGACTCCATCTTTATAGTAGTACCCCCTCTCCAAACTCCCAAGACCTTTCCTTCCAGACAAGCATGTCAAAAAGTCCAATGCTTAATATAACGGGGATTGAGGTTAATAATGATCCTAGTTTAAGATTATCAGAGAAACCTATTTCTGAATTCCTGATCTCCATGGAACATTTGTTGTCCTCAATTCTAACGCTATTGAACAAATTTGTGGGTAGCTCAGATTGCGTACTGGATTCTGTTACCCAAATTTTAAAGGCTTTATTGTCAAAAACCACTGAAAGGAGTTGTGGTTTAGACCCCCCTACCACAACACTGCCTCAAACAATTTCGGCTAATCCACCTTGTTTGTTAATTGAGAATATACGTGCTGCACCTGTACTGAAGGATTTATGTCCTACACTTAAAACGTCTGCTTATAATTGTATAAGTGATTTAGTTCCAGGTATTGGTTTAGAAGAAAATAGTGTTGTATTGGCTGATGCCACTGCCGAAAAGGCACTATACCCTATTTTTGATCCAGATTTCAAGGGGCTGGAATTGGAGGAAAAAGTGGAAAAACAAGGAAAGCATAAAGGGAAAAAAAAGAGGAAGTCTCTCCGCAGATTTAAAAAGAGGAGGCAGAAACAAATTCTATTTGAGAATTCCAAAGTTTCTTTGTATTCCTCCCCCGCTAAGGCTGAGATAGATATTGGATCTTTGAGGCATGATTCTATTAGGTTGCCATCTGAATCCTCGGGGCCTTCCACTAATACAGATGAAACTATTATTAGTTGTTCTAACCTTAATTTGAGAGAACAGGGTGCAGAAAAAGAAAGAAAGGCTCATGGTCCACTCCCCAGTGGTGGAAGCAAGAATTTCTGTCCCTGTGGCATCCCCCTCCCTTAACCCTACTGCCCCTTCTTTCCATACACGGGCAGAAAGGGTAGCCCCTGGTCAAAACTCTGCTTATAAGATGATGGAATCCCGTACTGATTCATTGATCTTGGACTTTGTCCCACTATTTGACCTTGATTTGGTATTGAATAGATCTTTTTTGCTGAAATGTAAAGACATTGAGGGCTTAAAATTAATCAAATCAAGTGATATTGATTTAGTAACAATATTAGGTACAGGGTCTACGTCATTTATCAGGGTAAGGTTCTACTCAAACTTGATATTTAATCTTATATTAAATAAAGCAGAAATTTTCCAGAGTCGGGGGATTGATGTGGTTCCCTTTACAGCCACATGTGCTGATAACCACAATGAGAATGGCTATTATAGGGGCCCGGCTCAAGTTGGCTCTTCTCAATCTTTTGATGACTTAAAGATTCGCGTCTCAAAATCTAAAAGGATAGTTACTCATGTTATCCCCCCCCCCATTAACAATAAATAGGGGTATAACTGAGAATGATCAGCAATGGAACTGGTTACCTGGTGCTCTGTCATCTAAGGTAACAGACAACCCAAAATTGTTTTCTCACCTTTAGCAGTGTCTTTTCTGTTATCTCCTGGTATGCAGCTGGCATTAATAACAATCCTGAAAAATTACTGTATCTTTTTTCTTTGAATGCCAATATAATCTGCATCCAGGAAACTTGGTGTATTGATAAACTGAATGTAGGGAAAGATTATTTTGTATTAGAGGTGGCGGCAACCCCCTCTAAAAGAGGTCATGCTAAAGGGGGAATTGCCTGCTTATTGTCCAATAAAATAAAATGGAATTTTTCCCACCATATAGACCCCAGTAACCTTTTCCAGGCAGTGACTCTCTGCAATTTAGATAAAACAGGAGAGAGATACCCCTTAGTGATAATAAATTCCTATATTCCGCCAGGTGATTCTTTTAATAACTTGCTGAAACAAGTTTTTCTCTTTATTAGGCAAATTAAAGAAATAGCCCCCCTTTCTAATTTTCTGTTAGTTGGTGACTTAAATTGTAAAGTTTCGAACTATAGTTTGGAGCTTTTCAGGAATAAAGTAAAAGAGGAGGTTATGTTGATTCCCCAAGCCCTCTTCCCAGACAATATAAAAACAAATAAACGGGGTAACATTCTGTTGGAGGAATTATATAGTGCGGAGGGGCTTATAGTTAATGGTAGGCTTCCATCCGACATTCCTGCAAACTATACACATAGTTCCCCCAATAGTAAATCTATTTTGGATTATATAATTGTTGACCACCCTACTTTTTTTCTTTTAAGGGATTTGGTCGTTATAGAATCTACCCTCAGTGACCATAATGTTATTATGCTAACTCTCCTAGTAGATCCCCCTAATTCAGACACCTGGGTGCTTGATAGGGATGTGGTCTCCTTTCAAAAAACAGGAAGATGTTTCTGGGATTATAAAGCTATGAAGGGCCTGGAACCTATCCTTGTGAAAACTTTATCCAATTTAATCAATTGGCAGGGGGTGGAACAGTCTTCCTTTGAGGCTTTTATGAAGGAGATCATCTCTGCTGTAAAAAAATCGAATTTAATTAAGAAAAAACAATCCCTCCCTTAAGCAGTTGCTTCCCTTAATAAGGAAATAAATAAATTGGTGAGGGAACAATACATAAGTGCAGCAGTAGAAAGATCTCAGAAAATATCTCTCCTCAAAAGAAGGAGAAGCAGGATAAAGAAAAAATTGAAAAAGGAAAAAGAGGACTTGTTATGGATTGATTTGCGGGAAGCCGCTGTTCAAGGGAACGCTAGGCAATTCTGGACTCTTATTGGGGAGGGGTGCGGCTCAAGAGTGCGCCCTCTTCCAATCCCTATTCCAGAACAAACCTGGGTCAACTTCATTTTAAGTCTGTATGCTAAGAATGATCAGCAAGCGGATCTTAGGGGAATTGGGGAAGATAGTAACTCCACAATTGAATGCCCCTCAGAATTATCCATAGAATCGGCTATTAGGGAGATGCGCCCATCAGGAGCTATGGGACCTGATGAACTTCCGATTTCAGTCTTGAAACAAAATCCTGCGTCCTGGAGCAAAATCTTATTTCCTCTCTTCAGGTTTTGCTTCATTAAAAAAACTATTCCATCATCTTGGCAGGGGAGTATTCTGGTCCCCATGTTTAAAAAGGGCGATAGAAATTCACCCATTAACTATCGTCAAATAGCCCTCTTGGACGCAATTGGGAAGGTTTTCTCTAAATGTCTTTTATCCCTAATTAACGATTGGGTGGTATTAAAATAAATCTTACCACTAGAACAAGTAGGCTTTCGTAAAGGCCATGGAACTCTGGATAATCTTTCCGCTCTTCAGACTATTACAGATAAATATATAAGGGTACGCGGCTGAAGAGTCTACGTGGCCTTTATAGATTTCTCCACAGCCTTCGACAAGGTTGATCGCCCGTTGCTGTGGAGAAAGCTCTCCGCCTTGGGAATGCCCCCTCAATTGTTGGACATGATCCAGGTGTTACATACAGACACGTGGTGTCAGGTCTTGCAAGGAGGTGATAGGGGCCTTTCCGAGATCATCCCTTCATGTAATGGCCTTAAGCAGGGCTGTCTCCTTGCTCCGTTACTTTTTTCTTTATATATTGCAGACTTACCTGCTTCACTCTCTTCCTGTGATGGTATAGCGCCTATATTGGGCGGAAAGCACATTTCATGTATGTTATATGCGGATGATATCATAATAATGGATCTTATGCCTAAAGGCCTCGCCAAACGCCTCCTAGTTCTACGTCAGTATGCAGATTCCCATTTTTTAAAAATTAATGCATCTAAGAGCAAAATTATGTGCATCTCAGGCCGGAAAAAACAAAAATTTACGAACTTTATCTGGTCTGTGGGAGATGAAAAACTTTTTTTTTTTTTTTTTTTTATAAAAACCTTTATTGTGCATAACAAGCATACAGGTACGGGCCCACAACCACACAGGCCGGCCGCGAAAGCTATCAATAGCACAAACAGTACGGATAGTTCAATGCGGCAGTCCCCAGGAAAATATATACGACAATTGTCCAAGACGCTGCGAAAATAAAGTGGGACCACCAGTCAGAGGAGAAATGAGGTTAATTTTAAAACTTAATAATAAAGAAGGATCAGGTGCAGTCAATTCACCGAAAGCAACGGCAGGGAACCAGCGAGTCATCAACAACAGAAGGAGTAAAATAAAAAGCAACAACGGATAGTAACCATCAGGATAATAGCCCAATAACACATCACATATCGGCCACCGCCCGCCCCATGAACTCGGAACACCAAAATCACAAAAAACAGGATCAACCACGGAGAAAAAAGGTGAGAGTACCCCAAAGCACCTAACAACCCTAAGGAAGGAAAGAAAAGGAAAAGGAAAAAGACAAGAGAAAAAAGGCCCATAGTAACGGAAACTAAAACAAGACCCTACCCCCCACCCCCCACCCTGCACGTATGCGGAGGCTACGGCCTACCCCCCCCCAAGCTGCGTGCCTGTCGCCCAGTAACCAAACCCGAAATTTAGAACAGAGAAAAGAGAAGAAAAGAGGAAAAAAAAACCCTAATCCACGGAAGGCCGGAGGAGGGCCATCAAGTTTCCCCAAATCACCATAATGTTACATTCCGGCCGCCCGCTCCCAGACCCCGCGACCAGTACAATACCCATCTTCGACAGCCCCGGCAGTCCATTAATGTCCCAGCGATGCAAGTGAGACAGTCCCGACAGAAGGGGGGAAGCGGTCTCAGCCCTGTCCCCTGCGATGCGAAGCAGCAACACAGTCCGGCCTCACGGTAGACATCCTGAAGGAGGCAGGCAAATCAAATAGTCCATCCAGAATAAAGGGACGATCAATCAGGTCCATCCGAGACATAGCAATGCAGGTATCCGCAGCACAAACGAGAATGGCGAGCATCAGTAATCTCCCGGGGTTGGCAGGTCCAGGCAATAGGAGTCGCATCAGGAGGAGAAATCGAGACACCCCAGGGACCTCGGGAGGAGAGACAAAACATGGCGCCCAGCGACGCTGCCCCAGCCGCATCCCACGTCCCGAAACTGCAGCCTGCTCCAAGGATAGTACAGCCGGTATCTTGGCCACAAGTGGGTTTCGCACCTTCAGGTCGTCAGTAATAGCCGGAGTGGAGGAACAACAGAGGGCAGAATCAACATGCGACACAATGTCCTGCCCCCGGCAGCGCCCATGCGCAAGCAATGGTGCCATAGGGGAGATCAAAGCCAGCCGGTCTCCCAGCACACGAGCAGCCGAGTGTAGAGCTTCTCCCAGAGTAGCCAGGGCGCACATCACGTCACTGAGCCGTACTGGTGCACCATGATGAAAGGATTCAGCAGTCCTCCGCACGCGGGGTAAACAAGGGCAGCCATGCCCGTCAAGGCATCCACCATTATCATCCGCAGTCAGCCGGGCACCACGTAGAACCGAGTAATGGCGCAGCAAGTCTTGAGGCTCGAAGGAGGCACACTGCATGGGCACAGAGTATGAGCTGTGGCGTGGGAGGACAGCCGCAGTGTCGGTAGCTGCCCCGGGTCCGCCCGAGTCAGGACGGGAGAACAGTCCGTAAGATGGCGCCCAGCCGACTCACAGGGAGACAAAGTATCAAGCGGAGTCGCGGCCAAGGGAAAAACACGATACAATGTGTTCCCCTAGCGGCAATATGCGAGCCCCAAGCATGAAAGAACGCCACAGGGAGCAGGACGAAGCTTGCGTCGCCGTGTACGGTCCATCAGCGGCGGTGATTGTTGCAGCGAGCGAGGCCGGTCCCAGTCGAGAACAAAGACCTGGTAGTAGCCGCGCAGCGCGAGGCAGGGACGGAGACGCTTCGAACGCTGCACCGCCGGGATTCGGCAACAAAGCACACCGATAGATCCGGGGTCCCTTCCCGCTTCCGCAAATACTTGGTAGCAGCAGGATAATCACAGGATTAAGCAGAAAAACGGGAGAAATGCAAAAAGGGTCGGCGGAGCCGAGAGATCAGGCGGCCATCATGGTTGCTGGTTAGGCTCCTCCTCGATGAAAAACTTGAGGTAGTAAAGAGTTATGTCTTCTTAGGAAAATTAATCTGTGACAATTTAAGTGCTAAACCCCACACTGATAACAATGCCCGGAAGGCTTTATCCCAAGGCAGAAGCTTAAGTGCGTTGTATTCGGCAATGGGAAGAAGGCATTTCTCATACTTACTGGAGGTCTTTAGGGCAAAAGTTCCTTCTACCCTTCTATATGGACTAGAACTAATTGACATTAAGCATTGGGATTTTCTAAATAAGGTGGAGGGAAAATTGCTAAGAAGCGTAGCCTCCATTAGTTCTGCCTGCTCTGTGGCTGCTTGCAGACTTGAGTTTGGGTTGCGCAGCAGTTGGGTGCAGGGCCTGGCAGCTGTAGTACGTTGGGTCGCAAGCATAGCCAGAGGAGAAGAGGGGACTATGAGGTTCCTCTTAAAGACGGAACTACTAGGAAGTTTAAGAGAACACTCCTTAATTGTTAATAACTTCAGAAAGGCTGTATCGCTCTTGCAGCTGGAAGAGAATTCTCTCTTTTCTTTATCCGCATCCCAGCTAAAGTCTGTCTTGAAAGAGGCTACTTGGGATCTTAGCTTTAGACAAGACAGTACTTCAATTCTTGCTAAGAAGGGTATTCATTTTTTCACTGATTCATTCGCAAGAAAATTTGTGCAACCTTACGCTACTTGGAACTTACCACATGGTATTCGGAGATTTTGGTTTCTATTGAGACAGGACTTGTTACCTCTAAATAATCTTTTATTTAAATGGTATGGAGTCTCTGCTAATTGCAATTTTTTTCATCAATCTATTCAAGATCGAGCGCATGTACTTTTTATATGCCCAGTGCTGCGTTCTTATCGCTGCAAATGGTTAAGACAAATATGTTTGCAAATGGGTATTGTAAATGCTAATTCTTTTATGTTCGCCCTTCACAACCCTCCTAATGAGAGATTTTGTTTCTGCATTTTTAATTTTTTTAAATGTTTTTTAGATATTTTCTGATGAATGACACGCGCATTAATGTGACACTTTGTATTGCAGTAAGTGCTATAATTTGTCTTTTTTATATTATGAATGGTATTTTGTATTTTGTTCTTTTCCTTATGTGGACCTCCATGGAGTTCCAAAACATAATAAAGATTGAACTTGTAAAGGATCATAAAAATCAATAACAATATTAAAAGCAGGAGCAGCGTTTTGTATTTTAAAAAGTAACAGTGCCACAGTAAAAAGGTTTCAGTGCAATTCAGGTGTGCAAATAAGCAGAATATCGTGTATCATACCCGCCGCCTCGCACCCTTGAGCACACAACAAATCCAGCGAGTGCCTGAAAAATCAACTACTCATTAGTGTTTCTGCAGGGTAGTTCCCGCCCCCGACCTCTGCCCCGTGACTCGAGCCTAGTCCCGCCTACGCTCCCTCCACGTCAAGCGGGAGAACCCGTGGTGGAACGGGGAGCCGGCGGACTGGACGGTGGGCGTCAGAGAGGTGAGGTTGAACACCTCATAAAAATCAATAACAATATTAAAAGCAGGAGCAGCGTTTTGTATTTTAAAAAGTAACAGTGCGACAGTAAAAAGGTTTCAGTGCAATTCAGGTGTGCAAATAAGCAGAATTTCATGTATCATACCCCCCACCCTTGAGCACACAACAAATCCAGCGAGTGCCTGAAAAATCCACTACTAAGTAGTGTTTCTGCAGGGTAGTTCCCGCCCCCGACCTCTGCCCCGTGACTCGAGCCTAGTCCCGCCTACGCTCCCTCCACGTCAAGCGGGAGAACCCGTGGTGGAACGGGGAGCCGGCGGACTGGACGGTGGGCGTCAGAGAGGTGAGGTTGAACACATCATAAAAATCAATAACAATATTAAAAGCAGGAGCAGCGTTTTGTATTTTAAAAAGTAACAGTGCCACAGTAAAAAGGTTTCAGTGCAATTCAGGTGTGCAAATAAGCAGAATATCGTGTATCATACCCGCCGCCTCGCACCCTTGAGCACACAACAAATCCAGCGAGTGCCTGAAAAATCCACTACTAAGTAGTGTTTCTGCAGGGTAGTTCCCGCCCCCGACCTCTGCCCCGTGACTCGAGCCTAGTCCCGCCTACACTCCCTCCACGTCAAGCGGGAGAACCCGTGGTGGAACGGGGAGCCGGCGGACTGGACGGTGGGCGTCAGAGAGGTGAAGTTGAACACATCATAAAAATCAATAACAATATTAAAAGCAGGAGCAGCGTTTTGTATTTTAAAAAGTAACAGTGCCACAGTAAAAAGGTTTCAGTGCAATTCAGGTGTGCAAATAAGCAGAATATCGTGTATCATACCCGCCGCCTCGCACCCTTGAGCACACAACAAATCCAGCGAGTGCCTGAAAAATCAACTACTCATTAGTGTTTCTGCAGGGTAGTTCCCGCCCCCGACCTCTGCCCCGTGACTCGAGCCTAGTCCCGCCTACGCTCCCTCCACGTCAAGCGGGAGAACCCGTGGTGGAACGGGGAGCCGGCGGATTGGACTGTGGGCATCAGAGAGGTGAGGTTGAACACCTCATAAAAATCAATAACAATATTAAAAGCAGGAGCAGCGTTTTGTATTTTAAAAAGTAACAGTGCCACAGTAAAAAGGTTTCAGTGCAATTCAGGTGTGCAAATAAGCAGAATATCATGTATCATACCCCCCACCTCGCACCCTTGAGCACACAACAAATCCAGCGAGTGCCTGAAAAATCCACTACTAAGTAGTGTTTCTGCAGGGTAGTTCCCGCCCCCCGACCTCTGCCCCGTGACTCGAGCCTAGTCCCGCCTACGCTCCCTCCACGTCAAGCGGGAGAACCCGTGGTGGAACGGGGAGCCGGCGGACTGGACGGTGGGCGTCAGAGAGGTGAGGTTGAACACATCATAAAAATCAATAACAATATTAAAAGCAGGAGCAGCGTTTTGTATTTTAAAAAGTAACAGTGCCACAGTAAAAAGGTTTCAGTGCAATTCAGGTGTGCAAATAAGCAGAATATCGTGTATCATACCCGCCGCCTCGCACCCTTGAGCACAAAACATTCAAAGGGCAAGCCTCGACTAAAGCTGCAGGGCAATATATCGAGCTTGAGGTTCTGTCCAGGTCTGAGTAACTACCATGAGAAACGCATAGAACAGCAGGCTTGCCACCCCTTGCATACCCTGCATGCTAAACTCTATCAAACCCATGCTGTGCCAAAAAGAAACAGTTGTTTCCCATGAGGTGTGTCTCCTGTAACATTACATTGGAAGAGTGAAGGCGCTGAGCATTATCGCAACAGTGTTGAGTGCTTAATCTGGTCCAGGAGACCATTCACATTCCATTATAAAATCACTGACTGCGCCATAAGAGGGGGGGTCATGATGCACAGGGCCAAAGGCCTCATCAGCAGCGTGTCGGAAATTTGGGACTCAACGTGAGGGATACACAAATGGATACATAGTGGCGATAATAAAATGGGCTGGATTAGGTCTGTGTGACAACCAATAAGAAAGAAAAATAAAGGACAGAAAACATGACAAGACAGTGTCAACATTGTGAGAAAACAACAAAAACCACCCTCACCCCCCAACTCCCCCACCCCATACTTCCCACTCAGAAGCATCTGTCGCCCTAATCCATTGCCCCCAATTTATAACCAGTTTGTTATAGATAGGAGTGGAGTGGTGTACCCCTCCAAGAAAGCGGATAATGTCTGTTTAATGACCGCCGCCAAATGAGTGACTATGAGGTTCATTAAGGGATAATTGCATTAATTAGTCCGCGCAGTGGTGGAGTTCATTGGTATGGGTAAGGTGACAGGCAACTTTAGTCTTGGGGTCAGCACAGCAACCTCGTCTTCAACTGTAGAAAGTTGACCCTCCCCCTTAGTGATGCAGCAAGTGCCATTGCGGAGATCCTGGTGGAAAAGCGCCATGTCTACTCGTATCGCTCCTATTTTTATTTTAAAAGCTGTCTGAAAGGCATGAATGGCTTGAAGGACTCTGTCAAGATACTCATCCACGGGGGGGGGGGCGATTTAACTGAGGCATCTCTCCCTTTTGCCCCAGCCGGGATGATGAACTGGTCGATGCACAGCTGAGAGGGATGAGATTTTGCAGATCTGTCCTTCCTCATTGCTGGCTCGCCCCACAGAAGGTAGATGGGATGGGGGTCAGGCCTGCTTGCCACAAACCACTGCAGCACAAGCAGCTAGGTCCAGGTGTACATCCTCCGGGATGCGGCAGACGTCAGAAGGTCAGAGGACAAATTGCTGCGTGTGACCAGAGGTAGATGTCCTCCCACACCCAGTGTGGCAGGATTAGCAAAATATGGCGTCTAATGTAGTGGTGGAGGAGAGGAGGACCCTCCTCTCAGTCTTCCTCAATCTTGAGCCCTGCCGCACCTCTAGGAATCCTATACACATTCACTCACTCGGGTCCGTGAGGTATCGATAGTCAGGAGGGCAGGGAGAATGTTGATGAAACATAAATGCCAGTTTTAAAACAGTTCCCCTTGATGAGCATTGTGGGAGGGGCAGTCGGTGAAGACCCACCAACAAGAGGCTTGCCACGAGCAATTAGCCCTTCCAGACCGCATGGGGTCAGCAACATATACAAAGGCACAATCATGTGGGTCTCAGGGCCACAAGTTCAGTACCAAAATGGCTGTGCTGCTCTGGAGAAAGGCAGTGAAAGACAAGTGAAGGTCTCTATAACCAGGTGTAGGAGAGCAGCCAGGCATCAAGAGTGCCTCACAAAGGGCACAACAACGTGAGCAATCTCTGCTCCAAGGGGGAGCTGAGGTGGGGTCAAGCCAGAGCTCATACGAGGTAGGCTGCAGTCCAGTAAGATCCCCCAGGAACACAAGGCAGCAGCGTCGGGAAGCCCAGCGAGGCTCCCAGGATAGTCCCAGATGGCAACAGAGGAACCCAAAACTCTCCTGGTTGCCCTCTCCCATCCGGGTCCCCACGCGATGATCCGGAAGGAGAGGGTCGAGCTCGCATCAGATCAAAGAGTGGCTATGCCAGCCCAGTCACGTCACATACAAATAGGTAAGAGGAGGGGCCTCTGCGAGCTGGCTGCCCCCCCCCCCCGGCCCACACTGAAGCTTGTCTGGGAGGGCACTCGCGCCACTGGAGCAGCCCCAAAATATCTGCCACTTGCAAAGAAGGGGGGCCTCTGCAGCCCCACTAGTCTTTTGAGGCTTGTCACCAATGAGCAGGCTCATCGGGGTAGCTCCAGGTGGAGTATCCACTCACCGCCGTCGTCCCGGGTCAGCTACCACGCAGCACAACCAATCACCAGGGCAGCTGGGCTCACTCCTCAGCGGCTGGGTCTGTTAAGATAGCTGCTGACCCTGCAGCCATCTTGGAAGCCGGTAGAAACCCAGCCTCATAAATATATAGTGTGTCGGTGCTCGGTTACCACCCGCTACCAGTAAGAGTGGGAGTGCCACAGTAGGTCTGGGCAGGATGTTGGCACCTCTCTCAGGGCAGATCATCAATGTGAATGCCAACGGATTACAGAGGGGTCCGGAGCCCTATCACAGTGCGACCGCCATCTTGACGCCCCAAGCCACGGCCCCCTCTATTCCATTCTTTAAGCCACAAAATGTATGTAATCCATGGTCCAGGAGTATTTTATATGAGCGAATCACCTCCGTTTGCAGGAATTGCAGACTTATTCAAAAGTGCACCCAACTGTAATCTCAATTTAGCTCACAATATACAATTCTAATTCAACAAATCACAAAACAATTTCAGAAAGAAACCTGAAATAGAATATGAAAAACCAAAACAACTAAACATGTGTCTGCCTTCTGGGATACCGAGCAGACAATTCAAACTCATCACAGACAAGGGAAACCTTAAGTGCTTTCAATCACACTACGGTCGGCTCTCAACCAGCGGTATCTTAGTCAGTGTGTCTATTCTCGTTCACAAGTGAAATAAACAAAACTACCCAGACTAGTCAATACACAGCTAGACTATTCAGCTTTTCATAGGACTTTAACCTGTAACCTGAAGTGATACTGCGCTCTTCTTCAGCAGATAAAATAGTACTCTGAGATCTTAGACTGTAAACGTTATGCACAAATCCATAAACCTTTCAACAAAAATCACATATATTCACAATATCTCTTCATCACGAGCAAAATTCAAACATCTTCAGCAATTCATGCAAAACATTTCAATGCAATGCAGTTACAATGCATGCACAAAAACAGAACACACAAAACACCATTGATATAACAATCTAACATAAAATCATTGACATAACACACTGTACCATCAGACCACACAGAGTGTTAGATAACAAAGTCACTATCCGCTTATATTAACTCACCACGCAAGGTGACTGATTCCACAAAAAATCCTATTTATACTCACATAACGCAACTCCTGAAAGCTTCAACAGATATTGCTGCTCAGGTACATCCGCTTTAATCCACGTGACTCTAGGATTCCCTAACTTCTGACAATTCTTGGAGTACAAATTTTTAATAACATTTTAAAACCAAATTTGCATCTACTAATTTGTACCAAAAATTCCACCATTTGCCCTAGCATTCTCTACCAAAATACTGTTGGTGTTATGCATTTCAAGGCGACGTCCTCCGAAGCACACAGTTAGATATAGTACAAGAAAATAATACCATGAACCTTATCCCATTTCTGATATTTAATGAAAAGGAAAAACACAGAAGAGAAAAAACATGCACATAGAAAACCTGAATGTGTAACTTTTAAAAAACAGTTTTTCAACTGTCATTTCAAACAGACAAAGGCCAACGTAAAGACATGTAAATAAAAATGTCTTTCTTGTTAATAAAACGCTGTCACAGCTATGGGTCTATTTTACCTTTTGAGCACCCATTGGGCTATTCAGAATCAATCAAATCCTTCCTTTATCTTCTAAAAAAAAGTCACCTAGACCTATTCCATTTCTCCTGTAATCAATTAAAAGCCAGCTACTCCCTGCTACGACTGCTGTGTAATCTACTGCTAATTGGACTGTCACACCTTGAATTGAATTGTTGATTATTTTACATCCTTTTACTACCATTTAAATACCTGACATGGTTCTTTGGTGATGCACGTTCCAATGTATCTTTTGATGTCACTATATTTATTTTTTAAATTTATTTTTGACATTTATAGAGCGCGCTGTTACCAAACGGTGTCCTTGCACTGTAATGATAGCTCCCCTATCTAAGCCTCCTGTTTATTTTTTTAAACAACCACGTTTTCAAACTTCTGCGAAAGGTCATCAAGTCCATGGACAGTCGGAGGGCCACCGGGAGGGCATTCCAGGCCAGGACGGCCCCTCGAATGAAACTTCTGCCCCCCCAGCACACTTTCCTAATGCGTGGGGTCTTTATCAGCCTAAGAGCGGCTGACCTGAGGAGTCTACATGGTCTGTACCAGTGGAAATGATGCCCAAAAAAAGGTGGGCCAATTCCATGGACTGCCTTAAAGACAATACACATGGTTTTAAATAGGATCCGCTTCCGCACTGGTAGCCAGTGTAGCTTCACCAGTTCCTGCGAAATGGAGGCGAACTTAGGTAGGCCTGTAAGAAGGCGGGCTGCTGCATTCTGCAGAATCTGTAGCTTGTTAAGCACTCCTTGCTGGGCTTCAAGGAGTAGGCTATTACGGTAGTCGAGTCGTGACAACACAAGGGCCGTCACCACCGTTTTTTTGCAGTCGACTGGTAGGAAAGGGAGGACCTTCCGAAGGATTTTCAGCATCCAGTGGATGGATGAGGATAGGGCGTTTACATGAGGTCTGAAAGAGAGTCTATCATCTATCACAACCCCCAAGATGTTATGTTATGTTATGTTATATTAATTTATTATGCGCAACAGCTACTCCAGCCAAGGAGCGTCCCGGCGCAGAGACAAGGAGAAACATAACACAACAGGAAAAGATAAAACCTAAAAGGGACAGCTAAAACAAGAATGTTTTAATAGCTCTCCGGAAAGACAACAGGTCTTCTAGCAAACGGATTTCAACTGGGAGGGTGTTCCAAATTAGTGCAGCTTTCACGCTGAAAGAACGACCCCCCATCCGGCTGAGTCTAAATCTGGGGACCACAGCAAGGGCTTGGCCCTGGGATCGAAGACTGCGAGTGGGGACATAGAAAGAGATGCAGTTGGACAAAATTTCGGGGCCGATACCTCTTAAGATTTTAAAGGTCAAACAAAGGACCTTAAAAAGAATAGCTTCCTTACAGGGAGCCAATGCAGGGAGCGGAGGACATTCGCCACCGGGCAAAATCTGGGTAGGCCAACAATGGCTCTAGCCGCAGCATTTTGAACCCGCTGCAGGCGAGTTAACTCAGCCTGGTTGGCCCCAGCCAGAAGAGAGCTTGCGTAGTCCAGACGAGAGATGATGGTTGCCTGGACTACAAGCTGTCTAGTTGGGGCGTCGAAGAATTTAAGAGCAGGTCTTAATCCTCTTAACAGACCGAAACAACAGGCTGCAGTTTTTTTGGTATGCCCTACAAAAGTAAGGCCAGCGTCCAACCAGACCCCCAGATTTTTCACCTCCGACACCGGGGTCGGAGTGGGGCCCAGCTCAGAAGGCCACCACTGATCGCCCCAAAGCTCCACTCCCTTCCCGACAACCATTACCTCCGTTTTCGTGGCGTTAAGCTGGAGACAGTTTCCTGTCAACCAGTTAGCCACTGCCTTCAGTCCAGACTGAAACCTGGGGGCATCTTGTTCTGCATCCCCGCTGAGAGTAACCGCCAGCTGTGTGTCATCGGCATATGAGACCAAAGTTAGGCCCCACTGCCTCGCGACATCAGCCAGCGGTCTCACGTAAAGATTGAACAACGTGGGACTCAGCGAGGACCCTTGCGGGACCCCCATGGCCAGAGGCTGGAAACTGGACGTGAAGGGAGGGATGGCAACACAGAAGGAGCGGTTGTCCAGGAAGGAGCGGAACCACTGCAGCGCCAAACCACTGATACCAATCTCCTCGAGCCGATGCAGGAGGATGCTGTGAGATACCGTGTCGAAGGCGGCGCTGAGATCTAACAATATCAGCGCCGCCGTCTGACCAGCATCCAACCTTGCACGCAGATGTTCCACCATCACAAGAAGAGCGGTCTCCGTGCTGTGACCAGCACAGAAGCCATTCTGTGTGGGGTCGAGGGCATTGGTCCGAGCTAGATGTTCTGACAGGGCCAGATTGACATGGGCCTCTGTCAACTTTGCCGGCCAGGGTAACAGCGAGATGGGACGGAAGCTTTCAGGCTTAGACGGGTCCAAGGAAGGTTTTTTGATAATCGGGGACACCACCGCCTGCTTCTATTTAGTTGGAACTACCCCCGACTCCAAGGAGAGGTTGACAAGGGAACGCACAACAGGGCGTCCCATAAAGGTCTGATCTCGAAAGAGAGCAGGTCTCACTGGATCGGATGGAGACCCAGATTTAACTTGCAAAGCAAGTTTATCAAACCCATCCGCGGTGAGAGGGGGAAATGAAAGCAGGGTGATCTGACGAGGTGTCCCATTGGAACTCCCCGACGAAACCCCAATGCTAGGGAACGTCCGATAGATAGCTTGGACTTTTCCCAAGAAATAGGAGGCAAGGGATTCGCAGTGGGAGACAGAACTCCTGGCTGTAGAGGGAGTCCGCTTGGCCATAAGATCTTTAACCGCCTTGAAGATGGCCTTTGACGGGTTTGTGCTGTTCCGGAATTCTTCGGCATAGAAGGCCGCTCGAGCACGACATATGGCCCGATGATAGAGCTTGACCGACACGGCATATGCAGCTTTTAAATCTGCCCCATATGTCTTCCGCCAAGCCCTCTCCGCCCGTCTACAGGCTCCCTTCAAGGCGCGTAGGGCGCCATCGTACCAGGGACTCGACTCTCGAGGATTGATTTTAGTCGATACAATTGGTATCAGAGCGTCCAGAGCCCTAGTAAGCCAGGAGCAAAAGAGGTCATACCCCTCTTCTACGTTGTTCGATGGGCCCGGGGGCTCCACTGACAGAAGACGATGGAAGTCTTCCAGCCTGAGTTTATTCCAAGGTCTCCTAGGTACCCGTCTAGCTGAAGAAGTGGGAGTGATCGCTGACACGGGACACTGGATAGTCACCAGAAAATGGTCAGACCATTCTACTGGAGTGATCGCAGTGATTTTAGCCTCAGTCAAATTGGTGAAAAAAGGGTCAAGAATATGACCCCCGATGTGTGTAGGCTGGGAAACCAATTGGGAGAGTTGGAAAGCCTCTAAGTCCAAAGAAATGCTGCGAGCTGTCAGACTGGAAAGTGTGTCGAAATGCAGATTTAAATCACCCAGGATGGAAAAATTGGCGCAGTCAGTGATCAAGGTGCCGACAATATCCGAAAAAGTATTTCTGAACAGCACGTCGCTGCCCGGCGGACGATACACCACCATCCCAGAAAGTGTGAACTCTGGGCTGACAGAAACTTTAAAAGAGGCACTTTCACAGCCAGCGATCTTAAGGCTGTTCCACACACAAGGAAAGCTAGACCTAACTATAAGCGCTATTCCCCCACCTCTAGATGATCTATTCAAGGTGTACATAGAATAGCCAGGGGGGCATGCTAGATTAAGAGTGGCAGTGTCAACTTCCTGAAGCCATGTTTCAGTTATGGCGAGGATATCCGGGGCTTCATCCTCGATAAGGTTGTACAAGTTCTGCTGATGTTTCGGGACCGACCTTACATTTAGGTTCATAATCTGCAGAGAGGAAAGAGAGCCCCTGCTATGGTGGGCGACTGAAGGATCTTTCCGGGGGAGAGGCAATGGGGGGTCAAGTATCAAGCCATTGCAGGGACAACGATATGGACCACAGAGTGGGTGGACAAGCGGTAATGTACAGCTAAAGCTCACCTGGCCGATGGAAACCAGGCTCTCCCTGGAGTATGTCCGCATGGCAGCGGAGCAGAAGTAATACCTGTCGCAGACCAGAGCCCGCCACGTCCCGCACGGCCTTGGCGCGGACGGGCGCAGACGGGCAGGACTCTGGCACGACTCCGGCCACGCGAGGACACGCCCGCTGCGCGATCCCGCTGCGCTAGGGGAGGAGCATTAAATATGCGTTCCCCCAGCTGGCGCATGCGCAATGAAGCGCTGTCGGTCTAATCCCTCACCTCACCCCAAACCAAGATGTCCGCCTCCCCAGGACCAGCCCGCCAAACGGCGGTGAGGGGCACGATTACTGTGCAAGTAAGGGGAGCTGGAGAGCGAGGGTCTGAGAGACCTAAAAGAAAAAACAATCAGGTAGGTTTAAAATGCAGCTAAGCAGCAAGCGCCGTAACGCTCCTGTCCGCAGTGCGCTCCTTGTCAGGGGGAGGGAAGGCGGGGACTCGCGTTAAATATGCGTTCCCCCGCTGGCGCATGCGCAATGAAGCGCTGTCGGTCTAATCCCTCACCTCACCCCAAACCAAGATGTCCGCCTCCCCAGGACCAGCCCGCCAAATGGCGGTGAGGGGCACGATTACTGTGCAAGTAAGGGGAGCTGGAGAGCGAGGGCTATATATTATAAAGCAGTCTCTCTTATAGTCAGTCAAGGTCCGCTTAACTTGTCTGTTCTACAATCCTTATCATTGCTACTACTGCTAATCCGTACTCCTTATCTCCTTCTAACAGTGCTAACGCACCTTGGATTGAACTGTGACTGTTCTATGTCCTAAGCGGTACAAAAGGGGGTGGTGATGGACGGAGCATCTGAACCATTCAAACACTCACACTCAGTCAAAAGATCTAGGTTTAATCCATCACCATTCTTTAGCCCACTCTGCCACTCCAGTTCAGACATGGCCATATGCAAATCAGTCTGACCCTGTGCCTCATGGGAACAGTCCAGCCCGAACTGCCAATCCATGCCTTCCCTGGACCGGAAACAAGCTTCCTAGGACTGGTTTCTGGCATTTCAGCCATCTTCAACCAGGCTTGCTTAAATCCAGTGGCAAAGTGAGCAAGGGACTCACGTCTGAGAATACCCTGCCAATTTATGGCGAACAAAGCGGTACAAAAGGGGGTGGTGATGGACGGAGCATCTGAACCAATCAAACACTCACAACCAGTCAAAAGATCTGGGTTTAATCCATCACTGTTCTTTGGCCCACTCTGCCACCCCAGTTCAGACATGGCCATATGCAAATCAGTCTGACACTGTGCCTCATGGGAACACTCCAGCCCGAACTGCCAAGCCATGCCTTCCCTGGACCGGAAACAAGCTTCCTAGAACCGGTTTCTGGCATTTCAGCCATCTTCACCAGTCTTAGCTAGCGGTTCAGCTAGCTAGCCACCTGTCTAGATAATTTCATTTGAGTAAATTAGGTATACTCAATTAGGTGCTGCACACAGATCGATAGATAATAGTAAAAAAACAGATTAACAACTAATCAACTAGGAGTGCTCAGAACACACTCTCTCTTTTTCGGTCCAGAGAAGGCATGGCTTGGCAGTTCGGGCTGGACTGTTCCCATGAGGCACAGGGTCAGACTGATTTGCATATGGCTATGTCTGAACTGGGGTGACAAAGTGGGATAAAGAACGGTGATGGATTAAACCCAGATCTGTTGACTGGATGTGAGTGTTTGATTGGCTCAGATGCTCCGTCCATCACCACCCCCTTTTGTACCGTTCTATGTCCTAGTTCGAATACTGACTTCTGTCTACAGTGATACATTTTCCGATGTAACTTTGATGTTTTCTTAACCATAAAGCGCCAACATACCTCCTAATGAATATGCAAAAAAAATGTAAAGGGATAAATAGGGGTCTCTCCCTCCTCATGCCTGTCCATTTCTCCGCTCACACCTATCCTGGCAAATACTTGCTTCGCACCTATCTCAGGGGTCTCTTGCCTCACATTGGTCAATGTTTCGCCTCTCACAGGTCTTTACAGTTTCATGCCTCACACCTATCCATCTTCTCGTCTAAAACCTGTCTTTATCTCTCCTCGCACACCTACCTGCAGTATCCCTCTTCACACCTGTTTATCTCACCTCTTGCCCCTGCACTCTTTGGCCACACATCTGCCCCAGCAGTCATTCACCTCAAGAATTTCCTGCAGCCTCTCCCCGAATATCTGACCCTGCAGGCTATGCACAGATGTGTTCCACCTCGCTTGCATTACACACAGAGGATTCAGCAAGGGACAATGGGTTGTCCCGAGAAAGCAGCCAGGGAATTGCTTTCATTGAAAATATAAAAGTGAAGGTACTCATTATCCCCGAGTACCTGTGCCCGACATGTATTTTCGTATTATAAATTAATTTCCCTTTCTCATTGCAGAAGTGCAAATACTCTGTAACTGACAATACCTGTCAATTTGAAACACGGGCTCTGGGCACCTTAATAAAAACGCACAAATCCCAATACCATACATCTCAACACACACTCTTCACACTTACCAACCCTACTGATTTAGGTTGTAGTCTACCTCTATTTTGTTAGTGTGAACACTGTTTTATATTTAGTGCTCTTAAAACGCTTCATATTGAACTTGTGCTAACATAACCTAAGATTTACTATGTTCCATTTTGAAGTAACCCTGTACCACACCACGTGGTCATTGCTGTTGTTGATTCTCAAGTAAATAAAGAATTTCAAATTTCCAACTAGAAGAGGGCAGGTGCTCACAGGAGCTGCTCACCAAGTTCTACCCAATCGAGGACATTCCAACAGTCTCAGGCAATCGTTTATAGAATATGTCAACTAATGTGCTTGAATAAACTTTGAGAGCGATTGTGTTCAATGTAGTAGTATTATGAGAGAAATCTCAAATGTAGTCCTTATTGAAATGTTTCTTCTTGCTTGTCCCTTATTGGTGCATATCCTGAGAATCATATACATGCTTAATAATATATGAAATCCTTTGTCTAAAGTTCTATAAAAGCACACACTTTTCCTCTGTAAGCAGGATACCCCATTCCCCCTTTGTTAGGCAAATGTATGCTGGATTTTGCATTGAACATTACTAGGTTCTTTGTGCTTAAGATTTGTATTCTTTATTGCTAACCATACTTATGATATAGTCTCTGTATCTCGCTTAAAATACTTTATATAAATACCTTAGAACTTGACCAGTGTCAGTAATCCTTAATGAGAACACTACTGTTTTGAGTTGGGCCCTGGACTTAAGAGAATTAGAGACTGGTCCAGTCAGTGTGCACCAACGTCTGTACAGGGACTACATGCTGTTGGCGCGCCCTTGGCAAGGGTATGAAAAGACTGGTTTGCGGGTCAACAGACCTGGTAGTAGAGCTAATGGTTCCTATTGTATTCGATCAATAATAGGTAAATCCAATTGCCTATAGAACCGATTACTGTACCTTCATGGTTTAGCATGTTGTTCCCCTAGGTTCAAAGTGATCCAGTCCCAACGTGATCCTGGGTCCGGAAGACAAGGTGGCAGAAGAAGGGTGACGTTTCATCAATAGGGATTGCATGCATGCGAGTGATGAATGAAAAAGTGAGCTGCGAGGCAGTGTTGGTAGGCCTTCCCTGGTGGGATACTGTTGACAAAATTTGAGAACTATTATTATGTGGATTGAGCTCTTGGATTTGTGGGGAGGACAGTTACTGTTTTCTTGATGATACTCTTTGACTTTTGAATTCGATAAATGTGGAGCGTTATATGATAAAGTGAAGAGAGGCAACCCAAATGGAATTAGCAAACCTTTAAACTTATCTGCTAGGGTGAGGAGCTCTGTGAGGCACTATCATTTACACCATGATAGGGAAGTACTTTCTTTGTACAAGTGTACTAATCAAGCTTAGTGGCAGTAGCGGCTGCTCGCATTGCAAAGTGGTGAGGAGGGGGAGAATGCAAACAAAATAATCAAGCTAGACATAATTAAAAATATATAAAATTGTACTTACATGCTGCTCTGGTGCTCTTCTCTCATGCTGAAAATACAATTTCCAGCATGAGACAGCGCTGGGATTGGTATGGGCAGTCTGGTTTGCAACTCAGACGGTGCCTGGGACTTTTCTCCACCTGGCTGTAGTTGGGTTGAAGAAAGGTTAAGTGTGCATGTCTCTTTGACCAGCCTAAGGCGGGCATCCAAACTGACATGCACACTTAGCAGTGCTCATTACTCCTCCAAAAGCCGAGGATGGCCCTGCTTGACCCCGCTGGCTCTGGGAAAAATAAAATGATAATAACATTGTTTTATTATCATTTAATTTTTCTTGTTTGCCTCTGCTGTATTTCAGATGGGAGGCAACACTCCTCCACCATAACAGAGGATCCACCCCTGCTTAGTAACGGTTCATTCCTCGGTGTACAGGAGTTAGTGCACTGGATACTATGACATCTGCAGGTTGAGAGTCCACCATTGTATGAAAGTAGGAACCCTTCTTGCTGTTAAATACAATTTCTGTTTAGACAAAGCAGACAAACAAAGTAATGCAGTGGAAAATGGTTCAGAAGTGTTGCCACTCAGGAATTGCCTGCTTTATGCCGTAGCCTCGCTGCGTTGTAGCGTGACCTTTGGCAGAGATGCGCTGGTATTGGTCGGCACTCTATGAACCCAACAGTACAAGGAATGTGTGTAATTCTGACAGGAAAGTGATTGTGAGCTTGTCAACATGGGGAATCCTTTTTGAAAAAGGAAAAGGATGTGAATAAGGAGGAGAAATTTCTACATGAAGGCACGCCATCTAGGGGAATGGCAGTGAAGAAAGGGTTATACATGTGCATGTGGCTTAGTCCATGGCACGAATATACAATCCAAGAAGGAGAACTAACATTTCCACTAGGCGGAGCTTTCCATATTTCCAGAATGGAGAACTTGAGAAGGAGATTGTATGATTTGAAACCCCAGCCCAAACCTACTCTGTTTGAGACCTTAAATCTTTAGGAACAGATGGTAAATGAAAGGAAAAGGAAGAAGTTTGCATTTGTGGATAAGTGTTCAAGACAAGGAAATACAGAAACATTGGAGAGAAAAAGTAATTGAGACCATTGGGGCTTATCTGTTGAGAGTGAGGAAACAGTAAAAGATAAACCTGGGGAGAAAAAGAAATCCAAAAACAAGGCAGAAGCAGAATATGAGGAGGAGGACACCTTCATAGACGAGGTCCTCAGTATAAGTCACCTCTCATACAATGCAGCAATCACGTCAAGAACTACAGCTCTGACAGCAAGTGGTTAGTGCACATGGCAAAACCTCTACAGAACCCTAAGCACTCCCAAGCTATACAGAAACTGCCATTCATTCCCGCACTCAGACCTCAATAAGCACATTGTTGTCATTGGGTACCCCGAAAACTTCCCCTACAGAGGCAGTTGCTAATAAGCACAAAACCCCCTTCACGTCAAATCAGACCCGTCACAGCATTCTTCAAGGCTCTGTACCAGCACCCAGTGTAAAATCCCTAGGTCCCTCACAAGAAGAGGTTCCGACCAGCTCCAGAGTAAAAAGTCAATCAGTCATTACAAGTCTACTGGTTGAGCCTTGAAGTATAACGCCCCCCTCCACAGGGACTTAATGTAACACAGCTGAAGACCAAATTTGATGAAATTGTTAAAGGAAACAAAGCGATTGGTTTTTAGGACAACAATGAAAGTGACTTGCTCTACATGAGGAAGGAAGCTGCAAGAATGGCAAGAGAGGTGCATGCGAGAATGGAGAAAGTGGCGGATGAATGCGGAATCGACTCAACACAGAGAAAGAAGTTGCAAACGAATGTTAGGATGACAATGAGTGAAAAAGAATTGAAGTTATTAAAGCTGAGGGGATTGAGAATCCATCAAAGAGAACTGGTTGCGAACATTAGGGACTGGAGTGAGACTGAGAAATTTAGGGAGTTGTTGTCCAAAAAGGAAAGGGTCAAGACAAAATAAAAAAAAGAGGGAACTAAAGAAGGTGAGGGAGAAGGTACATAGAAGACAGTAGAGGAATACACTTTAAGGGAAGTGTGGGGTGGAACATATGCACATGTCACGTGGTCCCAGATTGATCTTTTCCACTTTACAAATTCTCTTTAAGTTGACGGAAAATCCTCCTAAGCGGTACACACAGCTGGAGCAGATTCTGACTATTTCTAAAGTCTTCTGGGAGGATTGGACATATTATTTGAGGTAGCGGTCCTAGAGGACCTGTGGGTAGAGTGCAAGAGGGAAGTTGAATGACTCAAGATCCTCCTAGAGTAAAAGGAATATGCACGCCCTTGCCCTTGGTTAAAACTAAATTTGAGGAATTCATAACACATTAAAGACAAAGGTTCCTCAAAAGGAAATTAATTGGCCCAAGATTTTCTAAACCTCTGAAGAACCTAAATAATCTGTGCATGCTTATTTTGAGTGGTTGATGCAGAAGTACAGGGAGCACAGTGGACTAAACAACGCCCTTGGGGACAACATGGGCGGGTTCCTCGCCTCCTTTGTGCAGGAACTAAGGCCAGAAATAAGCATTCAGATTATACAAGGTGCTCTGTGTTGGCAGAGTAAACCACTTGGTGAGATCCTGCAGCACGCAAAATATTGTAGTGACATACTAGAAGCAAAGTGAAAGGGGTTACAAAGGACATATATGGTAGCACAGACCCAATCGGAACAAAACAGAGGTATGAAGGGATTCAGTGCACCCTCACAAGGATCAGAAATTAACCCCAATATTGGGATGAGCATGCAAGAGGATTCCATGGCATATGAAGGGAATGACTTCGGAGTAGTGAGAGGCTGAGGTAATATGCTATGAACTAACATAAGTGCATTGAAGAAGGTTACCCCCTGTCACATATGAAACAAGATCAGAGATTGTAAGCGTGAGTGTTACTATAATTCTGATTCAGCCCTGACTGATGCCCCAGCTGAAAATCTCCCAGTGTAGGGAGAGCTTCCTCTGATACCTAAACCCCCTATCAGAGGCGGTTGCTGTGGCATTAAAGTGGTGGGGCAGGTCTGGGTTGTACGAAGGCAGCACAGGGGGACAGTGCAAGGAGAAAATCAAAAAACATTGCTTACCTTCCATCTGCTGCCGCTCTGCTCTTCTGCTCCTCAACTGCCAACAGTCCACAGGGTCCCATACGCCAATCCAGACACTGCTCTCATGCTGGCATTACCCAGCATAACAGCAGCGCCGGGATTGGTCTGAGTGTCCTGTTGGTTTGGCCGTCCTAAGACAGCCGGCCAAAGTGTAATGCTCACTTGCAGCAGTGCCACCACTCCTCCTTGCTGCATCTATCCATCAGGATGGCCCGACCCCACCCTAGAATCTTTAGTGAGAAAAAATAAAATGATAATACCTTATGTAATCATTTTATTTTTCATGCTTTCACTGCTGCGAGAGCAGTTGGGCGACACTCCTCTGCCTTAAAAGAAGAGTGGCTGCTGACCCCTATGTCAACCCCAAAGATCCCGAAATCTAACATGACCCAGAGTCTGCCATGGTCCTATGCAGATGTAGGGATACAACCCCCACTTCCAACGCAATAACATAGTTCCCCAAAATCCAGTTGTGTCTACGAATGGCCCTGCTCCCATGATGTTAGAGAGTTCTCCTGACTTTGATCAAGCCCAGTGATAGTGCTTAAGGGGGGAGGAGGAGTGTGTGCTTGCTGCGGTCCTAAAACCGGACCAGAGTGGTCCATATGTAGAAGGAGAGGTTAACGGACATCTCATATCTTTTTTGATAGACACAGAAGCCACTCGCTCATCTGTTAGGACAATTGAGGTCTTGAATCTACCCCTCCTGAAAAAGGAAGTCCAAGTTGTAGGCCTTACTAATCAGCAGCGTGCCAATCGGATCACATCCCCTGTCCCAGGAAAAATTGGAGATCTCAACTAACTAAATCAGTTTGTGGTGTGAGAGTCGGGTCTTGTCAATTTGTTAGTCAGGGAACTCTTTTTCAATTTAAACTGCACAATTTACTGTGCACAAGATGGAGTCGGGATTGAGACTCAAGCAGCCGATGCAGAATTCAAGCTGCAAACACCGGACCCAGTCGTTGGTCTGTCCAGTTATTACCAAAAATGATTTACCCATCAATTTAAGGGAGACAGTTAGAGATGACTGTGGACAGGACGGCAGCCCGACATGTGAGAATTCCAAGATGGCTGCCACAGATTGCCCCCACAACAATGACTGTGCTGATGTAGTGCTTCAGCCATACTCGGAAGTCTGAAATATTAAGGCGATGACCCTGGAAACTAGGTGAAGGAGAAAGAATGTGAAGGAAGTGGTTGAAATGGTGGAAGAGGTCCCAAAAGCATGAAGTGGCGTGAGCGAGAAGATGGAGGGCTGATGAGGCAGACCCCTGCAGTGGAAGTAGAGGAGCAAAACCAGATGCGAGGCTTCCAAGTCGGTGTGTATCGAAGGATGACGGACCGCAAAGTCCAGAATTGCTCATACCCAGTGACCTGAGGGAGGAAGGCGCTGCGGTCCAGACAACTACAGGTCAATTTCAGGACAGTAGCACCAGGATCTGTTCTGTTTTCCTTAGGGTCGCCTAAGTTTCCAATAGGAGTCTTGGGGAGGGCCGGAGCCAGTGGAAACCCCTGCAGAGCATAGTCAAGGAGAAGGATTGTCAGGACTCTGACTTGATTTGCTATTTTGGTAATTTTCTGCTATGTCACACAATTTAATCAGCTCATACCGAGTGGCTACTAAAAAAAATTAGACACCACACCTAAAAGTCGGTGTGTTTATTCTGTTAGCCCGGTACACATGGTGTCAGGTGTGGCATTGTGCTTTGTAATCCTAGACTACAGACGTGACGCAACCTGAAACCATCGAACAGATGGTGCAACAGTTGGCTGAAGGACAGAGACATTTACTGTTGGTGGTAGAACAACAAGCACAAGTGGGCGAAAAAGATAGAAAAACCTGCAGGCTCCCTTAATAATCCAAGCCACATTGATATCTGATAACAGATTAAACCCGGTTAAAGCTAACTGATGCCCTGGTCAGCTCAAAAGTACACCCCTACAAACCCAGTTCAGTATTAAAAAATGCCAAATAGGTGACAACCCTGATTTATTTTTTACAAGCTCGAAAATGTCGCTACTACCACCTCCTGGCCACCTGAACGTTGGGGACAATACATTGCTCCCCTGCTTTCTGAGGAACTACAAACAGCGTATCAAGCAGCCAATCCTTAGGGAGATACCCCATACGAGAAGTATAGTTTTTAATATTAGAGTGCCTAGGGTGGGATAACGAATATTACTGAGCACATTTTCGAAAAGAGAAATAGGGCCTCGTGTTAATCCCCGAGCACTATACTACCGCATACCGGACCTGGGGGATAGAAGGTTATAGCCAACCACGTCCACATTAGACAAAGTGATTGAGAAAATCTACATGGGCTTTGAAAAAAGAACACCTGAATGTTACAGTCAGTGAAGAAATAGAACTAGCTTGTGCCTACCATAGGTCCCACCTACATTAGACCTAGCTCAAATAGAAGCCCACTTCCCTTAAATCCTGCTTGAAATCCACCTTCAAAACCTATCCCACATATCCCCGTAAAAAATAAAAATGCAGTGAAAATACCTGGGAGGGCATTTGTGGAATTAAGCGCAGCGTTCGACAATGTTCTGAGAGGCAAGCTGTGGTCTATGCTATTGTCCAAGGGGGTTAATCCAAAAATTGTTAATCTTCTTTCTCAACTTCATTCGGCTGTGGAAGCTAGGATTAGGTTTGGGCCACACGGGGAATGTACCCCTTTTATTAAGATCAAAAAGGGGTCAAACAAGGCTTTATGCTGGCCCCTTTTCTTATTAGTTTTTATATAAAAGAGTTGGAAAATTAACTGTTATCTGCTGATATTAATCTTCCTAGGATTGGGACTTGTAAATTACTGATCCTAATGTACGCAGATGATTGTGTACTTATGGCTCAGACAGGAAGAGGACTCCAAAAATTACTGGATCGCTTTGTGGGATTCCTATCTGACCTAGGGCTGTCAACGAATAAAAACCAATCATATGCTACAATCTGCGTCCGCCCATGTAGCAGAACCCCTATATTCCATATTGGTGACCCTGCCCTTAAAGCTGTTGCCACTTTCACATATTTTGGAATTTCATTTGATCATCGTAGTAAATGGGTACATTTGAAAACCGTAAGGGATACCCAGTTAGTGCAGGCTACTGCCCCCCTTTTCAAATTTGGTTCTATATTAGGGTCCCTCCCATTGAATGCTGCTCTTAATATTTACAAAGCAAGACCTATTCCTATAGCTACCTATGGTGCTGGCATATGGGGTTTTTCTCATCACGCTGCTTTGAAGAATAGTGGAATGAATTGTTATGCAGACTTTTATCACTTCCTGACAGCACCTCTGCTTCAATTGCGCATATGGAATTAGTCTTTCAGTAGACTGGAGATTCCATCAAACTTGCTCCTGTTTTACTTTGGCTCTCAATTTGGTCAAGACCTGAGGCGGTACTAATGCAGTCTATAATAAATGACTGTTTACAACTTTCTCAGGCCCATAAGATTAGGTGGTTGACCAATGCCAAAAGCCAACTTCAGTTAATTGGTAGGACATAGTTCACTAATCTGATACCTATTGATGACCAGACTAGGCTTTTGGTAAAAAATGAATTACTCAAGTCCATGATGGAGCACAGATGGAAGGACGAGTGGAAGAAGAGTAGAGTAGTGATGTACTTACCATTATGTACTACACCTGATATTGAACCATATCTTCTGAGAGTACCTAACCATCAAAGATTTCTTTTGCTGAGGTTTAGACTCGGCCTGCCCACTTTTTGGTGTCCTACCCTTTTTGCTGGGAATGATTTGGAATTATGCCCATGCAATGCAGTTACACCCAATCCAAAAAGCATTTCTGTTTTCTGTGATCTCAATAAATAACAAATAAATCAATTTTTTAAAGCCACTCTTAAGAATTTAAATTATTAGGAAATATAAAAAGGCTTTAGAGCATTTACAATTGCTCCAGACAGATCAAGTGTGTATTCCGGTTTTTAGATTTTTTACTCCTGCTATTAAATATAGAAAATCGGGGGGTGGCCACGGACGTGACCAAGATGGCCGCATCCGTCTGAAGCTCCACCTGTCGGGCGGTCAAATTCGCTCCTTCCTTGATGCAGCCGTGCTTCTTCCCTCCCTGACGCCGTCCTTCAGTGCCCGGAGTCATGTGCGGCGCGAATTGAGGCCAGAAATGGAGAGGAGACCTGTTGGGGGTGACGCCGCAATCCGACGACGCTGGGGCCTTGCTGCGGCCTTCTCTGCCGCCGGGGACACGGTGAGTCTGCGCCCCTAGCTGCCCAGTGTCTTTGCCGATTCACCGTCCGCTGCCTGCCCGTTTCTCCTCCCACTTCCTGCCCCTCGGTCGCTGCCTCTCCGATCCGGTCCCGGCGGCTGGGGCAGGGCTCGGGCCTTTCTGGGCCTGGTTCGCGCCGCGGAGCTTGGGACTGGGGTAGTTGGGCTGCCGGCTCTGGGAGGCGGGCTTGTGGGGAGGGTTCCGGGTTTTGGGTGGGGGTCTGGTGTTTGAGGCGGGCTTGTAGCGGCGGGGCGGCTGGTCTCCCCCCCCTCGTCCCCCCTGGGGGTACCCTTAATCCGGCGGGCTTTGTGAGCCTGTTCCTGGCACCTAACCGTCCCGGTGTGGGGCTCCTCTGTGGGCTCCTGCAGCCTGGCGGATTGGACTGGGCCAGTAGTCGCCCCGGCCCTGCGGATGTGGAGGGCTCTACCCCTGCGGCCGGCACACTGTTGCTCCCCCACGGCATGCTTACCTGAGACTCATGACTTGTCCTCCGGACTGCTGTAATGCTTGATCCCTCTATGGCTCCTGGCTCCTGGCTCCTGATTACACTTCACATCCTCTGCGCTGGGATTGCCCCTGGTTTTCCCTCGTGCCACTGTTGCACCACTGGGAGGCTCACTTCTGGTTGGCTCACTAACCCCTGCTTCTCTCTGGACATAATTGGTGGCTGTTGTCCACTATCCGGTCGCAGCCTCCTGCTCTCAATTGGCTCCATCGTGGATACAACTCGGTCCACTCTCCTTCTCACTTGGAATTACCTACCTGGCCTCTGGGTCTACAATCCAGCTTGCTTCGCCTGCCCTGATTTGCCGCACCTCTTTGGTCCGACCCGCAGGATCCTCGGTACAACGTACCTACAGGCCTGTGTCGCAGCTGCCCCTGCTCTCCGTTTTGCGACAATGGTGAAAAAACTCGAGTTTGATAAGACGCTGGGAGCGGCGGCGGATGTCCCGACGGATCAAGCCGCGGACGCCACACTCCCTCCAGGAGCGGACGGCTCGACCTCCCTGGCCGCGGCCATGCTGGCTGAAATGAGAGCGGGGTTCAAGGCTCTGGATGCCCGGTTTGACGATCTCGATAGAATGCTGGTCGACATGGACACGAAAATAAAGGGCCATGACCGGCGGCTGGATGTGGTAGAGTCCAGGGTATCCGACCTTGAGGACGGGGCATCTTCCTCGTTGAAACGGCTGAAGTGGGCGGGGAAGATTCTTAAAGAGGTGGCCATTAGGAACGAGGATTTGGAGACCAGGGGGCACCGCAACAACATACGCATACTGGGTGTTCCGGAGACAACAGCCACTGGTCGCATGGACTCGTTCGTGGAACAGCTGCTTTCCAATCTTTTTGGCAGAGAGTACTTTACCCAGGGCTTCGTGGTCGAACGGGCCCATAGATTGTTGGGCCCTCGTCCTAGACCTGGCTTACCTCCTAGGCCAATCATCGCTAGGCTCATGAAATTTAGGGATAGAGATACTGTCCTACGTGCTGCTCGTGAGATAGGAGAGGTCCAGTGAGAGGGGAACAGGTTATCGTTTCTTCCGGACTTCACCATCATGGTGCAGGAGGCCAGGCGCAAATTTCAGAGTGTTAAGGCGATGCTTAAGAACTTGGGGCTCCGCTATGGAATGTTGTATCCAGCTCGTCTTAAAGTGGACATTAAAAGCAGATCGTGGATTTTTGACACTCCAAATGAAGCACAGGAGTTCTTCCGAGACTACAAGAAAGATCAAATGGTGCAGCAGGAGGGTCCAGAACTCCTTCTCCATCAATGTAGGCGTCGCAGTCCAGCGTGGTCCTCTTCTCCCAGCCCGGGACTGGCTAATGGTTGCTCATACTGATATGCTCATTTAACTTGTCTTAATAATGATGGGTTTTTTCTCCCATTTCTCACGCATGCTGTTTTGAACAATGTTTGATCGCTGAGTTGCCACGCTCCATGGTGAATACCTATGTGGTTTGTGTTATGGTTCGCTATGTTTGGGTATGCCTCTTTCTGGGGAGTAAGAGGTTGGGTGGGGGGCGGTGGGGGGTTTGTTTTTTGTTTATAGACAATGCTGATTATGGTACGAAATGTGATACATTCATATACAGCTCTAACAGTTTTGATGCAGTTTGGATGGCACAGTTAGGGAATGTGCCCGGTCCATCCGGGCTCTCACTATTAACATGGAATGTGCGTGGCCTAGAAAACACCAGGAAGCGTAGGCAGGTTCTGAACTACGTGGCTCGGCACAAGGTAGATATCCTTTTTATTCAGGAGACCCACTTGTCTGGCACGGACGGTGCTTCGATGGCTTCTGGCTGGGGCCCCCACAGATTCTTTTCCAATTATAGTAGATATGCGCGCGGGGTTTCTATTTTTATTCACAAGAGAGTTCAGTTTGCGCACTACACCACATACCAGGACCCTGATGGCCGCTTTTTAATTATCACTGGGCTATTGATGGGACACAAGGTTACCCTGGTGGGAGTATATGGCCCGAACACTGATTACCCCGCCTTTTTTCACTCCTTACTGACTCGCCTCCTTTCCATTGACACCGGACTCTTAATCATGAGTGATGACTTTAATCTTCTGATGGACCATTCTAGAGACAGCACGGCCTCATCCCCCTACACCAAACCACATGCCCGACGGGCCCTCAGAGAGATTTGTATTCAATACTCATTAGTTGACGTGGAACTCCATCTACACGTGCAACATCCTGCATTCACCCATTATTCCGGGTTCCACAATACTTGGACGAGAATAGACTATTGGCTGGTTTCTCCTGGGGTGGCGGGTTGGATCGGGACTGTCCTGACTCTTCCCCGCACCCTCTCCGATCACTCCCCGGTAGTCCTCCAGCTACGCGTTCCTCGGGCAGGTGGCTTTGAGAGACAGTGGCGATTTCCTGGCCGTGCCTTGATGGACTCTGTTTTTAACGAAGAAGTTCGACAGGCGATTGAGGATTATTTTGACTTAAATACCGGTTGTGTTGACACATGGGCTGTCTTATGGGAGGGCTTCAAAGCCTATATCAGAGGGGTTTGTATCTCGAAACACGCCGGTGTCCTGCGCGATCTGCGCTCGACTCTAGGCCGTATCGAGAAAGATATTGCTGCTATTGATTGCGAGATGCTTCTCGCTCCCACTGAGTCCTTGACTACGCGCAGGCTGGAACTGTGCGTGGAATTTAGAGACGCTGCCGATAGGGAGCTATCGTTCCTCAATAAGCATTGCTTGGCGCGACAGTAGGGTGAGCGCCCGGGTAGGCTCCTGGCAAATACATTACGCCCTCCTCGAGGTCCCACTTATATTGTTTCTATGGCTGGGCCCGATGGCACCACCTTACAGTCCACCCCTGAGGTCTGCGATCTGTTTCTTTCATATTACAAATCCCTTTACACCTCTTGCCTATCCGGGGATTCTAGCAACCAAGAGTCCTATTTATCTGAGGTGGCCTTGGTTTATCTGGAACAGTGCATGCAGGATTTCCTTTTGACTCCCATCACATCATCGCAGCTATTGATTCCTTGCGAGCATCTTCGGCCCCCGGTCTTGACGGCTTCTCTGCCAACTTTTATAAAGCATACAAAGACATATTAGTGCCTCGTTTAGTGGAAGTTTACGCCGAGGCTCTTGAAGCGGGTATCCTCCCCCCGACATTTCGAGAAGCGGTGATTATTTTATTGCCCAGACCACTATCCCTATTGAATCTGGATTATAAAATCCTGGCCAAAGTCATAGCCATCAGATTATCGTTATTGATGGAATTCATTATATCCCCGGTACATTCGGGCTTCGTTCCTCACAGGTCCACCTCTCTTAATCTTCGGACGTTGTTTACAGTATTACACCGAATTGAGCCCTCCACCTCTGCTGCTGCTATTTTGCTCGACGCTGAAAAGGTGTTCGACTCTCTCGAATGGCCCTTTTTCCTTTCAATCATCCGCCAAATGGGCATGCCGGAGTGTTTTGTCGCGACAGTTGCACTATTATATACTAAGCCCTTGGCCCGACTTCGTCTCATCGGCACGCTGTCCGATCCTTTCCCTTTATCATGCGGCACACGGCAGGGCTGTCCTTTATCCCCCCTTCTTTTCATTTTGGCCATGGATCCCTTACCTCGGCAATTCCAGGAAAACCACATGCAGCGTGGTCTGCAATTCCGCACAGGCCCTCTGTTGTTGTCAATGTATGCAGACGACACGGTGCTATATGTTCGTATGCCCCAAGTCAATCTGTCCCCCTTAATTCGGGAAATCATCCGGTTTGGTGAGTTCTCCGGCCTCCACATTAATTGGCATAAGTCCGTTATCTTCCCCCTTACGGCTAGCACCACGCCCTGGCAGTGCGAATTTCCGCTGGAGTGGTGTGATGATTCAGTCAAATATCTCGGGGTCCACATTCATCTTGACACCAACTCAATACTTAATTATGCCAGTGCTATTGAATCATTGGAGTCGCAGGTCACGAGGTGGGTCTGACTGCCTTTGTCCATGGCAGGTAGAATCGCCGTTATTAAGATGGTAGTTCTGCCCCACTTTTTGTATTATTTTAATAATATTCCCATCCCTCTCACCAAGACTTTTTTCTCGCAGCTTCACTCCGTGCTGCTGCGCCTGGTTTGGGGGGACAAGACGCCCCAGGTCAGTTGGAAGATCCTGACTTTGCCGCCAGACAGAGGTGGGCTTGGTGCCCCAGATTTCTATTTATATTATCTAGTTGCGCAGTGTTGCTACACATACGCTTGGTTCCACCCGGACGCACGCATTCCATATTTAAAGCCGGAGGCCGATCTAGTACTCCCACGACAGCTTCTTACACTCCTTCCTTCTGGTTTCCCTCGAGACCCCCCAAGATGTTCAGACGGTATCCACCATGTGCTGGGCTTGGAGCAGACTGTACAGACTTTTGGGACAGGACTCCTTATATTCCCTCGCCTTGCCCATGCCTAATTCCTCTCTCCTTCTGATCACCGGGGAAACTCTGGTCAAGCACACTTTGGAGAAATTTCATATACGCACACTCGGGGACTTGTTCCCTGACGGACATGCCTTTTTACTGACGGAAGAAACTCGCTTTAGTGAGCGTTCCTTTATGGACACATTTTTCCTGACTCGGATTCGCTCGGCTCTGAGAGCCGGATTCGTGTCCTTTCCTTTTGCCCCGGTTGAAACCCCTCCCCTCACCCTACTGATTCAGAACCCGGACGGTGCACATCTAATATCCAAACTTTACAGGCTGTGTGGATCACTTATACCCTTTGATGACTCCAGAATCTGGGCTGCTTGGGAGGCGGACTTGGGGGGGCCGATCCTGGACGACCAGTGGGAGCATTGCTGTAGGGCCACAAGCGACGTCTCATTGAATAGTCGACATAAATGACTCCACTTTAAATTCCTTCGCCGGATGTATTTCACTCCCACCCGCGCGCATAGGATTGACAAATCCAGGCCCCACCATTGTCAGAAATGTTTAGCGCCCTTTGCTGACTTTGCACACCTCACTTGGACCTGTCCTAAGATCCACCAGTATTGGTTGACCGTCCATTCCACTTTGGGGGACATATTATCCATGCAACTCCTACCTACCCCTGAGATCGCACTTCTAGGTTATGTGGCGAACTTCCCTAAGAAGGTTCGCAGGCTGGCTGCTCTGGGTTTCCTCTTGGCCAAGCGAGATATTGCGCTGTTGTGGGGCAGCAAACGCGCCCCCACGTTACACGCTTGGTTGAAGAGCCTTGCATTCTGCAACGTGAATTGCAAGGAATTTAGTACCCTGCTTCTCCGCTCATCCAGGTCTATTGACATTTGGGGCCCATACAGGGACTACATTTCCAGGCGTCAGGCGATGCATGACTCACAGGTACAGACCGGCATTACCCCCGAGGGTGTGGGTTAGATCTCCGCCACCATGGCGTTCTGATTGCAGGACACTTGCTTGAATGGTATGTGCATTACATTTTCTGTCATTATTTTTGGATGTGTATTTTTCTTTTGGTCGTGGCACATTATTCTTTGTTAACATTTTATGTATCTTTTGTTTGCTTTGATATGCCTTATTAATCCTTCGCAAATGATGATCCATCCGACTGCATTGTATCTTTTATGTCATGCCTTTATTGCAAAACTGGAAAATAAAGATTTTTAAAAAAACTTTTCGAAAGTCAGGCATGTGCTTGAGGGCCGTCATGAACCTGTTAACTTACAATTCTCTTATGGTGGCCTTATTTCCTGGTGTGAATTTCAGTCGACCAGTTACAAATATTTTTAGACACTTGCGCTGCTAAACAGAGAGTCTTGGTTGATTTCGGTTAACGGTGTACAATAGTATCTAACTGACTCAGCTGTTATTTTGTTAAAACTGTATGATGAACTTTGGTTTTTTTTTATTGCACAAATAATCCAGTGTTTAAAAAATATATATATATAGAAAATCAGTGGGGAAACAATGATGAGCTGTATCAGTTTTGCTGGGAATGATTTGGAATTATGCCCATGCAATACAGCTACCCCAATCCAAAAAGCATTTCTGTTTTCTGCGATCTCTATAAAGAACAAAGAAATCATTTTTTAAAGCCACTTTTAAAAATTTTAATTATTAGGAAATATAAAGAGGCTTTAGAGCATTTACAATTGCTCCAGACAAGTCAATGGAGTATTACGGTTTTCAGAGAGACAGAGGTCAGCCCTGTCTCTCTGCCAGGTTTTGAGATGTTAGACCATCAAGAAGCCCCCTGCACCAGCCAAGGCTTGTCTGTGTCCAGTCTGGACACCACAGCCCTAGAAAACCTTCTTGCACGATGAGGAACTTCAGGATAAAAAATCCACGACCAGAATGGCCCTGCTGTCTTGTTTTTCCTCCTCTGCAGAACCGACCGAAAACTGTGAGAGCCTCAACCTCCAGTGGACATCCAGCCAAGACCCTCTGCACCTGAGCTCCACAGGGTATGCTCAGACGTCAGTCCCTTGCTCACTTTGCCACTGGAGTCAAGAAATCCCGGCTGAAGACGGCTGTAATGCCAGAAACCGGTCCTGGGAAGCTTGATTCCGGTCCAGGGAAGACATGGCTTGGCAGTTCGGGCTGGACTGTTCCCATGAGGCACAGGGTCAGACTGATTTGCATATGGCCATGTCTGAACTGGGTTGGCGGAGTGAGCTAAAGAACGGTGATGGATTAAACCCAGATCAGTTGACTGGGGGTGAGTGTTTGTATTGTCAACGCTCCGTCCATCACCACCTTTGGTTTTTCTTTGTTCGCCCTAAGTTGGCAGGGTATGCTCAGACGTGAGTCCCTTGCTCACTTTGCCACTGGAGTCAAGCAAGCCCGGCTGAAGATGGCTGTAATGCCAGAAACCGGTTTTGGGAAGCTTGATTCCGGTCCAGGGAAGACATGGCTTGTCAGTTCGGGCTGGACTGTTCCCATGACGCACAGGGTCAGACTGATTTGCATATGGCCATGTCTGAACTGGGGTGGCGGAGTGAGCTAAAGAACGGTGATGGATTAAACCCAGATCAGTTGACTGGGGGTGAGTGTTTGTATTGTCAACGCTCCGTCCATCACCACCTTTGGTTTTTCTTTGTTCGCCCTGAGTTGGCAGGGTAGGCTCAGACGTGAGTCCCTTGCTCACTTTGCCACTGGAGTCAAGCAAGCCCGGCTGAAGATTTGGTTTTCTTTGTTCGCCCTGAGTTGGCAGGGTAGGCTCAGACGTGAGTCCCTTGCTCACTTTGCCACTGGAGTCAAGCAAGCCCGGCTGAAGACGGCTGTAATGCCAGAAACCGGTCCTGGGAAGCTTGATTCCGGTCCAGGGAAGACTTGGCTTGGCAGTTCGGGCTGGACTGTTCCCATGAGACACAGGGTCAGACTGATTTGCATATGGCCATGTCTGAACTGGGGTGGCGGAGTGAGCTAAAGAACGGTGATGGATTAAACCCAGATCAGTTGACTGGGGGTGAGTGTTTGTATTGTCAACGCTCCGTCCATCACCACCTTTGGTTTTTCTTTGTTCGCCCTAAGTTGGCAGGGTATGCTCAGACGTGAGTCCCTTGCTTACTTTGCCACTGGAGTCAAGCAAGCCCGGCTGAAGACGGCTGTAATGCCAGAAACCGGTCCTGGGAAGCTTGATTCCGGTCCAGGGAAGACATGGCTTGGCAGTTCGGGCTGGACTGTTCCCATGAGGCACAGGGTCAGACTGATTTGCATATGGCCATGTCTGAACTGGGGTGGCGGAGTCAGCTAAAGAACGGTGATGGATTAAACCCAGATCAGTTGAATGGGGGTGAGTGTTTGTATTGTCAACGCTCCGTCCATCACCACCTTTGGTTTTTCTTTTAACACTAAATAAAAACCCAGCTTACTACAGAGGTCATAGAGCCTGGTAAGCAGAAAAATAAGAAAACAAAAGTGTAAAGACATCTCAATAAACTGTTATTTGTGGGGTGCCATAGTAGTAACACAAGGTCTATGTTTTTATCTACAGTTAACTAAGGAGACTCACAGCGTAGTTTCAGGGCCACCCAAGGGGATGATAACAACCTAGCTCAAGCATGGTTATGAGCAACCATGGAAGAGCAGGAACAGGTAGGAACATATTTTATTATAAAGGAATGTTTGTTATATCGAACAGCTAAAAAGAGTGACGAGAAGAAACTACAGTTGCTGGTTCCCTTCACATTCCAGGAACAAGTCTTGTCCTTAGTCCATTGATTGGTTTCCTTGAAATTAGCCTCATTTATTATGCAAGAAGATTCTTAGAAAAGTCCCTGCACATGACACACATAACAGCATGAACATACTCTGTATAAAAGTCATGATCATCTTCATCCTAAGGCGAAAGAACTACTTTGCATGAACACAGGTATCGTTCTAGGCTCATTTGCATAATCGTACTCACAACATATCAATTGTGTAAGAAACTGGGGCGTGGTTTTGAAGTAAACCAATATGGCCGCAACCTAGGGCTGCTCCGCGGCCCGTCTGACCTACCTCGTATATCCGCCGGAATTATCCGATGAAAAGGTGCAGGTCCTGAATCGGGAACTCAAGCGACACCTGGCTTAGCTTCCCGGGGCAGAATTGGCGGCGGTGCGCTGAAGTAGGGATAATCGCCCGTAAGACCCCCTGTGGTCGTGACGCTGTCGCCTGGTGTGCGGGGCTGAGAACCTCACCCCCAAAAGAGCTGGGCCGTGACGGCGTGGGATAACGCACATCCGTGCGGGGGCCCACGTTGGCGGCGGGAGACAGACAGAGTGGCCCTGTGTATTGCCCGCTGTGGAACCGCTTGAGACTGGGGCAGTATGTTACATCTGATGCCCGGCAACATCGAAGGCAGGTAGGCGGCCTGTTCTGTCCCCAGGAACATCGCTGCGGGAAGTGCAGTGCCCCGCGGCCCTCCGCCCCCGCGCCTCCCGGCAGTCAATTGGGGCCTGGATTTAGACGGTAATTGTGATCCTTGGGTGCAGCTCGAGCTGCAGCACCGCAGCGGCACCCGATGTAGTGGAGACTGCGGGGGGCCTGCGGATTCCAACTTTGCAGCATTGGAGGTGAGCTACTGTCAAATAAAGGCTGGAAAGGGCCCGCTTTGAAAGAGACTGCGGTGTTCTTTGCCCCATTGGACTGAGCTTTACTGGCTGAGACGACTCCCGGGACCGACAGCGAATGGGAATGTCTCGGATGTGTGTTTTGGCTGTGGCCCGGTGGGACATCGAGGACTGAGCTTGGGGAGGTCTCCCTCCTATACTGGTGTTGTGGTGGCCGACTGCTTGGGGCTGCAGGAAGTGATCTGCCCTGCTCCTACACCTTCCCTTGGCGCTTTAGTGACCCTTGGGCCTGTATCGCCGTGGATAACCCCTGCTGCCGGGAGAGTGCGGTGCGACTAGCGGTGTCCTGAGCTGGGGTGGCGGCTGACCTGAGTGCTACTAGACCTCAGTGCCGCATTTGACACTGTTTCACACGCGGTACTAATCAAAAATCTTCGTTCAATGGGCATCTGTGGTCCTGCTTTAAATTGGATCACATCCTTACTTGAAAATAGGACTTTTCAAATCTTCTCAAACTCTACGTATTCTGATACCTATACCTTTAAACATGGAGTCCCTTAGGGCTCAATTTTAAGCCCACTGCTTTTTAATTTATATATCAGCCCTCTTGCTAAAATAGCTAAGGATACTGGACTGATAATGTTCTCTTATGCTGATGACTCTCAGCTTCTCTTTTCCCTTCCACCAACTGGCAATAATGATCCTTCTACCTTGAGAACAGGACTTACAAAAATCGCTGGATGGATGAAAAATAATTTTTTCAAACTGAACGGTGAAAAAAACGAACTTATAATCCTAGGAAAAAATAAAGAACTCTGGGGACCCCAACATTGGCCCCCAGAAATGGGCTCTCCTCCCATTCCAACTAATCAGGCCCGAAACCTTGGCTTTGTGGTTGATGACACACTCAGTATGCACCAGCAGGCTATTAAAACATCAGCCACCTGTTTCGTCATCTTGAGGTGGCTAAAGAAAATCTGCTGGATGCTACCAGATCATACTAAAAGAATTGTCATTAACGCCCTAATTACATCCAGATTGGACTACGCCAATGTACTTTACTTAGGATCCAACAAAGCCACAGTCCGCAAACTACAAACTGTGCAGAATGCTGCCGCAAGACTGCTAGGTAAAATTCCCATCCAAGCACCCACTACCAAACTCATACGTGAATTGCACTGGTTAAAAATTGAGAACAGAATCAAATTCAAATCACTATGCTTTATGCATAAAATCTCAGCAAATAAAGCTCCTAAATATCTACGAAGTCTGGTACAACGTTACCATCCATCCAGGACGCTGAGATCTACAACAGCGAACAAATTTGTTGTGCCCAAAATAAGACTGTCACGCATGGGAGGTAGATCCTTTGCTTACCTTGGTCCCTCCCTGTGGAACTCCATGCCACAAGCTTTGCGCTCAGAGGTTAATTATTTCAGGTTCAGAAAAGCCATAAAAACCTGGCTGTTCAACATCTAAGTCTGCTGACCAACTCCCTTTCACTGAATCACAAGCGCCGGGAAACCCTTTGTTGGGTAGCTGTTTGCGCTATACAAACTAAACAAATAAATAAAAATAAATAAATAAACTGGTGGCCTGTGACCGGGTTACCCTCCGAGGCAGTGGTGGTTTGGGACGGTCGCCACGATAGCTGCAGACAGTGCCTTCACAGCGGATGACGCTCTAGGTGCGCGCCTCCACCGCTTGCTTTCAATTCCTGGCCTTCATCGAACATCTGTGTAAGACGGGGTCGGCTCAGCGTCATCTATCTCATTCCGCCACTGACCCGGCACTCAACAGAAGACCTTAAGAGGACCTCGCCAAGGGTGAATCTGCCTTACTTCGCACCTGAATATCCACTCTAAGTGGTCCACTGGGGAGGTCTCAAAATGTCCAGTGCCAAGGGCTCTCGTGCTTCTCAACAAAGTAAACTTGACCGATTCACCTGCCCGAAGGCAGACATCACTGAGAGGAAGGGGGTCAGTGACAAATCACAGAGCGGAGCTGTGCAAGACCCTAGCAAGCCCACGATGAAGGATCTAATGGCAGCTATCGTAGGTGTCCGCACGTCTATTGACACCCTGTCCTCGGAGGTGATGCTGATCAGAGCGGATCTCACAAAATATAGGGAGAAGGTCAAACATCTCGAGATCACCACCGCTGGCCTTGGGGAGGACACCTGACAACTCCAAACGGATATCGGGGAGCTTCAAACATTTCGCAGATACACGGAGGACAAGCTGGATGATTATGAGGGACGCCTGAGATGCAATAACATTCGCGTTCTTGGAGTGCCAGAGAAATCGGAAGGTCCAGTGGCCGACCTGTTCATTGAGGAACTTATCTCAACACAGTTGCAACCAAAGGGCCTTTCTAAACTGTTCATAGTTGAGAGAGCCACAGGGTACCTGGGGGTCGCCCAAAGCCAGGAGCCCCCCTCGTCCGATACTGGCCCGTCTGCTCAACTATAGAGACAGGGATACAATCCTTCAAGCAGCCAGGGCCGCTCCTCCAATCCATCTAGACAACTCGGAAATCACCTTCATCCCCGACTTCATCCGAGCAGTTGAGATGAGGCGACGCTTCTTCCTCGACGTCAAGCGAAGATTGAGAGAAAAAGGTTTCAAGTATGCTATGTTATTCCCAGCACGCTTGCGAGAGGAAATTGATGGAAAGACCCGCTTCTTTGATCTCCCAGAGGTTGCTTCCGACTGGCTGGATAGCCTTAAACCCTCGCAGGAACAGGACTCCACCGACCATTGAATCCCGTGGCAACTTCTCACAGACGGGCCGTTATTGCTTCACAACACTGTGCCTCAGCCGCGGCTGTACTCTAAGCCACCAACACCCAGCCCACGCTGCTATTGTATCTTGAACTAACGGCTTGGGAACTCTCGCATTTGATGACCTGAATATCGGACATGCCCTGCACAGACACCCTGTGATGGTAGGCGGGGGGGCCGGCGCAGCTCTGAGGCCCCCGTGTGTTTTTTTCTTTTTCTCTTATCAGTAGAATAGTTGGGCGACAGGCACTCTGCATCTAATTATCATGGGCAGTTTTACACCCGGAGTGCAGGGGAGCAGGGTGGGGGGATGTTGGGAGGGATTGCTGTTCATTTTGTATGCTGTTTCTTTATATTATCTCGACGGTGCAATGTATACATGTGGCCCCTCCAGTGGGGATTTGCCTAGTTCGCAATGGGTATACAGTATAATAGAGAAGTTAAAATCTTGAGTTGGAACGTTAATGGGTTGGGGGAAAAGATAAAAAGAAGTGGTGTATTGCAATATATTAGGAGGCAGTCGCCGGATATTGTTTTACTCCAGGAAACACATCTCGTTGGCAACACATGCAAGGCAATGCACAGATGGGATATTTGATGGTGGCACATGCGGGTTTCACCACTAGCTCCAGGGCAGTAGGCATTATGCAAAGAAAGTAATTTCCCTTTTCACCCACCTCTACACACGTAGATGACCGTGGCAGATATGTTGGAATCACGGGCTCTTGGGAGGGCAGATCTATCACCTTTATGTCTGTATACGCGCCCCCCGGGATGCAGGGCACAACATTCCCTGACCTGAGTGCTATACTCTTTACATTGCCTGACGGACACCTGGTGCTCGGAGGCGATTTTAATTCTATTGTCTCGGACGCTCTAGACAGGCACCCTCCCCGTGCAACCCCTGAAGCTGCTCATGTGTTTTCAAGCTTTTTAGAGGCAATGGGATTGCTGGATGGCTGGAGGGCATACAACCCCGACAAGGTGCAACACAAGTGGGCGCACAATAGCCTATCCCGCCTGAACTACATGCTTGTTCCGGATACGCAAATTGCAGATATACACGAAATCCGACACCTTGCCAGGGGTATCTCCAACCATTCCCCTCTATGGGCTCACATAGTTCTAGATCATACACAAGTGGGAAGGATTCCCCCAATCAATCCCTGGTACCTCAAAAACCCCAAAATACGTAAAGGATTACTTAAAACTATTGATGAATATTTTCTGGAGAACGAACATACAGTGGAGTCATCCCAAACGCTTTCGGAAGCTTTCAAAACTGTAGGTCGGGACAGGCCCTTTCCCAGGTAGCGGGCTCCAAAAAAGAAAGGGTAAGAGAGACTTCTGAAGTAGAGCAAGAGCTATACCGCCTAGAACAGGAAGTCGCCTTAAATGCCATGCCTGAAGCCCTCCACTCCCTACGACTGTAACAGGAGGAATACCGGGCTTTGGTTACTGACCGTGCCAAACTAATGGGACAGGAACGGCTGGGACGGATATATGACTGGGGTGACAAGGCCGGCAAGTTGCTTGCTTGGTTACACAAGAGAGAGCAGGCCAGCAGACTGGTGCCAGAAGTTACAGGGACTGATGGTTCCTTAGTGACAGATCCCCAAGACATAGTTAATCAATTTGCAGCTCACTTCCAAACCGTATATAGTTCGGTAGCGCCCTACCCTGAAACAGACTTCGCTGATTGTAGGAGAGTAGGGTCTGCAATCCTATGATCACCCAGATTTTTGCTTTTTGCTGCACTGGTTTACGACTTTCCCTGGCTGTGGGCCTGCTAATCAGACCCACAGCCTAGCTGTTCTCTCTATCCAAATTGTACTCAGGTACTGAATTGGCACTGGGCCCTCTCCAAGTCCCTGTACCCAGGGCTGAGGTGCACCCAGAAGTCTCCCAGGGGCTGAAGCATGTATTGTGCCACCCCTGGATTGACTAACTAAAACTGACACAACTGGCTGCACGACAGCTGGGGCAAGGTGGTGTACTCACCCTTTGCTTTAGATATAGTATACCTATATCTAACCCTAAAATGGACACACAGATCTCCTATCAGTCACTCCTATGGCAGGCCTTAACAATCCTGAAGGCAGAGTGCTTGGAATCGTGTGAGATGGTGCTCTGGCATGAGCTGAGCCTGTCTGCGGCTTTCGGGATCCATCCCTTAGCCGTTTCCATGATATCGCATACCATATACTCTTAAGTGCATTATAATCCTCGCGGTTATGTGCCAACTCTGGTATCGCTTTATCAAAACATGTCGAGTAAGGTGTCATACGAATTGGAATACTAACCCCTCGCCAATTCTGGCGACGGGGTTAGCATTCCACCCTTCTAGAGGGACACGACATGCATGTAACCTATAACCCGGTTAAAAGTCAGACAGAGCCTTAGCATCCACAAAATGGATGCTGCCACCGAGACACAAGTCTGCCCTCCTGCTGCTGGGAGTCCTCCCAGAGCAGGAGATAAGGACAAAGGGTTTCCTGCCAGGGGCGGTGCCAGCACCGTCCCAGACAGGATTTTGTGTATTGTAAGTAGGCAGGGCTTTAGAGGAAGGTGACTGCACGTGGCACCCCGGTGCTCACTGTGCATAGGCTGGCTGGAACCAGTTCCAGGGTCACTCCAGACCCTGTGCTGGGGAAAAGCCCGCCAAGGAAGTGGGTGTAACCACCCCCCTCCTAGTCCCACCCATAGGGCAGGACTTAGTCGCGTGCCAGCCCCTTTTTACAGGATAAAGGTAGGAACTGGCCCCCTTCCAAATCAGATCATCTTTGAATCCTGAAACTACTTTCTGCGAAAGGAACTCAAGACTTCTTCCTAAGATTTCTCCCTTGTGACTAAGGAGTAGTCACCCTGCATCCGCAGGCACCATCTAAGAACACTGCGGTCTGCTGCAAGTCCTTCCTCCGGAATCCGACTGCCCAGCTCGACGAGAACCGGCTTCCCTGGCACCTCTGACCTCTACCCACCTCTACAGCCCAGCTGAGAACCGTGGGTGCGACGAGACCTTAAGGGACCGGCCATCTGCAAGACTGCACGACTTCTTTCCAGCAAGCCCGCCGAGTGAATTCCTGGTGAGTGCTTTGGGGTCCGAGAAGCCCCCACCCTGAGCAGCTCCAGCACCGAAGAGCAGCCCCCCAGCATCTCCACGATCTGCGTGGGGCCCTTCTGCTTTTTGCTGCTCACCGCGTTGTTTGGCTACTAGCCCGCTGGCTTGTGGCCTTCCTGACGACGCCCGACGACATTTCTGCTGCTGGTCTGGTTGCTCCAGACTGGCCCTTGCTTCCCTCCATCGGAGAAGTACCCTGGACCCTCCTGGTCCACCCAAGACGCCATTTTAGGTCCACCGCGTGGGCCTTGCATTTGCCAAGACTTGTTGCCCAATCCTGGGTCCAGCGACGTCGACAGCAAGAACCTTCGTGGGACAGCTCGCACCTCCATCCTGGTCGCCGACAACGCCTCCTGGTCCGAGAGACTGCAGAGCCCAGCAGCGCCCACTCACCTGACTGCGGTGACTTCGCCCGGTGCCATCCTGCTGCCCACTTAATCACTGGCTAGTGATTCAAGAACTTGGTCCCCTCTGCTTTCAGGTTTTCTTCTTCCTTGATCCAGGCTTGGATCCATCGAACTTTTCTTCACTGGTCGCCTGCCAGCAACTTCTTCCTTCCAGGCTCCTGGTCCGGCAACGAGATCCCCGACGTCTTTTCAGACCTATGCAGCTGCAGCCCCTGGGCTAGGTAACTTCGGCACTTCGGTGTCCCAGCATAGCCTCACTATCCTAGGGTCAGGATCCACTGTCGTTTTCTTCCTACCAGGTCGGGTTCGCCCGTGAACACTAACTTTGCCTTTACTAGCCTCCATAGACTTTGTCCCGCATCCCGCGTGAGAGTGCACACTCTGCACCCGAGTCCCCTAGGTCTCCTAGAAGTAATCTAACGATTCCCTAGTCCAGTCCTAGCGATTCCAAAGCCTATTAGAACTGTTACTTACCTGCTAGTAATTCGCATTCCACTTTTTAAGTATATGGTTTTTCGTGCCCCTCGGGCATTTGTGTATAACGTGCTAACTTAAGTATTTTCGTAAGAGTTTTGTTGTGTGCCTAGCACCCTGTCCTCATAAAGAGTACAGGGTTGTTGTGATTCTAATAAATACACTGTTTATTTTCATAACACTTGTGTGGTGTCCTTTCACTGGGTGTTCAAGGGGTAATGTGATGGTAAAACAGCTGGCTTAACACGCCCTCTAGAGTCTTAGCCTTAGACTGCTCGTATCCATGCTACTAGGATAGCTGGTCTATAAGGTTGACTTACAACCAATCATCAATAAGGGTTGTTTGGACTGATATATAGTGATCACTAGAATAGTGAGCACTGCACATCAGGCCAACTTCTCACATTGGTGAGCAGCGGTTGGGATTTGAGCTTGCTGTTGTTTTACCACACATGCCCTAAGAATATCTAAAATTTTCTAAGAATAAGAAAAGATCACATAAGTACTAAAGGTACATATAACTTAGCTTAGAATACTCTGAGTTCTACTGAACCAGCTGTTGTAGCTCCTAGGGCCTAGCACACCCTAAACTACAACTCTAGCAAGGGATCAGTAGGCAAACATATAGTGTAGGTAAGTGCACCACTTACACCTCACTAGAAAAGCATGTCTACCCAGGGAGAATCTACTGAGACTCCCCTGGTCAGTGTTGACCCTCCACAGGTCACTTCAAGATATGCAGCTCTCAGTTTTCAGGAGATGAGACAAATCTGTGTCTCCAGGAAACTGAAGCAGGGGTCTAACCCCACCATTCCCTTTTTGATAGGTCTCTTAGAGACATATGATGCAGAAAGCTTTCTCAATTACATGAGAACATGCCAGCCTTAGAGGGAACCTCTGGGGATCCAGACCTCCCCAACACTGATTCAGCAGTTGAGGAGGAGGATCAAGAGGAACTCTCTGGGGATGAGGTAGACAAAGGTCTTGAGGTAGTCAGAAGGCTAACTAGGACCAACTTAGACTTACTTGGGCTAGGATCTGGGGGACCCCCAGTACTAACCCGAAGTGGGCCTAACCTTGGAGTTAGGAGAGATAGATCTCTTTCTAGGGACTCCAATAGATCTCTGCACTCTAATGCCTCTTCTCGGGGGAGAAGGAATCCTCCACAGAGGAGATTTACTTCTCCACAGAGAAAAGAGCATGAAGCTAGAATGAGACAAGCTGAACTGAGGATTGAAAGGGAAGAACTTGCCCTGGCCAAAGAAAAGCTTGCCTTTGCTAGAGAGCAGCAGATGAGTGGGCTAGCTCCCACTGGTGGCAGCAATCTCCCAAGAGATAGAGAGAAGGGTTTAGATACTAAACACCTGACTAAAATAGTGCCCCCCTTTAAGCAAGGGGATGATATCCAGAAATGGATGGCTGCTCTGGAGAGGGCCTGCACTGTGCAGGGCATTCCCCAGAGTCAGTGGGCAGCTATACTGTGGCTCTCCTTTGATGGTAAAGGTAGAGATAAGCTCCTCACTACAAGAGTGGAGGATGCTAACAATTACCAGGTCCTGAAGAATACACTGGTTGATGGGTTTGGTTTAACCACTGAGCAGTACAGGTTGCTGTTCAGAGACACCCAGAAAACTCAGACTCAGGACTGGTCTGATTTTGTGGATTGTGCCACTAAGGCTTTGGAGGGCTGGTTGCTGGGTAGCAAGGTTACAGATTACACAGGATTGTATAATCTAATGATGAGAGAACAAATTTTAAACAATTGTCAGAACCAGTTGCTGCACCAGCACCTTGTTGATTCAGATCTGACCTCTCCCCAAGAATTGGGAAAGAAGGCAGACAAATGGGTCAGGACAAGGATCAAGCAGAACCAGAACCAGAACCAGGGTGGTCAGAAGAAAGCAGACCAGAAGGGTAATGTTAAGAATGAGCAAAATGACCAGAAGTCTTCACCAGGTCCCCAACAAACCAAAGAGGGTGGGGGTCAGGCTTCCCAGAAGAAGAAGACTCAAGAAGGCCAGTCAAAAAGGTGGTGCCAGTACTGCAAAAGTAAATCTCACTGGTTTAGTGAGTGCACCAAAAGAGGAGGACAAACTCCTGCCACTACAGCTCCTAAAGCAACTGCACCCCCTAGTACAGTCAGTAGTGGTAGTGTCACTCCCAAGGCATTAGTTGGGTTAACCTTGGGTACTGAGGGGTCTGACAACTTAGTTGGCACACTCACTCAGGCTGTCCTTGTCTGTACAGGGGATATGGATATGTCCCCTGAAATAAGTCCCAATACTTTGGGCAAATACAGGCAGACACCTTTGATAAATGGCAAAATGGCTCAGGCCTATAGGGACACTTGTGCCAGTGTCACCATGGTGACACCTAACTTTGTGGACCCTGGACAGATCATGCCAGGTACTGATTTCCTGGTGACCAATGCCAGCAATGTCACTACTAGTCATAGTGTGGCAATTGTGGCTTTCTCCTGGGGTGGAGTGAAGGGACAAAAGAAAGTTGTAGTCAGTTCAGACCTCCCAGTTGATTGTTTGTTGGGCAATGATTTGGAGTCATCACAATGGTCAGAAGTGGAGCAGAGGACTCACATGGAGATGTTAGGCTTGCCAGCACATGTGCTTGCTGTGACTAGGTCACAGGCCAGAAGATGCCCCACTGAACAGGTGCTGGATCCTGAAATTATGGACCAGACACCTTCCAAGAAGAAGAGCAGTAAGGGTAAGGCTTTGCCTTCCCCCTTGCCCCAGGTTGAGGATCAAGTCTCTGAGGAGGCTGATCTAGAAGAGCTGAGGGAAACTGAGCCTAAAGAGCTTGAACTTGATCAAGTTGAGTTTCTGGGCTCAGGGGGACCCTCCAGAGCAGACCTGGGGAAGGAACAGTTGAGCTGCCCTTCCCTTGAACCCCTCAGACAGCAGGCTGCTGCTGAGGCTGCAGGGAATGCCACAGGTGCCCACAGGGTATACTGGGAAGATGGACTCCTGTACTCTGAGTCAAGAGACCCCAAGCCTGGTGCAACCAGGAGGCTGGTCATCCCCTTGTCTCTGAGAGGTTTCCTTCTCACCTTGGCCCATGAGATTCCCCTTGCAGGTCATTTAGGTCAGACAAAGACTTGGGACAGGCTTGTCTCACACTTTCACTGGCCCCATATGAATGAGAATACCAAGGAGTTTTGTCGCTCCTGTGTCACTTGCCAAGCCAGTGGTAAGTCAGGTGGCACAACAAAGGCCCCCCTCATACCACTACCTGTGGTGGGGGTTCCCTTTGAAAGAGTGGGGATTGACATTGTTGGTCCAATGGAACCCCAGACAGCATCAGGGCACAAGTTTATACTGGTGGTGGTGGACCATGCCACCAGGTATCCTGAGGCTATTCCCCTTAGGACCACTACAGCCCCTGTAGTGGCAAGAGCCCTAGTTGGAGTGTTCTCCAGAGTGGGTTTCCCTAAGGAGGTCGTTTCTGACAGAGGTACAAACTTCATGTCAGGATATCTGACTGCCATGTGGAAAGAGTGTGGTGTGAACTACAAGTTCACCACACCCTATCATCCACAATGCAATGGGCTTGTTGAGAGATTCAACAGGACCCTGAAAGGGATGATTCATGGACTACCTGAACCTCTTAGGAGAAGATGGGATGTCCTGATCCCCTGCCTCTTGTTTGCTTACAGAGAGGTCCCACAGAAGGGGGTTGGCTACAGCCCTTTTGAGCTTCTGTATGGGCATCCTGTAAGAGGACCCCTGTGTTTGGTGAAGGAAGGATGGGAGAGACCTCTCAAAAAGCCTGCAACCAACATAGTGGACTATGTACTTGGTCTCCGCTCCAGGATGGCTGAGTACATGGAAAAGGCATCCAAAAACCTTGAGGCCAGCCAAGAACTTCAAAAAGCTTGGCATGACCAAAAGGCTGTTCTGACGGTGTACCAGCCAGGACAGAAGGTGTGGGTGCTGGAGCCAGTGGCCCCAGCAGCTCTGAAAGACAAATGGTCTGGGCCCCACACCATCATTGAGCAAAAGGGAGAAGTTACCTACTTGGTGGACCTTGGAACTCCCAGGAGCCCTCTCAGAGTGCTCCATGTTAACAGGCTCAAGGCATATGTTGACAGGAAGGACATGAGCTTGCTCATGGCCACAGATGAGGGACAGGAGGAAGAGAGTGACCCTCTCCCAGACCTGCTCACTCAGAATCCTGATGATGGATCAGTTGATGGTGTTGTCTTTTGTGGCAGCCTCACTGAACATCAGCAACAGGATTGCAGGCAAGTTCTGCAATCCTTCAGACATATGTTCTCTCTGACACCCAGCCAAACTGATTGGTGTACCCATGATGTTGACACTGGAGACAGTCTGCCTGTTAAGAGTAAAATCTACAGGCAGCCTGATCATGTTAGAGACTGCATCAAAACTGAAGTGCAGAAAATGTTGGAGCTGGGAGTCATTGAGCCCTCAGATAGCCCTTGGGCTAGCCCAGTAGTTCTAGTGCCAAAGCCTCACACCCAGGGTGGTAAGAGAGAGATGAGGTTTTGCGTAGACTACAGAGGCCTCAATGCAGTCACTAAGACTGATGCCCACCCAATACCAAGAGCAGATGAGCTTATAGATAGATTGGCTTCTGCCAACTTCTTAAGCACATTTGATTTGACAGCTGGGTATTGGCAAATCAGGTTAGCTGAGGAAGCCAAACCCAAGACAGCATTTTCTACCCCTGGAGGGCATTATCAATTTGTGGTAATGCCCTTTGGACTAAAAAATGCACCTGCCACCTTCCAAAGGTTGGTGAATCAAGTCCTCACTGGGCTGGATGACTTCTGTGCAGCATATCTGGACGATATTGCTGTCTTTAGCTCCACCTGGGAGGATCACCTGGTCCACCTGAGGAAAGTGTTAGAGGCCCTGCAAAAGGCAGGCCTCACTATCAAGGCCACAAAGTGCCAGATAGGGCAGACACAGGTTGTATACCTGGGCCACCTTGTAGGTGGAGGCCAGGTTCAGCCACTGGAGAGTAAGATACAGGCCATCAAGGACTGGACTCCTCCAATCACCCAGACTCAGGTTCGAGCTTTCTTGGGCCTGACTGGGTACTATAGGAAGTTTGTCAGAAATTATGGGTCCATAGTAACCCCCCTTAATGACCTGACAAGCAAGAAGATGCCAAAGAAAGTTCAGTGGACAGCAAGCTGTCAGAAAGCATTCAATGACCTAAAGCAGGCCATGTGCACAGCACCTATCCTCAAGAGTCCAGATTACTCCAAGCCATTCATTGTCCAAACAGATGCTTCTGAGTTGGGTGTGGGAGCTGTTCTGTCTCAACTGAATTTTGATGGTAATGATCAGCCTATTGCTTTCATTAGTAGAAGGTTGACACCCAGAGAGAAAAATTGGTCAGCTATTGAGAGGGAGGCCTTTGCTGTGGTCTGGGCCCTGAAGAAGCTGAGGGCCTACTTGTTTGGCACTCACTTCACCATTCAGACAGACCATAAGCCCCTCTTGTGGCTAAATCAGATGAAGGGTGAAAACCCCAAACTGCTTAGGTGGTCCATTTCCCTACAGGGGATGGATTTTACAGTGGAGCATAGACCTGGGACTGATCACAGCAATGCTGATGGGCTCTCCAGGTATTTCCACTTAGAGCAAGAAGACTCACCTGGTCAAGGTTAGTTTATTGTCCCAAAGTTTGGGGGGGGGTCATGTAGGAGAGTAGGGTCTGCAATCCTATGATCACCCAGATTTTTGCTTTTTGCTGCACTGGTTTACGACTTTCCCTGGCTGTGGGCCTGCTAATCAGACCCACAGCCTAGCTGTTCTCTCTATCCAAATTGTACTCAGGTACTGAATTGGCACTGGGCCCTCTCCAAGTCCCTGTACCCAGGGCTGAGATGCACCCAGAAGTCTCCCAGGGGCTGAAGCATGTATTGTGCCACCCCTGGATTGACTAACTAAAACTGACACAACTGGCTGCACGACAGCTGGGGCAAGGTGGTGTACTCACCCTTTGCTTTAGATATAGTATACCTATATCTAACCCTAAAATGGACACACAGATCTCCTATCAGTCACTCCTATGGCAGGCCTTAACAATCCTGAAGGCAGAGTGCTTGGAATCGTGTGAGATGGTGCTCTGGCATGAGCTGAGCCTGTCTGCGGCTTTCGGGATCCATCCCTTAGCCGTTTCCATGATATCGCATACCATATACTCTTAAGTGCATTATAATCCTCGCGGTTATGTGCCAACTCTGGTATCGCTTTATCAAAACATGTCGAGTAAGGTGTCATACGAATTGGAATACTAACCCCTCGCCAATTCTGGCGACGGGGTTAGCATTCCACCCTTCTAGAGGGACACGACATGCATGTAACCTATAACCCGGTTAAAAGTCAGACAGAGCCTTAGCATCCACAAAATGGATGCTGCCACCGAGACACAAGTCTGCCCTCCTGCTGCTGGGAGTCCTCCCAGAGCAGGAGATAAGGACAAAGGGTTTCCTGCCAGGGGCGGTGCCAGCACCGTCCCAGACAGGATTTTGTGTATTGTAAGTAGGCAGGGCTTTAGAGGAAGGTGACTGCACGTGGCACCCCGGTGCTCACTGTGCATAGGCTGGCTGGAACCAGTTCCAGGGTCACTCCAGACCCTGTGCTGGGGAAAAGCCCGCCAAGGAAGTGGGTGTAACCACCCCCCTCCTAGTCCCACCCATAGGGCAGGACTTAGTCGCGTGCCAGCCCCTTTTTACAGGATAAAGGTAGGAACTGGCCCCCTTCCAAATCAGATCATCTTTGAATCCTGAAACTACTTTCTGCAAAAGGAACTCAAGACTTCTTCCTAAGATTTCTCCCTTGTGACTAAGGAGTAGTCACCCTGCATCCGCAGGCACCATCTAAGAACACTGCGGTCTGCTGCAAGTCCTTCCTCCGGAATCCGACTGCCCAGCTCGACGAGAACCGGCTTCCCTGGCACCTCTGACCTCTACCCACCTCTACAGCCCAGCTGAGAACCGTGGGTGCGACGAGACCTTAAGGGACCGGCCATCTGCAAGACTGCACGACTTCTTTCCAGCAAGCCCGCCGAGTGAATTCCTGGTGAGTGCTTTGGGGTCCGAGAAGCCCCCACCCTGAGCAGCTCCAGCACCGAAGAGCAGCCCCCCAGCATCTCCACGATCTGCGTGGGGCCCTTCTGCTTTTTGCTGCTCACCGCGTTGTTTGGCTACTAGCCCGCTGGCTTGTGGCCTTTCTGACGACGCCCGACGACATTTCTGCTGCTGGTCTGGTTGCTCCAGACTGGCCCTTGCTTCCCTCCATCGGAGAAGTACCCTGGACCCTCCTGGTCCACCCAAGACGCCATTTTAGGTCCACCGCGTGGGCCTTGCATTTGCCAAGACTTGTTGCCCAATCCTGGGTCCAGCGACGTCGACAGCAAGAACCTTCGTGGGACAGCTCGCACCTCCATCCTGGTCGCCGACAACGCCTCCTGGTCCGAGAGACTGCAGAGCCCAGCAACGCCCACTCACCTGACTGCGGTGACTTCGCCCGGTGCCATCCTGGTGCCCACTTAATCACTGGCTAGTGATTCAAGAACTTGGTCCCCTCTGCTTTCAGGTTTTCTTCTTCCTTGATTCAGGCTTGGATCCATCGAACTTTTCTTCACTGGTCGCCTGCCAGCAACTTCTTCCTTCCAGGCTCCTGGTCCGGCAACGAGATCCCCGACGTCTTTTCAGACCTATGCAGCTGCAGCCCCTGGGCTAGGTAACTTCGGCACTTCGGTGTCCCAGCATAGCCTCACTATCCTAGGGTCAGGATCCACTGTCGTTTTCTTCCTACCAGGTCGGGTTCGCCCGTGAACACTAACTTTGCCTTTACTAGCCTCCATAGACTTTGTCCCGCATCCCGCGTGAGAGTGCACACTCTGCACCCGAGTCCCCTAGGTCTCCTAGAAGTAATCTAACGATTCCCTAGTCCAGTCCTAGCGATTCCAAAGCCTATTAGAACTGTTACTTACCTGCTAGTAATTCGCATTCCACTTTTTAAGTATATGGTTTTTCGTGCCCCTCGGGCATTTGTGTATAACGTGCTAACTTAAGTATTTTCGTAAGAGTTTTGTTGTGTGCCTAGCACCCTGTCCTCATAAAGAGTACAGGGTTGTTGTGATTCTAATAAATACACTGTTTATTTTCATAACACTTGTGTGGTGTCCTTTCACTGGGTGTTCAAGGGGTAATGTGATGGTAAAACAGCTGGCTTAACACGCCCTCTAGAGTCTTAGCCTTAGACTGCTCGTATCCATGCTACTAGGATAGCTGGTCTATAAGGTTGACTTACAACCAATCATCAATAAGGGTTGTTTGGACTGATATATAGTGATCACTAGAATAGTGAGCACTGCACATCAGGCCAACTTCTCACACTGATCTTATTAAAGACATAACTCTTCCTAAACTTTCGGACTCAGACTACACGTTTATGGACAGCGTACTAACTGCTGATAAAATAGCTGCGGCGATAAGAGCGCTACATTCGGGGAAGGCGCTGGGCCCGAATGGTATTCCGATTGAGATCTACAAGCTCCGACCTGATAAGCTGGCCCCTTACCTGAAATCTATGTTTGAGGATAGTCTTGAGCAGGGAACTTTGTCACGCGACCAGAGAATCGCCACTATAGTCACAATCCATAAATAGGGGAAGCCCAGAAGGGAATGTACCTCCTACCGGCCTATATCGCTGTTGAACGCGGAACCCAAAATGTTGGCTAAAATACTTGCCAACCGGCTGGTGAAGGCGATAGGCAACCTAGTCCATCCGGACCAATCGGGATTCATGCCTAAAAGAAACACGGCTCTCAATCTGTGCCGGCTGCACGAAGTCCTGGGCAGGTTGCTGACGATACGAGAAGAGGCCGTTGTGATCTCCTTAGATGCCACCATGGCTTTCAATACCCTGGAATGGCCCTACCTATTTGCAGTACTAGCCAAACTGGGATTCAGGCCCAATTTCTGCCGCTGGATACAACTGCTGTACAGAGCCCGGCTGACTCAGGTATTGGTAAATAACAGAAAGTCTGAACAATTTGCACTTAGCCTAGGGACCCGTCAGGGGTGCCCCCTATCTCCCTTATTGTTCGCCCTGGCTCTTGAACCACTTGCAGCGTGGATCTGTAAGGATGTAATAATCCGTGGAATGTGCTTGTCAGCGGAGTGGGAAGACCGGACATCCCTGGACGGATATCCTTCTTTAACTTACTTCGCCTAAGAGATAATAGCAGCTTTTGACATTTTAGACATTTTTGGGAGGTTTTGGGGCAACTGGCAAAAATCACTCCTGTATGTCCTCTGGGGAACTTCTCTCCCTTTGCCTCGCGACTGCCCAATCCCGGTGGTCACAGACGGCTTTAAATACCTGGGCATATTTATAACCCTAGACCCCTCGGTCTGGTATGCCCGCAATCTGCTCCCCCCACTGCAACGGCTCAAAAGTGATATAACACACTGGAAGTCCCTCCCGCTCTCGTTATTGGGCAGGCTGCATTATTTAAAATGATATCTTTGCCCCATTTCCTATACGCGCTACACAATTCAGCTGACCTTGTCCAACACTCATACTTTAAAGATCTCGAGGGGCTCCTGAGTGACCTCCTATGGGGAGGGAGACCGCGAATTGCTATGGAAAAGCTGACACTTAGCTGGTATGATGGGGGAATTGGATTACCCGATATAGAAAAATATACCTGACAATCCGGGGTACTTGATGGATCGCTGGCTTTTACCCAAGGGAACCTTCGTGAGAGCTCTATATTGAGCACCAAATAAATACCCGCTCACTGGGCCCACTGCTCAGACAGTTAAGATCTGGCACTCTGCCACTAAATCGGTCGGGTGGCAAAACAAATTGACAATGCCCCCCCCTTGTGGGACTCACAAAGACTGGGATACATGGGAAACTCCAAAGGATTTGCCAAATGGGACTTAATAGGAATTTCCCATATTAAAGACCTTTGGTGTGCAGAGGGTGTTAAACCTTTTGCTACGCTGAAAACTCAATACGCCTTGGCGGATTCAGAATATTATCGGTACCTACAAATTAGGCACTCGCTGCAGGCAGCCATTCCCGAAGGCTCGACTCCGCCAGACGCCTCCCTACTAGAGGACAGACTACTGGATGGTCACCTGCCTTTTCCCTAACATATCGAAAACTCATTAACAATATAGGCAACCCCCTATCAAAGCTACGAGACAATGGACTGAGGACGGTATAGAATTAGATGACAAAACCTGGCAGGAAGCGGTCTCCTCTCCAAAGACGGTCGCTATCCCAGCGAGATTCAGGCTGGTGCAATTAAAGATCCTTCACAGAACTTACTTTACTGGTCCCCAGCTGGCATGCATGGGTGGGCTAACAGACGGGTCTTGTAGGAGGGAATGCACACAACCGGGCACATTTATACACATACTATGGCACTTTGACCAAATCCAAGAATACTGGCGTAAAATCCATACGGTTATGAGTAAAGTGTTGGAGATAGAAATTAGACCGGAGGCACCTAGATGCCTCCTTAACATCTGGGAGCCTACCAACCTCAACACTTATGCTACAAAATGGGTCACGCTTGCCTGCATGATCGCCAAAAGAAACATTGCACAGCTCTGGGGAGACCCTCACCCACCCACGATTGTAGCCTGGAAGCAAGATTTAGACTGGTGCATGCTAAGGGAGAAAACAGTTTATGTGGCTCGGGGTTGTCCCCGCAAATGGTCCAAGGTCTGGGCCCCCTGGAACGCATACCGGGGTGATATGTGTACACCTCCCCGAGAAGCTAATGAAGATGACCCCCCATTCCCGTGAATTCCAATGAATCGTATTGCTGTATTGTACGTAACCTGATTTTACTGTAACCCACAATTGATTCTGTGATCTGTACCGATATGTCGAGAATGTTTAATAAAAAGATTTATAAAAAATAAATATGTAAGAAACACTGAGGCTATCTTTATTGTATAAAAGAACCATACCAACACCGGATCAGAAGAGGAGAAGCTTCCACGCTAACACAAGACACTGGGGTCCCGGCCTGCAGAAGCTACAACATGAAGCGGTTTGACATCCCTTGCGGGGTGTCCAACTCAAGACCAAGATAGGGTCCTTAGTTCTCACCCATCAGGTAATGGGATTGGGTATTTTCTAGGGAGTTCTTGGCTCTACACCCACATGCATGCTAGGTACACTTAGATAGGGTCAGCATCGTAGGAGTATGTTAGATTACCGTCATGTATATATATGTCTGCATATATTCACTGTTTTAGCACCGTCGTAGAATTCTACCTTTTATTTACTCTGTTGGTGCTTGTAATCTTATACATTTGTTTCTGTCTAATAATTGTCGCAGCAAACATGTTTTATATTAGAATAACGCTGCTTCAATAAATGATTATTGAAAACGTCCCCGTTTTTTCTGTGTATCTCTCTGAGACTAAGTAAGCACGAATGACTGAGCGACAAGTACTTTACTGTTTCCACAATCCCTTAAGGAGCAAGGGTTGTCACGTTCAATAAAAAGGTCCATAGGTCGCACGCTACTCCACCATTCCAGCGGGTGTACCCCAAGAGCATCATGGTAAAAGCAGTTTTCTCAAAGCGGGTTCGCTTTGCAAAAGATTCGATGTGTGATGCAAAATTGCAGGCCAACTCTGGACACCGGTGTTTCAGGATTATTGTCCTTCATCAGCAGAGTGTAGGAGGATTTTCAGGGGTTGCTGTGCAGGCTGCCAAAGTGTTCTCAGGTCTGGTACCTCTCCGGGCGCGTAGGGCGTTACCTGAGCTCGTCAGCTCAAGGGCTCAAGGGAGCCGTATTAAGTAAAAAGGTCCATAGGTCGCACGCTACTCCACCATTCCAGCGGGTGTACCCCAAGAGCATCATGGTAAATGCAGTTTTCTCAAAGCGGGTTCGCTTTGCAAAAGATTCGATGTGTGATGCAAAATTGCAGGCCAACTCTGGACACCGGTGTTTCAGGATTATTGTCCTTCATCAGCAGAGTGTAGAAGGATTTTCAGGGGTTGCTGTGCAGGCTGCCAAAGTGTTCTCAGGTCTGGTACCTCTCCGGGCGCGTAGGGCGTTACCTGAGCTCGTCAGCTCAAGGGCTCAAGGGAGCCGTATTAAGTAAAAAGGTCCATAGGTCGCACGCTACTCCACCATTCCAGCGGGTGTACCCCAAGAGCATCATGGTAAATGCAGTTATCTCAAAGCGGGTTCGCTTTGCAAAAGATTCGATGTGTGATGCAAAATTGCAGGCCAACTCTGGACACCGGTGTTTCAGGATTATTGTCCTTCATCAGCAGAGTGTAGGAGGATTTTCAGGGGTTGCTGTGCAGGCTGCCAAAGTGTTCTCAGGTCTGGTACCTCTCCGGGCGCGTAGGGCGTTACCTGAGCTCGTCAGCTCAAGGGCTCAAGGGAGCCGTATTAAGTAAAAAGGTCCATAGGTCGCACGCTACTCCACCATTCCAGCGGGTGTACCCCAAGAGCATCATGGTAAATGCAGTTTTCTCAAAGCGGGTTCGCTTTGCAAAAGATTCGACGTGTGATGCAAAATTGCAGGCCAACTCTGGACACCGGTGTTTCAGGATTATTGTCCTTCATCAGCAGAGTGTAGGAGGATTTTCAGGGGTTGCTGTGCAGGCTGCCAAAGTGTTCTCAGGTCTGGTACCTCTCCGGGCGCGTAGGGCGTTACCTGAGCTCGTCAGCTCAAGGGCTCAAGGGAGCCGTATTAAGTAAAAAGAGTGTAGGAGGATTTTTTTTTTGTTGTCACGTTCAATAGTTGGCAGAAACGATTTGCTCCTTGGTAAGGTTAGGGGGCTTATGGTGGCACTGTGAGCTAGCTGTTCTAAAGGCTAACCTATCCTTTGGGGGTGTCTAGAATCAGTCTGGGCACCAATCCCTTAATTTATGTTGTCTAAACACCCAGATCCTATATTTTTTTAGGAACTACACGACAGGCCCACTGCGACCACTCCCACTCCCTAGATCACTCTCTATCATTGATGTACCATTCACAAGGGTTGGAATGGATTTAGTAGGCCCACTAATACCCTCCTCTAAGGGCTACCTGGTTATGGTTGACAACGCTACGAGGTATCCAGAGGCCATACCCTTACCTAGAATGACCTCCTCCATAGTAGCTTGCGTCATGATAGAGTTCTTCTCTAGGGTAAGGTTGCTCAAGGAAATACTGATGGACCAGGGTACACCGTTTATATCACAACTCATGTCCCAGGTTTGTAAAGTTTTGGGAATACAACTGATCTGTACTTCCGTCTATCAACCCCAGACTGATGGACTAGTAGAGTGATACAACCGTACGATTAAGACTTAATTGAAAGAGGTCATCAGTTACTCTAGAAGGGACTTGGATAGCAAACTACCATTGGTACTCATTGCCATTAGATGTCACGCTCAATCTTCTACCGGGTTCTTCCCATTTGAGTTAGTGTCGAGCAGACAACCACGGACCCTGCTTGATATGTTTGTGGAACACTTGGAGGAGGAAGAATATGAGGGCAAAAATGTGTTCGCTTATGCGGCTAAAGAATGATATTACTGACCTTTGGGGGAAAGTATAGGAAAACTTAGAGAAGGCCCAAGAGAAGCAGAAATATGGGTCTGATAAGACGTCTACGTTCTGGGTGTTTAACTAGAAGGACAAATTGTTACTCTTATTGACATCCTCTGATAATAAGCTGTTAGCAAAACGGCAGGGCCCCTTTGTTGTACTGAGCAAGGTCACTCCAGTCACATCAGAATTCTTATGGACAGTGTTGGACAAACCCAACATATCTCCAACGCCCCGCAACACGGAGAACATCTTTTCCTGCTGGAGCAGAAATGGATTTATAGAGTTTGGAGTCACATCTGAGGGCTCAACAATGAAATCCCAGGAACACTTTGAACAATCTGTAGAAGGGTGGGATGTCAATATTCTGGACCGTCCTCTTCCTTATGTCTCTGTGAACCACACAAGGGTGTCCTGAATGCAGCTAACATTTTTGATGCCCACCTATCACAAAACAAAAAAAAAACCCTCTCATGTATTCCTTGGATGCATGTGGATCATGCCTCCTGTGAATCTCAAGCACAGTCTGACACAATGTTTTAATTACTTTTGTGGTTCTGAAATTCTGGACCCTACTGTTGTCCCGGTATCGAGGTCCAATACCCGTGTCCCGAAACATCAACGTACCATGACGAATTTGGTGTCGACGAACCGATAATGATTAGGACATCATTCCTATGCATTTGCGTCATGATCGAGGTATGCTAACACCCCTGAATCGTAGTTTCCGTCCCGACCCCTCAGACTCCATTTTGTAAACGGTATCCATCATGTGTCTTGCCCTCATGATAAGTCAATTAAAGGTCGAGCTTGATCTAAAAGGACACGTCCACCTTCCCTGACTTCCCCCTGACCCGTCCCAACTGACTCCATCGCCTCCAGCCGAACCTGTTTGGGCAGCTTCTCGCCCAGTGGCCTAATACGATAGCATCAATGCATAACATGCCACAAACCATTCACTACATCCAGATCGTGTTTTCTACACACATACACACCTGTCCACGCTCCCTGTTTATGACCAGTTTTATGACTAGGAGGTGCCTTCCTTTATTGGGGTTTCATCGATATCTGATGGGAGTTCCGGGCCTGGCTGGGTAATCTATCACGAATTGGACGTCTAAAATACGGGCTTGCCTACATGACTTCGCTCTTTTGTATTATTGTAGAAATATGTGTATAGCCATATCATAAACTCAAGAATTCTTGCTTGCAGCTATTATTTTTGTATATAAGGAGAAGGCTGGTTCTGTAAAAACGAACAGTCTCCTGAGAACACATGACCCGTGTTTGTCGTGCTTCTAGGACACCTGTTACTTGGTAGCTACCAATAAAATTCGATCTCTGACTGCGACTAGAAGACTCAGTGTTTCTGTGGTCCGGAACAAGGGAGAACTCAGAGGTCTTCGGGTGTTATCCCCTGGCACCAACGGGTTCCTAAATACCCATTACCTCAGTTGGCGCCCAACTCGGGGCGGTATCAAGCGGCAACGGTCCAAGCCAGATGTTCGTGAGGAGCTTCGTGTGAAAATTCCAGAGGACGGCCAGCCACTTCAGCGACCCCTGTATGTCGACGTGGTTCCGAAGGTCTTTGCTGCGAGGTTCCCCGCGTCCCGACGGCTACGAAGGACTGCTGCCCTGACTATCGCTTTGTTTTGGACCCAGTGATCCTTGGTAGAGCGAAACGATAGACGAGTCTTCTAGCGACGTCACCGATCTTCAAATACTTCAATTAAGTATAAGTGGAGCGTCTCCCAGTCCTTAGTTTGTCCTTAGTTTTTGGTATCCTTGAGATACGCTTTGATTTGGTACTTGCAAGCCCCAAAGCCGAAGGACTTGTGTATTCACGAGAAATATCGTAACAGATAATCCTTTGAAGTTTGAAGCTAGACTAGTGAGCAAAGATGCCTGGTTTTAGCAGACTTGGAAACTTGTTTTGTCTTGGTTATAGTAAGGACTCCCGATTAGAGGATTCCTGTCCGGTTCCTCCGATTGGAACTCAAACATATGAGCTCTATGTGAAGCACGGCGTAGGTCCCATCACATATAATGAAGTGTGGATAAAATACACCCGCAAGGATGGTGTTTTAAAATGGCCCCAATATGGTAGTTTCGACTCAGAAATATTAGATAACCTAGAGGTCAAATTATTCAAGAGAAAAGCCCGGCCGGCGATGTTTGACTCTTTCCGCTTATGGCGCAAAGAAGCCAAACAGAAAGAAATAAAATTAGCAAAAAAGAATAAAAGAGGAATGTCGATGGTGCAAGCTGCCATAACATACAGGGATAACGAGGAAGAGCAGGAAAACGAACAAATGCTTAGGAGCAAGAAACTAGCAGTAGATAAATGCTACCCGATGTTACCAAATAAGGGACAAGGTCAAGAGGAGAGATCCGAGAAAGATCCATTAATGTCCCACTTATTAAGCTCACCTCCACCGTATGCGTTAGACGCTACTACACCGCCAAAGCATTTTACTATACCGCGCCCCGGCGCACGGAACACAGCTATTGCACAAACTCCAGCTACTGTTCAGCTGGTTCCTACTTCTCCGGCGCAGCCTTCTCAAAGGCCGCCGTCTCTGCTACCTACTCCATCTACTTCTACGACTTTGCCTACAGCTCCAGCTATTGTCTATGATACTACGTCTGCTACTACTTCAACTTCCTCTGCTATTGCCTCTACTTCTTCTTTGCCTCAGCCTGTTTTTTCCGATGCACTTACCCCTCCGCAAGGTTCTCCTTCTATTAGACAAAGAGTGACAGGTACAGTCACTAGTCTGTTTTCACCTTTCTTTGGGTCGCCTAAAACAACGCCTAAAACAGAAAATAGACAGTCCCGTAGTCAACTGCCTGATTACGAGGAAAGAAGAGTGCTAAATGAACTAGCCCGTAAATGGATTACGGATACTGTTAGATATGATGTTCAGTCTGTTATGGACGTTTTCCGTCAATGGAATGCACCCACCCAGAGATACGTATTCGAAGAAATGTGTGTATATCTGTGCGAAGATGTGAAGACAAATGATTCCAAATGCACAATGAACGAACTATGGCGTACACGCTTTAAGTTCTATGAAGGTATGATTATAGGTGCAGATGTTGAGAAAGCGATAGAGTTATTGCTCTCTTATAGGAGTAAGGGAAACGTCTCTAGATCATGTCACGAAGACGATGCACCAGGTGGGAAAAGAGCGAGACAGTACCCCATGAGAGAGGTTCCTCCGGTTTGGAGGGAAGGTGATGCGAATGCGAATCCACCAATTCTGCCTCATTTCCAGCGTGTATGGGTACATGTCCCCTGGAAACGATCCGAAGTCTTAGCGCTCAAGCAGACACTGCCTGATCCTCGTAAAAACCCGACTGGGTATTATAAGGAGTTATCGCAAACTGCAAGCTCATGTATAATGAATTTAGCGGATGTAGACATGTTGTTTGGGAACGTTGTTCCACATCCTTTATGGAGCAAAATCCGTCATACGAACCATGACCAAGAACTAGGTGACTCATGGGCGAACATTACCGCTATGGATGCTAGACAAATAGGTGGTTTTAAACCTGAGCCATTAATAGCTGAACTTCCCGGTAGGATTATCGCGTACATGAAAACAATAATGCCTGAAGTACGCGTAAACTGGGACAAGCTATCTGCGTGCAAGCAGAAGAAAGATGAGAATGTGTCTGACTTTTTCACAAGATTTGAGGAGACTTTCACCGATCATAGTGGTCAGGATATGGCTACCGAGGGTGGTCACAGATTGTTTGTAGACAAATTCGTACATAATTTAATTCCTGAACTGTGTAATAAACTGAAAGATTCAGAGAGTGCTTGGGCTGTCTCTACGTCAGCGCAAATTTTAGCTACAGCCCAGTACTATGAAAATAGGCGCAAAGACGAGCTAGATAAAGTAGACAAAAAGACAAAAGATTTAAAAACTAAAGTTCTTCTTCAGCAAGCCTATCCGCCTCGTACGGCTAGTCAGCCCAATTATCAACAACAACAGCAGTATTCGAGAAACGCGCAAGGAAACGAGTTTTCCCATCAGCGTATTGCTTATGGCCCGAATCAATGTGCGTATTGCAAGGAAGAGGGTCACTTTAAAGGTAATTGTCCGGCTCTTGCGCGACGTTTGAGCGGTGCTTCAGGTGTAAGGGGAAGAGGTGTTCAACACGCCCCTAGAGGTAGGGGCCGTGGAAATTTCACCCAGAATACAACTTCTTTTCCGCCTCAGAATTCGATGAACAGCTTTGACCAACAGAATAATGCATCGTCTAGGTCAGCTCAGTACTATGCTGACGACTATTACACCGAACACGAAAATGAGGGTAACGATTGCTAGGACAGCCATGGACGAAGAGAGGGAGTTGTTTCAGTTCCAGTAGATCAGAATGGACCTTATGTCGAGGTAATTACCTCAGGAGTGTCAGAGCCATTTTTGCTGGATACTGGTGCTACAAAAAGTTCTATCATGCACTCGAAACTTCCTGGCGCACCTTTGTCTGGCGAAATGAATGTTTCAGTAGGTTTCTCTGGCGCCCCTGTTAGAAACCCGATCTCTAGTCCTATATCGCTTTCTATTGGCCCGTGCGAATTAGAAGCACCCCTCATTCTTACAACAGGTTGCGGTGAAAATTTGTTAGGTTTGGATTTGCTAAAAAGGTTATATGCGACTTTGTACTGTTCCCCCTTGGGAGTACAACTTACTTTAGGTAAGAAAGTCATTTCTCCAATGTATTTGTCAAAGGACAATATTCCAACTGAATTGTTATCACTTCCTGATATACTTTGGGCTAATGGCTCTAATGATGTAGGTCGTTTGGAGATAGCACCATATGTCATAACTTTGAAAGCCAACGTTAGGTTGCCACGTATTCCCCAATACAAAATATCTAGCGAATGCGAAAATGCATTGTTGACGATCGTTTATGATCTGATCGATAAAAATGTCATCGAAGAAACAACAGGTAATGTTTGTAACAGTCCAGTTCTGCCCGTCTTAAAGCGTACTGATCCTTTACAACCGCCTGTGTACAGGTTCGTGATTGACCTCAGAGAAGTAAATAATGTAGTTATCCCACAGTTTCCAGTTGTCCCCGACATTACTGCTTTATTGACAATGGTTCCAGCTTCAGCAGCTTGGTTCTCGGTGATTGACCTGAAGAACGCTTTCTTCAGCATCCTGATTGCCGAGGAAAGTAGAGACATTTTTGGCTTCAATTTAGGAGGACGAAGCTTCCGCTTCAAGTGTGCTCCTCAAGCTCTACTGCGAAAGCCCATCAATATTCAGTCAGGCCCTGAAAACACAACTAGACACGATTATTCTACCGAATGGCTCAACTCTGATTCAGTACGTAGACGATCTGCTGATCGCTGCAGACACTGAAGAGATTTGCAAGAAAGCTACGTTATCATTATTACGTGACTTATGTGACATGAAGCTCAAAGTCTCTCTTTCCAAACTCCAATTTTGCCGACAAGAAGTAACCTACCTAGGTCACATCTTGTCGAAGGAGGGAAGGAGACTGACACCAGAAAGAATACAGGCAATTGCAGAACTGAGTGCCCCAAGGACACAGAGAGATGTTCGGGCCTTCTTGGGCATTACATCGTACTGTAGACAATGGATACCGAACTTCTCACTACTAGCTAAACCCTTGCTGGCACTACTCTGCAAAGACACGCCAAATCCTATGCCCTGGTCTGAAGATTGCCAAACGAGTTTCCACAAGTTGAGTGATGCATTATGTTCGGCTCCTGTGTTGGGAAACCCCAACTACAGTAAGCCTTTTACACTATATGTCCATGAGAAGGAAGGTTGTGCATTATCAGTTTTAACACAACATTTTGGGGACAGACAGCGCCCATGCGCGTATTTTTCGGCAACTCTAGACCCTGTGGCTAAGGCACTACCAAGTTGTCTGAGAGCCACCGCCGCAGCAGCTGTCTGCATTCGACAGTCCGCTGGATTAGTCATGAATAATACTCTGATCGTTATGGTCCCGCATGCAGTAGACAATTTACTAAACAGGACGAAGACACAACATCTTACTAGCGCTCGACTATCCAGTTACGAACTTACACTGCTAGCAAGTCACATCCACATAAAGAGGTGTGATACACTGAACCCCGCAACGTTATTACCCATTCCGACAGAAACAGACAAGATTGATAACCATGACTGCTGTTTTAGGACAGAAGAAGAGACAAAAGGGAGAGTAGACTTACAGGACACTCCCCTTCCTGAATGCAACGATACTTTATGGGTTGATGGTTCATGTTTCAAGCTGCCGAATGGTGATACGACTGCAGCATATGCCGTAACGACATTACACACCATTATAGAGACCGCGCGTATTTCCCACAATTCTGCACAAGCCGCAGAACTGATTGCACTTACCAGAGCATGTGTGTTAGCGAAAGGAAAGCGAGTGAATGTGTACACTGACAGCCAATACGCCTTTGGCGTGGCTCACAGTTTTGGGAGATTATGGCGTGAACGTGGGTTCCTTACGTCACATGGTGCAAAGATACAACATGGTCAGTTAGTTAATGAACTCCTCGAGTCATTGACCCTGCCACTACAAGTTGCAATTGTGAAATGCAGTGCCCACAGAAAGATTCAGGATGATGTTGGCCGCGGGAATGCATTTGCAGACGAGGTTGCGAAAGAGACTGCAAGGAACACGATGAGTCGGATGTATGTTGTAGGTCCCGCTAGATGGATTACGGATGTAGGAATGTGTGAGGACACCATTGAAAGCGTGAAATCAATACAAGCCGAGGCAACTGAGAAAGAGGTGAATGAATGGAGAGAAAGTAAAGGTAGATTAGACGCGAATGGTTGTTGGGTCGAACTGTCAGAACACCAGCGATGGCTATTACCTAACGCATATGTACTTGCAGTAGTAACAATGGCTCATGGAGTTGCGCACATCAGTTCGAGAGGAATCTGTAAACTATTGGCCCCAGTATGGCAAAATGGTAATATCCCGAAATATGCAGAGAATGTGGTCAGAAACTGTATGGTGTGTTTGAAGTACAATCCCGGTAGGGGAACCCCAACTCCAGCTGGTCATTTTGCGCCTCCAACGTATCCGTTCGAGGTTTTGCAGCTCGATTTCATTCACATGGAGAGGTGCAACAATCTGAAGTATGTGCTCGTTGTTGTTTGCGCTTTCTCCAGGTGGGTGGAAGCGTACCCCCTTAAGGACAATACTGCCTTGTCAACTGCCAAAGCCCTTGTCAAAGAGTTCTTCCCTAGATTCGGTATGCCTAGAATCGTCTGGAGTGATAATGGAAGTGAATTCGTAGGACGCGTGATGAAGAGAGTGTGTGAGTGTTTAGGCATACAACAAAAGTTTCACTCTGCGAATCACCCCCAATCAGCTGGATTAGTAGAGTGCTACAATGGCACTTTAAAGCTCAAATTAGCCAAGATCCAAGCCTGTACAGGTCTTAAGTGGCCTGACGCCTTGCCCCTAGCACTCTTGTCAACCAGAATGACCGTCCATTCCAGGTTAGGACTTAGTCCTCATGAGATAGTGTTTGGCCGCCCAGCCAACGTCTGGGGCGTGCCAAGGCCAAAGAAACTCAGCGAAATAGAGCACCCCGTACTGCTTGACTATTTGTGCGAATTAACAACTAAATTGCGTGTTTTACACCAACAGGTTCACAGTTCCTCTCCGCCAGCCTCTGACGATCCAGGTCACTCCATCGTTCCCGGCACGTGGGTCTTGGTGCGGAATTTCCAGCGCACAAATAACGGACAGCCGAGGTGGACCGGACCGTACCTGGTACTTCTTTCCACGAGATCAGCTGTTCGGGTGGAAGGCAAAAAGAACAGGGTGCACGGGACCCATTGTAAACGGGTCCCTCTACCCCTCCCATACGACCGGTGGGTCAAGGAAGGACTTCCCGACTCTGAGACAGAATCCATACCTCGCTTCCTCCCTTTCAGCAATGCACGTTTGAAAGAAACTGGTACCGAAAAGGAGAGTGATCATATTTTACAAGGACTTGTGCCACCGTCTATGCAGTTGGACACTACCGAACCTGAGACATTGTTTGAAGACCACACCGTACCAGGAAAACGACGGTACAATTTAAGGTCTAAACTAAGAGACTAATAAAAGCAAACTAATGTGATTTTCTTTTCCCCTAAGAACTATTTTTGATTTTTCAGCTCTCTCGCCCAGGGAACTTGCTCATTTTTGATTTTCGAACCGCCATCCGGTTCTGCTGCTAGGGTCGCGGTTGAAGTCTGGGGAGTGCAACTGGGGACGTTTAGGTCAACAGTTCTGGTTGGTCCAAGGGAGTTTCCCCGGACTGAACAGAGCGCACTCCCTGGCGGAATCAACCTACCACCGCGGGCAGCAAGTAGAGGATGGAGTTTCCTAGGGTAAAGAGACCTGCCAGACTCACGGACTTTGAAAGACAATTATGCACGATACTGGCCAAAAGAAGGTTTTTGATAATATGTATTTTTATGTTGTGTAGCATAGCAATGTTCTTGACTGGTTATACTCTATTCGTCTTTCAAGTTTCCTTGTTCTCAAATGACACTCGGCCAACTCCTCCTCTCACTCTCTCCACACACTCCTTTCACCCTCTACCTGAACACGAGTCTGCCAGAAGACTCGAATTTGTAAATAACTCATTCATTCAACTTCTACACCAACACCAGTCCATAATGAACACATCGAACTGTTGGGTATGCGGACTCATGCCGCACACGACTGATAAGGGTATCCCATACTTCATCCTGCCTTTCAGTTATTATGGTTCTCTGTGGGCTTTCCAGACCATGTTCCTATTCGCCCTAGAACCATACCTGACCCGTTCTACTGAGAGTGATTCCAGTAACAAGGCACTAGTAGCAGGGATAAGAAATATGAGTAGAGAGTTCGACACATATCTAACGATTCCCAAAGATGAACTCACTCCGTACACTCGTTGGAACGTAACTAAATATGGGGTTTACCTGAGTAAGAGCCAGACAGCAAAGAAATCCCGCCCAGTTTGGATAGTACCCAACCGAGGTCACTTATGTTTACAAGGTATCGGCAGGGATCCCAAAGCACAATTAGGAAAGAGTATATGCACGGAAACATATGTGTTCGCTTCCCGAACTTCCCCTATACTATTAGCAGCCAAAGGCACGTATTTCGTCTGCCATGACCAAGCCTACACCTGGTTGCCCCCTGACTTCTCAGGTACATGTTTTATCTCATTTCTGCTGCCTCCCACCTACACGGCCAGGGCAGATTACCATCGGACAAGGACAGCTAGGGGTGTCGTGAGTAACGACGACACCGCGGGTCAGGAATTCGCTGACTTCGCAAAGGGTTTTCTGCCATTTTGGGGGCCTATGGTGAACAGCAGGAATATTCGCCAGTTATCGAGGATAGTTGAATCCGCCGTGATTACAACGGCCGGAGCCCTTGGCAATTTGACGACCGAGCTTCAGTCGGATCGACTTATGACCCTTCAGAACCGAGTTGCCCTAGATATCATACTCGCCGATCGTGGTGGTGTGTTGTAGAGTGATCCAATCCAGTTGTTGCATTTTCATCCCTGATAACGCACCGACAGTGTACCAGGCCATCTCTAAGCTACACGAGATATCTGGTTCCCTTCACGTAGAAAAAGGGGACTGGTCCTTACTAGGGTGGTTCTGGGAACTGATCGCCACCTGGGGATGGAAAACACTGATCTTCATTGGGATGATCTTAGCACTTCTGTTTATGTTCTGCCTGTGTGTACAGTGCTCTCCTGCACTATGTGGCCTCTGTGCTACCTCATGTGTACGGAAGCCTGTGTCAAGGGACGAACTGAGCAACAGAATGATGCTACAGCAGCATCTCCACGAATTCCTTCATACAGATTTAGACTCGGATTAACATTAATTATTGCCTTATATGAGGGCAAAAGGAGGGTCTGTGGTTCTGAAATTCTGGACCCTACTGTTGTCCCGGTATCGAGGTCCAATACCCGTGTCCCGAAACATCAACGTACCATGACGAATTTGGTGTCGACGAACCGATAATGATTAGGACATCATTCCTATGCATTTGCGTCATGATCGAGGTATGCTAACACCCCTGAATCGTAGTTTCCGTCCCGACCCCTCAGACTCCATTTTGGAAACGGTATCCATCTTGTGTCTTGCCCTCATGATAAGTCAATTAAAGGTCGAGCTTGATCTAAAAGGACACGTCCACCTTCCCTGACTTCCCCCTGACCCGTCCCAACTGACTCCATCGCCTCCAGCCGAACCTGTTTGGGCAGCTTCTCGCCCAGTGGCCTAATACGATAGCATCAATGCATAACATGCCACAAACCATTCACTACATCCAGATCGTGTTTTCTACACACATACACACCTGTCCACGCTCCCTGTTTATGACCAGTTTTATGACTAGGAGGTGCCTTCCTTTATTGGGGTTTCATCGATATCTGATGGGAGTTCCGGGCCTGGCTGGGTAATCTATCACGAATTGGACGTCTAAAATACGGGCTTGCCTACATGACTTCGCTCTTTTGTATTATTGTAGAAATATGTGTATAGCCATATCATAAACTCAAGAATTCTTGCTTGCAGCTATTATTTTTGTATATAAGGAGAAGGCTGGTTCTGTAAAAACGAACTGTCTCCTGAGAACACATGACCCGTGTTTGTCGTGCTTCTAGGACACCTGTTACTTGGTAGCTACCAATAAAATTCGATCTCTGACTGCGACTAGAAGACTCAGTGTTTCTGTGGTCCGGAACAAGGGAGAACTCAGAGGTCTTCGGGTGTTATCCCCTGGCACCAACGGGTTCCTAAATACCCGTTACCTCACTTTCTTCCTGTATGTTGGTAAGGCTGAACCATGTGTTGTGGGACCGGCCGACAACTGCTACACATTGTCAGATCCCAGCTTTTGCCTTGGAGTGCACACAAGGGGATGAGTTGCTCTCTGCCCCACCTAATTACATTATGTGGGCAGAGGTGTTTAAACATATATATTCTAAGCACAGTCATATACTGATTTCACCGTACATTGTCAGATGTACATTTGTACGACCAATATCGCTCCTGTGCACAAATTATACCCTATGGCACTCTTGTAACATAATTATATATGCTAGGTTCTGTCCTTATGTCCGATTGCTGCGCTCTAGAGCTCGCAGTCAAAGTCGATTAGACTGACATAGACAAGTTCATATCCACTTTGGTTCTGAATCCGGATATCCCCCCTCCAAAATGGAGGCCTTGGTTAGCACTCTAGTTGTCACCTGTACGCCAAGCATCGACAATGTGGTAACGCATACGGAGATAGCCGGTTTATCTCTCCCCGCCGTTGAGCCCAGTGTAGCTACACAGTGTTTGGGAGAGACTACGGGTTGAGGCAACAGCTTACCTTGACGAAGTAAGTGCGGGGAACTGTGGGGGTATATCTGCCATGTCTTGAGAAAGGGGTCGTTTAGGCCCAGGCCTCACTACATAAAGTGGTTGGTTCACCACTCCACGCTGATTCATGAGACTCCGCCAATTTTCAGATTGGATGCTTATCCGGTCCTATGTGCCTTTCAGCTACTGTATATCTTAACACCCTAATTTCAAATGTTAGTGATTAATAAGTACGATAATGTTTATCTCTCTCTTTTGATTTCCATAAAAACAGTGTGTGACTATAGGGAGCTGTCCTCACTCCCGCGCCAGTTCAAGCACTGTTTTAAGTAGACTCAGTAAGAAACGCTGAGAATGTATTTGTGTCACAGCAACGAGTAACGATGACCCTGCATTTTTTGCCTGATTTTGCACTGAAAGAGGGCTAGACTCGTGCTCCCATGGGATAATGGACCCTGCGCATTGTTATGTGGTTCCTAATCGTAACTTTAGAACCCAATCGAGTCGCACATATAAACTAGAGGCGTACAACCATTTCTCTTCACTTATGTTTGTGTGCTTTTATACTCTACACCATGTGCACTTTATCCAATTTGCTCATGTATGTAAATTTCTCACTTTTTTACAGGTTACTCACTGGGAGTATGTTACTCTACCACTAGACCTTAGCATTTACTCAGAGTCTGTCTATGTTCTACTCCACAAGTAAGGAGGTAGAGATAGTTTCTAAGAGATCTGGCATAGTCCTGATGAAAGCCTGGGATTTCATGTTAGCCGGCTGAAACATGTAGATATTTTGCAGAGTGGAGAGGTAGGTGGTTCATAAATTTCCCCCATACCACCATCTACTGGTCCTGGAATTACCTTTTATCTAGACTAGGGAATCCATCATTAAAGGGATTGCTTTGGCGATCCTGTGGTCTATTTTTAACATAGTTCTGCACTTCTCACTTGATCCAGCACACTGTCTTTTTGTGTTATGTTGTGTCTTCCCCTCCCTATTGCTCCACTTCCTGTGTTGGCTTGCACGGCAGTGAGTCAGCTGCCCTATGATGAAGCATGCCACAGATTTCTGTGGGTGAGGGCAGTATTAAAACACATGTGGGTTTGTCGCCCCCTTTTTTCTTTTGAGCGACAGTAATTACGAAGCCCCATTTCTATGTGTGTGGAGAGGTATACCTAGGGGGGTGGAGTGGGGCACTTCCTCCTACCACTAACCATTTTGTGTTTAATACCAGAAGATGTGACAGTCTCTAAACTGTTGATGCTGGAGTTAACACATCGATTTGGAATGCCAGTTCATCTTGAATCAGTTCAAGGAACCCACTTCAAAAACAAGATAATGCAGTTATTGTGTACAGCACTAGGGATTGATTAGAGAACGCATTGTAGCTACGAAGATTCAGGTGCTGTAGAGAGACTGAATCAGATAATCAAAGCTAATATGGCCAAAGTCTCCAAGTCTCCCAAATGGCCTAATGCACTTCTTTGGGTGTTGATGAGCACTTGAAGTACCCCTGTAGACGAACAGTGTTCTCTCCTCAAGAGGTGCAGATGGGGAGAGCCAAGTGAACTCCCTCTGTTCCAGCAGCTGCTCTTGTGAATATTACAGATGATCTGGGTCTCGAGTAAAGCAAAGGATTGGCTGATAGGGTATGTTCCATCTCCCATACGCAATTAACAAAATAGGGGGGAGGCACAGATAGAGAGTAGGTTTATCCTCCTAGTAGAAACGCATCACACAAAAATTTAAAAATTCAAAGAAAACCTGGCCAGAGGGCTGGTGTATAGTACACAGCGGAAATCCACTGTAATCAATTAATAGGGAAAATATTTATATCTCCCATCATGTTGATGGCGCTACTCCAGCAGTCCGAGAATCTCCTTGACATGATTTTAACCTGTGTGATTGGATCGACATAAAGAAACATATTTATTTAAAAAGTTTTATATAGTGCAAACTAGGCCTATGCGGGTATCAAAGCACTTTACACGATGAGGAGAACAATGATCAATAAAACATTTAAACCTGGTAAAGGTACATACAGTGTAGCAGATAACAGCATGGAGGAGAGAGTTGAGGATCTAAACCAGGAATCTGTTCAGTAGTAACAGTGCGACTTTTTTCTTGAAGGAGATTCTGAATCCAAAAGTCCTGTCCGGAGCACTGTTAGAAAGACCCGTATCAAGTGATCCTGGTCACCAATACTGCAGTTAAGTGCGCTGGTCTGCCGAAATGTATACACACGTCCCACACCAAGCGAGTAAGCCCACAAAGAGGAAGAAGCGGAGGCAACATCCACAAATTCCTCGAGTCACCCTAGGTTTGAAATTTCCAAGGAATCTGAAGAAGATGACCAATCAGAGGGCTCACAGTCTCTCACCGCAGAGCATCAGCAAGAACGAGAACCAGGTGGTAGTGGTGTCGTCCCAGCAACAACCATGATACCAACCATAGGATTGAGGGTCCAGATTTACAGAAAAAGCCAGAACTCATGGAAGGCTGAATCAAACCTGATGACTGAGAATAAAAATCACTATAGCGTTTGAGATAGGGTAGTGACAATAGGTTAGAGAATAAAAGAGCTAATTCATTCATTCAGAAATTAAAGGCTATTTACTTGATCTGATTTAAGTTAACATGACGCAGCACTGCAGCAATTCTTGCTTATAGCTTTGGCAGTTGCCATTTCTGTTTCTATGGCTGGATGGACATCTATCGGTTTGGTGGAGGGATTTCTCATGCCCTGGGTAACACTACGATTAAACCTGCTATCAGTAAGTCAGTGCATGGTAACAAGGTTTCATATATTCCACAGCATGAGAGTGTTTTATAGTTATAATGCTTATTTTCAATTATTAGCCAAGTATGTGAAAGTTATGCAGCTAAAAGATTGTTATGTTTCCTCTTACTTTTCAGTCTCCACAGCTGAAGCGGTGGCATATTTTCATTTACCCCGGTTACACTAATTTCAGTGTTCCATCTTTGTGAACTTATTTTACCACAAGACTCTGTTAAGCTATTTTATTCTGATTATGACAAGCCTTTAGAGAATGTACCAATTGTGACACCTATGTTTTTGTGGGACATAAACCTGTTTCTTTTTATTCAAAAACCTTTAGATCAAGGGATCAGAATGAGTATATGATGAAATTCTTCACTCCCTTGACTAACATCAGCACTACAACCCAAAGCATGCATGATCTAAGCTGTAGAATCAACAAAGAGAGAATTTTGGAAAATTAGTTGAACAAGAGAATAATAACAGACAACAAAAAAGGGGAAAGGAAAGTTAGTTTAGATCAAAACATTGGTAAAGGGAAAGAGATTATAAAAGAGCCACCCTTGTGGTTAGTATTGACGTGGCAAAGAGAGAAATAATATGTATGATATTATTTGCAAGAGGGAAACAAGCCAGTTGAGATATTGGCATGGAGATAATGTGAGAACATTTACTTGGTCATGGCTAAGATCTTTGCTGAATTAAAGGTGAGTAGTAAGGGAATCTATTAAGTGTGTGGTAAGCCAGCTTATTTCAACCTACCACATAACTAGGTAGTTAGTTGTTGTGCAGCTTCAGTTTTCCCTATAATCTATCACACTAATGAACCAGTTCTTCCACTGGATTGCTATATTAAACAAAGCAACCAAAGCTTTAAACAGATCCTTGGCAATATCTTTGGAGCTTTATACCTTCTATAGGAGTGGTGCTAACAGATGTTCAGATTAGGACGCTATCAACCCATGGTAGATCGCCTTGACACTAATACGGCAAGAGCATTAACAGTTATAAATAAAGAGCTGCTTGCCAGTGGTGTAACGAAACTTTAGGGGTCCCCCTGCAAAGTACATGGAGAGTGCCCCCTCCAGACTCACTTAGGAGCTCTCAGGCCTGGGTACAGTGCTGAGGGGGTCCCCTGTTACTCGGGGGCCCCCTGCACTGTGGACGCTGCAGGGGCCTTTGTTATGCCACTGCTGCTTGCTATGAGAGCTATGTCTCTGCACAACCGTCTTGCTCTAGATTTGCTGCTTGCGAAAAAAGTCGTAGTCTGCAAGGTCATTCACTCAAGGAAATGTGTGCCTACATTCCAAAATGAGATAACCAGCTTTATGGCTATATAACTAACATTACAAACATTACAAATTAATTATCTGAATTAAGAGAAACAGGCATGTGGTAACAATAGGTTCAATATTTAGGTCTATTGGAAGAGGTTTCGTTAAGATAGTTGAATGGTTAGGGAGTGTAGAAATACTGACATTGCTTTTAACTCCTCTCTTGATTATATTAATTGGCATTGGATATGTGCTTCTCTTACTAATATTTTGCAAAGGAATTAGCAATAGCTTTGGTTGTGGTTATAAGCAGCTGTCAGCAACAAGAGGAAGAAAGAGAATTCATGTAAAGGTTGAAGAAATGCAAAGTGAACTCTACAACACAATGAAAGATTTGGAAGAATCAAAGGAGAAGAACCCCAGCTGAAGAAATCTATGTTTTAATAAAGATTTAGATATGATGATTTGGAAATCATTGGGGGATGTGAATATTGTTTTATCTGTTGTGCTCTTAAAACACTTGATATTGAACTTGCACTAATATAACCTAAGATGTACTGTCTTCCATTTTGAAGTAACACTGTACCACACCATGTGATCATTATTGTCGATTCTCGCCTAAATAAAGAATTGCAATTTTCCCACTAAAAGACGGCAGGAGCTCCCAGTAACTCCTCACGCACCCAAGGACATTCCAATCGTCCCAGGCAATTGTTTATACAATGTGTCAACTAATGTGCTTGAATAAACTGTGAGCGTGACTGTGTTCAATTTAATAGTATTATGAAAGAAATCTCAAATTTAGTCTGTATTAAAATGTTTCCTCTAACTTTTCCGTTATTGGCGCATATCCTGAGAACCATGTACATGCGTAGCAATGTATGAAATCCTCTGTCTAAAGTCCTATAAAAGCACATACTTTTCCTCTGTAACCAGGATACTGCATTACCCCTTTGTTAGGTGAATCTATGCTGGATTTTGCAAAAAAACTTTACTATGTTCATTGTGCTTACGATTTGTATTTTGTACTGCTAACCATTCTTATAATATATTCCTGTATCTTAATTAAAATACTTTTTTATAAAAAAACTTAAATCATAATGAGATTGCTATCTGTTTAAGTTGGACTCTGGACTTGACAGAATTAGAGATGGGTCCAGTCGGGGAGCACCAAAGTCCGTACAGGGACTACACCACTCACGGGCCAAATCATTGGTGCATCCTTGTCAAGGGTATGAAAAGACTGGTTTATGTGATGACAGATCGCCACCATCTACCTGTTTTTACCTTTGATACTATGGCTTCTCAAAAGGCTTAGTCAGAACTCAGCACCTTCTGCCACCCTTCAGGGAAAAAACAAGACTCACAGCTGGCAGAGGTTAAATAATTCTGAGCATGAGTAAAAGCAGCTATAGAAACATTAATAAACAGGGCTCAGTGAGTACAGAAGTGCCTAGATTAGTGACCTTTATTCTACCCACAACAGGCTTCTTTGATTTTTCTCTCGATCTTCTTTGCCGTATAGGTAAGGCCCTGAATATGCCTTGTGTAAAACATGAACCAAAATTAAAGTGCCCTTTATTTGCGCATTATATCATAAAGTTACCCACTGTTTTTCCTTTGATGCAACCATTTTCCCAACTATATACCGCAAAAGAACACCATTTTCCACCCTCACCACCACCCAACAGTGCCTGGGGTTTAGGATCCCATTTTGGCTAAAGCACAACTAATATGACCACAGCTAATTTGACTATGCTGAATACAGAGGGCTGCTCAGCCTTCTTTATACCCTCTACCCCTTCTCTGTGCCTTACGTCTGAGTATCTCTAGCACATAGTCCACAGCAGTTGTGAGAGACTGTGGCATTACAACAGTCCTAGCAAACTGGAACAAAGAGAGACAGCTTAGTGGAAGGTGGCACTGAGGGCCCTTATCTGATACAAAATTGGATTTATTATATACAAGTGTGCAGCCTAGATATTGTGCGCAAAGAGCAGTAAACAGAGTTCTTGCTGAACAAGTCTTTTCAATGTGCCTCCTTTTTTTTTTATTTTTTTTTTTAAAGTATTTTTATTATAATCTTTTCACAGCTTTTTGCCCCCCGCATTATTACAGTCAGCCTTACAGCACAAAATGCATGTTTTACATATACCAGTATATTATAAATCAAATACAAATACAAATACATTCTTACATCAGAACCCTACAGAAAAAATAAGATAAAAAGGTAAGAGAGAAGAAAAGAAAATGAAAAGAACAGAACACAAGGATTGTCCTTTCCTCCATACAGCTGTTTACCCAACCCCTTCCCTGTTTTGCGCAGATTTCCATCTCAGAATAGGTTCCCACATCTCCCCTCCCAGTTTTTTTGCCCTTCTGCCCTTCCTCTCATATATTGCTTTCTCCAAATTATACGAGGCTAACAATCTTGCTATCCAAGTTTGGAATGTTGGAGGTGCCTTGTCTAACCAGGCCCGTGCAATACTAAATCGAAATACAGCTGCCACTATAAACAAAAACTCTAGGGGGCCTTCTTCATACTCCGTCTTCACCCCCAGCAATAACAATTCATTACTTAATTTAATCTTTATATCCAGTGAATTCTCCAAAAAGTCTTCTATGGCCCTTTTCAAGGTATACAATTGTGGGCAATGTGCGAACATGTGTACTATATCAGCTTCAGTTGAATTGCATCTGGGGCAAGTTATACCTTCCACCCCGCCCCATTGCGCTATTCTTGCCGGCGTGTGATAAAGGCAAAATAGGGTTTTATAATGCTGTGATTGCAGCGTCGCCGAACATAAAACTGATCTTCCTAGGTCTAGGGACTTCTGAAATCCATCTTGGGAGGTCCCCACTTTTTCAATCCATTTTTTTGAAAATTTCTCTCTGTCATCTATTTTATATACATACAGTTCTGCATGTAGCTGACGTATCGTACACTGTTTACTTTGTTCTATATACTCCAAAAGCCTGCAGTGTTTGAATCCTAACAGACCTCCCTTTTTATCCCTCAGGTAGCTCCTCACCTGTAGATACTTAAAGAAGGTATTAGTGGGTATTTCAAATCTACTTTGTAATTCTTCAAATTGTATTATCCCCCCTTCGATATCCAGAAGGTCTCCTATTTTTCTAATGCCCCTATCATTCCATATCCTCATAGATCCGTCCCTAAAGATATCCCCCGGGAGAGTTTCATTATCTAATAGTCTAGTGTATCTGTTAAATCTGCCGACTCCCAGCTTTTTTCCTACCCCTTTCCAAATCAGATATGCAGCTTTTAGGGTTTTAAACCTTGTGTGCTTAAAAAGTCTATAATCTGTTGTATTCAGAAACCCATCGACCGCGCCCTCCCCCAATACCGTTCTATAAACATTTATAAAGTCATTCCCACCACCTATTAATCCCTGGAAGTATTGCAGAGCTGCAGCCCAGTAATACAGTTTAAAATCCGGTGCACCCCACCCCCCTTTTTCACGTGTAAGTGTCATGAATCTGTAAGCCCTTCTGGTTTTCCCTTGTGCCCACACTAGCCTATTAAGAATTGCTTCTAACTTAATAAACCAAAGTTGTTCAAAGAGAAGAGGTATCGCCCTATACAGGTAAAGAAATTTCGGTAAGATAACCATTTTAATTACGTTTATACGTCCCATTAGCGTCAGATGTAGGTTGTGAATTCTTTCTGTATTGTTTTTTACTTTAGCTAGTAGTGGTTCCATATTTAACTTCACTAAATCCGCCAAGTCTGCTGACACCTTGACCCCTAGATACACTGCCTCTTTTACCACTCTGGGATCTAAATAAGATGTAAATTCATTCAAGATAATCTGAGTTTTCCCCTTGTTAATCGAGTATCCTGATAAGCCCCCAAAATCTGCTGCCTCCTGCTCTATTTCTCTTAAAGCCCTTTCTGGGTCCGTCGTTATCAATGCCACATCGTCTGCATAGGCGAATACTTTATATTCTACCTCCTGTAATACAACCGGCAAGTTGTTAATATTCCCAATTAGTCTCCTAAGTAGCGGATCTAGATATAGGGCAAAAAGTAAGGGCGATGCCGGGCAGCCCTGCCTGGTTCCCCGTCTAATCCTTACCGTTTTAGTGTAAGAATTATTTATTTTCACCCTAGCAATTGGCTGCACATACAATACCTGTATGGCACTTATAAATCCTTTGCCTATGTTGAACCAGTCCATAACATTCCATAAAAACTGCCAGGAGACCCTGTCAAACGCTTTTTCAGCATCAATGAATATGGCTGCGACAGGGTCTCCTGCTACCTCAGCAGCATCTAGTATGGTGATAAGCTGTCTAGTATGCTGAGTAGTCCCTTTCCCGGGGATAAAACCGTGCTGTGACTTGCTAACTAGTCTCTCGATAACTCTACTCAATCTTTGTGCTAATGCTTTGGCATATATTTTAGCATCCACGTTTAGGAGAGTAATAGGTCTATATGACCCTGGATCTAGTGCGGGTTTGTCTTTTTTCAAGATCACAATAATATTTGCGTCGTCCCAGGACTGTGGTGCTAGTTTATATAACTGTGCCTGTCTAAAAGTCTCCAGCATATCCTTCCCAAGCCTGTCCCAGAATGTTTTATAAAACTCGGCTGGTATTTGATCTGGTCCCGTAGCCTTGCCCCCTGGTAAGTTGGTCACTGCCATTTTAAGCTCCTGCAATGATAAAGGTAAGTCTAGTTTGTCCCTTTCTTCGCTATCCAATTTCTCATGTGGTACCCCTGTCAAATAGTCCCTGCACCCTACTCCTAAATCCTCCACATTCTGGTCGTACAATTTCTCATAAAATTCCCTAAATACCTCCTGAATCTCTTTTAATTTATTTACAATTTCTCCTGCACTATTACTAATTTCTTTAATTTCGCCTGCTGCCATGTTTTGTCTAATTCTGATAGCCAATAAGTGTCCTACCCTTTCGCTATACTCATAACACTTTTCTTTCTTAGCAAGGTAATTCCCTGCCGCCTTCTCCGCCAACGCTTCTCCTGTCTCTGCTTTCTTGGCTTCAATCTCCAATAAAAGACCCTCTATAACTGTTGCATTTTGCCTCGACACTGCCTTATTTAGTTGTTCTTCTAGTCTATCCATTTCTTTTATCGACCTGTCCATCCTTGTTCTCTCCATCTTACTCCTCTTTAAAGTATAACTCAAAGTTTCCCCCCTTATCCCTGCCTTGAATGTATCCCAGACTATTTTAGCTGGAGCCGAGCCTCTATTAATTTCCCAGAACTGCGTAATCCAACCATTCATCCTATTGATATAGCCTTCCTCTTTCAACAGTCTTCTCTCGAATGTCAAGGTATAGGGATTGGGCCACCCTCTATCTATCCTTGGCATGGTTATTACCAATATATTATGATCCGAGATCATTCTAGGCAGCCGTTCTATCTGGATCCCATTTAGCTTATCGTTGGACACTAAAATATAATCTAGCCTAGCAATCGTTCTATGAGGTGCTGAATAAAAAGTACCCCCTGACCCAAGTGGATTATATTTAGCCCATACATCTGACAAAGCGTTATTCTGCATCAAATTATTTACTGCATTGCATGTTTTCTTTTTTCGCCCAACATATCTCCCCCCTCCTAATTTCCCCAACCCATGCAAACCATTAATATTAAAATCGCCACACATAATTACCGGCTCTGTCCAAAGTGCAAGTTCCTGATCTAACCATTCAAACAATTCAGGGTTATCATCATTTGGGCCGTATACAGATACAATTGTTAAATTGCCAGCAGTAGTTTCCACTTCGACTATGACCCATCTCCCCTCAGGGTCCTCTTTTTTTCCTCTGAGTTTAATAACCCCTTTCCTTGCTAGTATAGCCACCCCCTTTGTTCTTGTATCCTGACTTGTGTTAGCCAATAGCTCGTATCCCATCTGTTCCAATCTAAATTTTTCTTTTCCCATAATATGCGTCTCCTGTAGACAGATCACATCCAATCTTAGCAATCTGAACATAGATGCCGCCTTCTGTCTTTTCCCACCATCATTTAAACCGCATATATTCACTGTTGCAACCCTTAACGCCATATTTCGTTATAATCTTTTACCATACTCTTTACTCCCTTATTCCGTTCTGTTACATATTTTATCTCATACCGATCTTTTCTTATGTGCTGTTTTTCCGACCTTGTCAGCCCCTTTCCCACCCCCCTCCACCCTGTCGCTTCCCACCCGCAGTTGGCCCTCCCCCCCTTGTACAGGCAAATAGGTCAATCCTTCCCTATGTGTTGACTGCTTGCATTGTAGTGTCGCCCTCCCTCTCCCTCTCAGTTGTTCCATATACATAGTCCTTAGTCCATAGTTCATATATCATAGTCAGTTCCACATGGCTGTTCTTATTCTTCCTCATTATTAATCTTCCTCACTTCCCCTTGCGTTGCTCCGTTAGCTCTTCGAGGTACTCCCCTGCTTTTACCTCAGAAAAAAACATCCTTGTGCGGCCACCATTGATAACCTTAAGTTTCGCCGGGAACATCAAGTATGCTTCTGCTCCTTGTTGCTGGAAAGGGGCAATTAATTGTCTTAAACGCCATCGCCTTTCAACAGTGACATGACAAAAGTCAGGCCTCGCGAAAAAAGTGACCCCCTCGACTGTTCTTTTGGAGTCCGGCCTTGCCTTTTCCATCACCTCCTACCTTGCCAAAAAATTACCAAAGAACACAAGCATCGCTCTAGGCATATTGTCTTGGCTCCCTCCTTGTCTTTTTTTAATTGTCAGTGGAAACATGTGGGCCCTTTGTACCTCGTCTTCCCATTGCCACCTAGCCTCAGGGAAGGCGCCCTTTAGTAACCTTATCACGTACCCTCTTTAGTCTTGCCCTGCCACCCCTTCCTCCAGTCCCAAAAGCCTTACGTTATTCCGTCTCTGACGGTTTTCAAAGTCCTCCACTTTCCATTGCAGGTCTTCCACTATCTTTGTCTGTTCTATCTTGAATTTCTGCCAATCTGTTGCTTCGTCCTCCAATCTTCCCGTCCTTTCCTCTACAAGCTGCACTCTCCCCTCCACATCCTCATACTTCTTATTCATCTTCCTTATGGAGGCTTGTATTTTTTTAGTATCATGCCTAGCTCTACGGCTTTCTGCCCTGGCCTCTCCCTGTATTTGTTTTAGCATGTTAACTAGTAAGTCCAGGGTAGCTTGATTACCCGACCCATCCTCCTCAATTGCAAAGTCCTTCCCTTGTGGCCCTTGTGTCCCTTGCATGCCCTCTTGAAAAGAGCCTGCTGTGGCGGAATAATCCCACAGAAGTTTTTTGTTTGTTTTTGCATACGAACTACGTTTTGAGGCTGACTTTTTCTTTTTCTGTACATTTATTATACCAGATTCAGTACTTTCTTCCTCCTCCTCTGATGACAATTCCGTTGCCCCTGACTCTTCTCCCACACTGGATGAGCTTGACCCCTCATTGACAGAGAAAAATGTATCCCCTTCACATTCTTTTTGTGATTCTTGGCTCGCCAGGCTTCCCCAGTTAGCGTCCGATTTCGATCTCAAATTATTGCTAAGCTCAGCCTCTACCTGCAGCAGCGCATCCATCATTGAGGCATTATTCATACCTTCAGCGTCCTTTGGTGTTAGCCCTCCATTTTCATTTGCTTCTTGAGGTTTCTTCTCCTCTGTGCCTGATGTTGTACCAGGAGCCGCCACATCCACCTCCGCCTCCGCCACTCGATCTGCCTTCCTCAGTATCCTGTTCACCTCCGCTCTGGGCGTGCTCTCTCCTATGCGTCTCTCTGGTTGCTCGGCAACCCTGATAACCTTCCACGAGGAGGTTCTGCTTCGCGCTGCTCCCGTTTGAACGAGCGCCATTGCTCCCTGGATGTCCCTCGACCTGTTCCGCTGTCTGCTCCATGATCTCGCCTCCGCCACCTCCGCCATCTCCACCCTTCATCTCTACGGTCTGCTTCTCGGCGGTGTCAGCGGATCCAGCTCCTGTGCCCTTACCGGGCACGCTGAACAGAGCCGTCACGGACCTCTTGGCGAAGGTTTCCGACAAGGTAGACTGTCTCATCGCTGCCTCCTTATCCTTATCTTTGTTCACTCCGCCGATGCTTTTGGTGTTCTGTTTGCCGTCTATGGCGCCTCCGTCAGCTGCTGCGGTTATTATCTCTCCATGCAGCGTTACACTCCGTATTGCGCCAGCCTGTGCTTTTAGTTCTGCCTTCTTATCTCTCTCGATCCTCCGCTGCTGCGCCCTCTGTGTTGCGCTTAATGCAGGGGTAGTTTTCCTGCCCGGTAGCGGGATTTTCGGGATGGCCCCTGGTCCATTAACCTCCTTAGAGCGCAATGACATTCTTCTCTTCTTCCAATTGAGGTCTCCTATCCGGCGTTTAATCTGCGCCGCTCTCCAAAGTCTCAGGACTGTCCAGTGAATAAACCACATAATCGCATAGTTTCACCACATCTTTTCTGTTGTTAGCGTCCTGCTCTAGACCCGGTGCAGGAGAGGGAGTGGAATGCGACTACTCCCTAAAATGCTCTAGCGGCCACCTTGCCCCTCTTTTCATTGTGCCTCCTGAAGAGAATTGTGAACAATAGATTTTACCCATGTGTTAAAAAAAACACCAGTGATTCATCTCTTTAGGTTTATTTATACTTAACAGGCATAGACAGGGTCTTCATATACACCAAGAAAGCATGCTGAGCCTGCCATTTTCTAATTGTGATTCTTGGCATATTGTGAACACACCTGGCACAAGAACTAGCATAATGGTGGTAAGTTTACAAAATTGAAAAATCCTACCTCTTTTTGGTGTCAGTATGTTAACAAATATGCCACCATGGACTCATCCTCAACAACAAATCAAAATGCCTCCTATAGACTTCAGTGGAATCATCTGTCCACAAAATGTTTCTCACCTTCCAAAAATGGTTCATCTTCATTAATTTAAATGCACCCACACTCCAAACATTCTCAACATCACCATCCTTGGAGACTCAAAAGATTGAGAAGTATGCGTGAACTGGCATGTCTGGTAACAATCAGCATTAGAATTTGTAGTACACCAAGGGTGCCATGGGCCTTAATTCAAGCAAAGAAAACACCCTCCCCCAAATCCCCACCACTGGCTGGACACTAAAAACATACCTATTTGGAGTGCAGGGTCTAGGTTTGCTACCATTCCCACAGAAAAACACTAGCCATTTGTTCATCTTTTTAGATTATGTAAGGGACTTAAACAGGAATTTATGTAAATCCTCTGTATTCATCTTTAACATGGCTTGTACATATCTCTTTACTTTAATTACCAGTCAGGGATTTTTCAGGCAGCCGTAGAACACTTTTTAAAGTGCCAAGGGGCTGGCTTGGCACGTAGGGCCATGCACGAGTCGAGTCCTGAAAATGGTTGCCATGTAAATCATACAAAAAACATCACGTAAAATATGAGAAAGTCTCTTCAAAATTCATATTATAGCACTGCACTGAGAAGTACTCATTAAAAGTGATAGCTTTTAACTATGAACTTAGAACTATTCCTGCCCTCTCCCAACATAGCGACAGTGCCATTAGTAAACAGTTATGATACGAACCCAGTATATTGCCAAGATATTCCTCGATAGAGCAACATTTTAGTCTAGTAAATGAAACAATAGGTTTTTATACACCTGGTATTCTGAACTCATGTATATGAAAGAGCTTCATGTGAGATAATGAAGAAAAAGGATGATCGGTTAAATAAAATATTTGCCGAAGATCAGTGCTTTAAATGGGCTGATACTGTCCCGTATGGAGTACCGGCACTTTTTAGGTCTCGCGTGGCGTTGTGTGCGCACATGCGCACTCGAGCTTGCGAGATTTAATGACTTGGAGTAGCGTGGTTAAGCCCTGCCCCTCTTCTCCATTGGCTGGCCTCCTAAATGGTGGCCAGCCATTGGAGAAGAGGTTGTTCTTCTTTGGATCTATGCCCCGTCCTTTTCGGTTTGGGGGGCGTGTTTTTGACTTTCTTTCTAGGCTGTAAATTACAGTAAAAAACATGTCCCCAGTCTGAAAAGGACGGGGCTTAGATAGAAAGAAGAACCATTTGTCTCTAAGCCCCGTCCTTTTCAGACTGAGGGACGTGTTTTTGACTGTTGTTTACATCCTAGAAAGAAAGTCAAAAACATGCCCCCCAGTCTGAAAAGGACAGGGCTTAGAGACATTGGAAAAAGACATAGTTCTGATTAAAAACTTAAACCACCACTTAAATTCGCCCCTTATACACTATCCAGCTCCAATTACTTGTCCACATCCCCAGTTGATGGCATTTCTTCAAGGCGCTCTTCCTGGTACATGAGTTTAAAATGTTTACCTTTTTAAGCTTTCCCTCGGCAATTCCACAGGCCCCCTTTTCAGTCGCTTTCCAATGCGAATTGATCTAAAAGTTCAGCACATTTTACAATAAAGTTATGCGCACGGTACAGGATAGTAGAATTTATGCAATAAAAAAAATTGTCGATTGCGTGACTGATCAATGTTCTGTGTGCCTTCCACGAGTCAGCGACTATGATCTGTTCAATTCATTTTCCTCTCGGAGTTCAAAACATGTCTTCCCCCACCGTTTTGTGTCACTCTCCTTACATGCTAACCAGCCAAACACAGGCTTGGGTTCCCTAATCTGCGCACTCCTGCTTCCCCTTCAGTCCTGCCAGATGACATCCCTACCACAACCGACCGCGGTACCCTTGCAGCGCCACTGCTGTCTAGTTGACTTTGTGCTGTTCTCACCCTGCATACATCCTTCTCAAAGCATTCTGAGGTTAAAACATGATGGTTTACAGCACCTTACAAAATATCATCATAAAAAGAAGAGTGTGGCTGCAGTTTTTCCGTCGTTAAACAGTGGATGCTTCAGTGTGCATCTTCAAAGTTAGTTGTTTTCAAACACAGATGGATGCCACTGAGATGCTCAGGGGGCCGCCCCGCACTGCTTTAAGTGCGGCAGGTCCTGCCAGTACACGTCATTGGCAGTCATTAAAAACAAACATTAGAACCTCCCTAGCATATTTATGCGGCATGTGTGAGAGTGAGACGGGGTGGTGAAAAGGGGGAGACAAAAGGAAGTACATGCAGAAAGAGAGAAAGGGCTGAGGTGGAGGGCCACCAGAAAGAGATGTGAGGTGATAAAGCATAAGTGAATAGCAGGGAGAAAGATTGCAGAGGAAATTTCTGTGAAGGGAAGAGCGGGATTTGTTATTCATTAATCTGAATTTGAAAACAATCAGTGCTGACAAGCACTGGTAAATCCAATAAGTCGGTCTTATTTTAGTATTGATGTATTATTGCAAAGATAGAGGCACCAATACAGGTCAGGTGGCATGCTGCACCCAGCATAAGAGTCTAGTTCACATATTTCAGGTCACCCCAAAGTATGTATGTCACGCCCTTATAAAGGTTTCCTATTTGCGCCTCTTAGCCAAGCCACGACCCTTTGAGAGACTCCTCACTTTTTTTCTTCTCGTCGGACGTGCCCAGGAGGTGAAAGGGTGTTTGCCTTCTTATTAGTAGACACAGCTGCAGCGAGGCAGGGTGTGCTACTATACATCGCACGAAGATGAGTCTAGGAACTCGCCTGTTGACGTGGTCTCTGCTGGCTCATCTCTTGCATACATCTTGGTGGTGTGCGCGCGCACAGGAAGTTGTCAAAAGCAGATGAGCTCGTGTTGATGTGCAACACAACACAGGGCCGGAGCTATCATTGTCAGAGCCCTCAACCCGGGTGGCGTGGCTTGCGCCCGACGGGAATGGCGGCAGCCGGCGCGACGTTTCTCCCTCATGTAACCGCTTTTAAACGGAGGACGCGGTACATGAATGGCTGGGGAGCTTCATGACAACTTATTTGAGGCTGGTAACTCGCTATGCTTCTATTATCCTGCGCTTGACATCGCAACGCCGTTCTACCGCATTTCCGACCGCCATTTTGTGAGAATTGCAGAGCAACCGGATTCACTATCTCGCCTTTGAAAATATGCCTGCTATTCCTCCTCCGGACGTTTTAAAGGCCTTTTCAGGGTATTAAAGGTACATTTTCATCAGGATTTTCCCTGTACTCTGCAGACTGTCATTGCTTTAACACTTTGAGCGCACAATAGCTCTCCTGAGTTTTCAACCGCCATTTTGGGTCTTTTTTCTTTATCCCGCCGATGGAGACTTCATTTCAAGCGGTACCACTTTAGACACTACCACTTCAGACCCTATCTAATGAAAATGCGAGAAAATTGATATGCTATACCGTCAGCGCCTCGAATAATTCTTACAGCTCATTCTCGAGAATCTGTAACTTGCGGACTCGCTACTATTGACATTTTATTTTGCTCTCTGTCCTCTTCATAGGAAGACAACTTAAAGGATCAATTCAACCTAAATCCTCATCACGCAGATTTCTACTCCAAACTAGTTCTCGATACCAATGCTTAGATATGGATGACTCAGCCAATTCTTCGCCAAAGAGTGCGTCATCGATGCCTACCCTGACTACGGGCGTCACTAAAATATCAATGAAAAGATTGAAGAAAGATCCTCCTTCTCCTCCTAAATAAGACTCTTCAGTCACAATGGACTTACTGCTAGAGGAAATTAGAACCTTACGCCCATTTATTGAAGAAGCAATACCTACACTTCAGGAATTGTCTATTAAGTGGTCCTGTGTAGAACAACGTGTCACTGCATTGGAACAAAATGTTGATTCCTTGAACTCTTCTACTTCAAAAATAGACTCATTATGCTCTCAGGTCTCAACCTTGGATAAACAAATGGAAAATTTAGAAAACAGAAACAGGAGGAATAATCTTCGCATTTATGGTCTGCCAGAAGGGACAGAAGGGTCTGATCCAATTGCTTTTTTCAAGACCTTCATCCCCAAACTCCTTAAACTCCTGGAAAGTACCGTCCTGAACATCCAAAGGGCTCATCGACTAGGTTCAATATCACAACTAGCATCTGCTTCTTCACTAAGGAAACCAAGAGGAGTGATCCTATATTTTCTCAAACACACTGACCTATTAAAAATTGTATCTGCAGCTAGAGCATTGAATAAAATAACTTGGTCAGGAAATTCATTATTTTTTACTCAGGATTATGCTAAACCAACAGCAGACCATCGCAAGGAATTCTTACCATTGAGACCACAGTTTTTTTTTTTTGAAAAATATGTTTATTGCAGAAAGCATAGAAGACATTGACAAATAAATCTACTTATAGGCACTGATCGATGCAATGAACCAGATCGAACATACAAGGAAAACACACGGCCATGTAGCCTACAACCCAGAGGCCAGGCGGCGTACATTGGTATGTGCCACAAAAGGAAACATGAACATTTGCGTAAAAGACATGCGTATCGCCATTATCCGCTGTTTTTTTCCCTCCTCGTTATATTCCCACCCATGTCTTCCGTTGATCCCAGCCCTCATCCGCCGCTACAGACAATTTTTCAATAAAGAACACAAGCTAATAACTAGCAACATAACAACGTCCCCCCCACATTTGGCATTGTCAATAGAGTACGTGTAGACAGTTCGATTATCTTTGCAAGGCCCAATAGGGTATAGACAGCACAGTTAATAGTATACCATTGGGAATCAAGGCAAATGACATAGGTATACAAAATGGAACATTAGTGCGCATTCAATAAGGCACTACTCCGAAACACGGCCCTCCGCCCCCCTTCTCTCCACATCCTCCTCGGAACCAGACTCCACAAAAACTACTCGGCACTGGTGGCGTCTGAATCATCACTGGGCATCCCCTCAGCACACATCATTCTCCACGCTAATAAGTCGTCCTGAAGCTTCTCATCACGGCGCGTGCGCTGCATGTGTGTTTCCTCAGTTTCCTCAGCCTCCCTGACATCCCTAAGCCACAGGGACATCTCAGGGGCCCTCTGCCCCATCCAAGTGATAGCCACGCGCCTCCTCGCCAACACCAGTAGCAGCTGCAGCAGTTTGTAGGACAAATTCCTTTTTTTGGGGTTGGGGACCAGGGCCAAGAGGCAATGAAGCGGATTCCGGGCAATCCGGAGGCCCGTGACGCGGCCAATGTGCTCGACCACCTCTCCCCAGAACCTACGGACCAGCGGGCATTCCTAAGCCAAATGTAAAAATCTGTCTTTCTCTGCCACGCACCTGGGACATGCGTCGCACCTCTCCGCAGAGATACGGTGCAGGGAGACCGGGGTCATGTAAGTGTGGTGCACAAAATTAAAGTGAATCAATTTAAACCGTGCATTGCACGACACCGTTTGGGTGAGGAGCCCAATACGTTTTCGCTGTCCCGGCTCCAGAGCCATCCCCAGGTCCGCCTCCCAGGCCGCCCAGGACGGCGCGATCGGCGGAGTTGAGTCCCGCCGCATGGCTGAGTATAATAAGGTGATCAGCCGCATTCCCCTGCCGCAGGAGAGGAGGATGTTAAGGGTGTGGGTCAATGGAGGCACCTCCGGGAACTGGGGCCAGGTTGCCCTGGCCATCTCCTGGAGTCCCCTGTAGTGCAGGTATTGCCCCCTGCCAATGTCAAAGGCGTCTGCAGCCCGCTCAAAGGACACGAAGGTGTAGTCTGGATAGAATTGAGACCACAGTTACGCTCGATAGGTGCAAGATGGATATATGACGTTATAACGCATACTTTAACAACGCATACCTTTACAACGCTATTTTTACAACGCAGGAACCATTACAACGAATTACCATTACAACGCATTTTTTTACAACGCAATACTTTTACAACGCAATACCTTTACAGATCCGTGTCCGCCAAGAGTCTTTCAGCTAGCCCGCCCTTTGCTGGAGGAACGCATCATCTTCCTCCTTAATAGATCCTTGGAGACAGGGCAGATACCAGCTGAGCTCAAGGAAGCACGTGTAAGACCCTTGCTAAAGAAACCAGGCGCAGACCCCGCTGTGCTAAAGAACTATAGGCCTATCTCTCAGTTGCCATTCCTCTCAAAAATACTGGAGCAACATGTATTAAAATCCCTGTCTACGTACCTGGAGTCTCACCACCTACTCCATGAGCGACAGGCAGGGTTTCGTGCTCATCACAGCACCGAGTTGGTGATGCTCTCGGTGCTGGATGAATTGAGAGGTCTGGCTGACGGTAAGAAACCGAGCGCCCTGATTTTGTTAGACCTTTCAGCGGCGTTCGATACCGTCAGCCATGCGTTGCTTCTGGAGAGGCTGAGTGACTTTGGTATCAAAGGCCGGGCCTTCAGATGGTTGCAATCCTTCCTTTCGGGAAGAACCCAAAGGATACAACTTGGGGATGAAATTTCTGAGGTGGGGACGTTAGAATGTGGGGTGCCTCAGGGCTCGGCCCTGTCCCCACTTCTATTTAATCTCTACCTGCAACCTCTGATTGCTTCTTTGGCGAGCATGGGCTGCACAGTATTCAACTATGCGGACGACACTCAGCTATTGCTGAGTGTCGATAACACAAGTGCCGCACAACTCCAAACCCAGAAGATCTTGAGGTACACGGTCCAATGGATGACGGGAAATCTTTTGAAAATCAACCCAGACAAGACCGAGGTATTGGTGATTCCATCTGCCACCTCCCCATGGGGAGACCTCTACTGGCCCGCGGAGTTAGGCCCCGCTCCAAAACCTAGCCTGAATGTAAAGAGTCTGGGGATCAAACTGGACTGTGATTTATCGATGGTCAGTCAGATCTCCTCGGTGGTGGGAAGCTGCACCAACACCATCCGGCAGCTACGTAAGCTAGCCCCCTTTCTCTCCCAATCCATGATGAGCTCAATCGTAGCAGCCACCGTGATCTCGAGGATAGATTATGGAAATGCCCTCTATCTTGGCCTGCCAAAAACTCTGATACATAGGCTACAGGTTGTTATGAACGATGCTGCACGTCTGATTTTTAGACTACCGAGACGATCGAAAGCATCTCCCCTGCTACAGAGCCTGCACTGGCTCCCTATTAAAGAGCGAGCAGAATTTAAGAATCTGTGTATAGCTCATAAAGCAATCTATGGTCTGGCACCTGCCTACATCAAGGATCGCCTGGCGGTGTACAGCCCATTGAGATCTCTAAGATCTTCAGATTCTCAATTACTGGTCTGTCCCCGGTATAAACTGGTAACTAAGGGAGGGAGAGCCTTCTCGGTGCTAGTCCCGCAGCTGTGGAATGCACTACCTGAGCCACTGCGCAGGGAAGAGAATCTCCTACGCTTAAGACGGGTGTTAAAAACATTGCTGTTTAGAAGATCTATGAGCGCAATATAGACTAATGGTTGCTTTTCTGTCTTTGCTAAGTTGTTGTTCTTACCATCGATTTCCGAGCGCCTAGAGACCTGTAGGTGATTGGGCGCGCTGTAAATCAAAAATAACAAAAACAATCAAATAACAACAACGTAAGTATTGGTAAGTATATAATATTTTTTTAATGTAATTAATTAAATTTAATATAATTTATTTTAATTTATTATTATTTTTATTTTATTTGTACCCTGTATCCTTGTATTGGTAATTATATAATATATTTTTTTAATGTAATTAATTAAAATTAATATAATTTATTTTAATTTAATATTAATTTTTATTTATTTTTACCCTGTATCCATGTACCCCAAAACCCAAACCTGGCCCTGAACCCTAAAAATACCCCTTTACCCAAAAACCCAAACTTAGCCCTGAACCCTAAAAATACCCCTTTACCCAAAAACCCAAAACTGACCCTGAACCCTAAAAATACCCCTTTACCCAGAAACCCAAACTTAGCCCTGAACCCTAAAAATACCCCTTTACCCAAAAACCCAAAACTGACCCTGAACCCTAAAAATACCCCTTTACCCAAAAACCCAAAACTGACCCTGAACCCTAAATATACCCTTTTACCCAAAAACCCAAAACTGACCCTGAACCCTAAAAATACCCCTCTACCCAAAAACCCAAACTTATAACATTTTTACTATAATACCCCTTTACCCAAAAACCCAAACTTATAACATTTTTACTATAATAATATACTTATCAATACTTACGTTGTAAAGGTATTGCGTTGTAAAACTATTGCGTTGTAAAAAAATGCGTTGTAATGGTAGTTCGTTGTAATGGTTCCTGCGTTGTAAAAGTTGCGTTGTAAAAGTAGTCAGTTGTAAAAGTTTCGTTGTAATGGTAACATACCGTGCAAGATATGGTCTCTTTCATCCATGCCTGTTTAAAGTAACCATTAACAACAAGACTACCACTTATGAAGATCCGCTAAAACTTAAGAGCTTCCTTTACTCTTATCAGGCTGATTCAATGGACATCAACTCCGCGTCAACTTCCAAATAGACACTCTTTTCTCTGTTGTGTTTTCAATCCCTTCATATGCCTTACTTTGCTTATGGTTCATTTACAAGCATGTTCATCGAGCATCTAGTAGATTGTTTTAGGAATTGATATGGTTCTATGCTTCTCATCAATTTTCACTCTATTTTCACTTTTCTTGTTTGTAGATTATTCCTATGTAAGCGTGGATATATTTTTTATTCTATTGTTCTAATTTTATATTTAATGTCTTCCTTCTCCTCACAGGTTGTTTTTCGCATTTTTCTTCCTCCCTTATGTTTTTCTTAAAGTCCGTCGGCAGTGTCTTCCTCTCCCGTTTCCCCACATGGGTCCTGGACGCGTCATTGTTCCATGCGGCCTTCCACCCTCCCACCCCTCGTATGTTTTGGAATTTATGTAAGTCTTTTCTTTCATTTATTCTTTTTGTTTTCTACATCAACATCCCTTCTTTCTATCTCTTTTCTACTCTTCTTCTTATTCGGTATTCTCCAGTTCCAATTTATCTTCATCACATTCTTTTTTTCTCCTTATATACTGTCTTATTTTTCAAACATTGTCTAATCATTGCATCTTGCTCTCTTTCTTCTTCTTTTCCTCTTTTCAAACGTTTTATTATTCATACAGTTGGTTTGTTGATAGCAATGTTTTCATGTACCTGCCATTTTATTTAATTCGGTACTCTTTATATTATTGCAGTTTTGATCTATGCCTTTAAAAATCATATCCTGGAATGTCAGAGGTTTACATTCACCTATTAAGCGACAGAGAGTTTTGACTCATTTACATAAACTAGGAACTGATATTGCTTGCATACAAGAATCTCACCTTTCAGCTGAAGAGTCTGCAAAGTTGAAGAGAGGTTGGGTAGGCGAGGTTCTTTTCTGCCCAGGTAATGGCAAACGTAATGGCGTCCTTATTCTTTTCCGAAAGTCCCTTTTGATTAAAATACTCTCACAATGTGAAGATCAATCAGGTAGATGGGTATTTGTTAAACTTTTGATAGATAATGTCCAACTCTCTCTACTGAATATCTATGCATCCACAGCTGGAGATCCTTCTTTTTGGACTTCCCTATCCCAACTAGTTACACAAAACTATGATGCTAACTTTATCCTTGCAGGGGACTGCAATGAAACTTACCCTCACAAATCTCACAAGTCATTCACACAAATGATTCGACAACACAAATTTACAGATGCCTGGAGACTGTGCAATCCCACATTGAGAGAATATTCCTTTTATTCACCAGTACACCACACTCAGTCGCAATTGGATTATTTTTTTATTTCTCCTAATCTCTCTTAATCTTTAGTGGCTGCTGATATAGGATCCATCTTAATATCAGACCATGCCCCCATAACCATTCACCTTGAGGTTTTGCAGAAACCTCCAGCTTCTCACAAATGGCGCTTTCATAACAAGTTGCTTTTAGATCCCACTTTTACTTCGTCCTTTACTTCTTTCTTTAATGCATATATTCTTCTTACTCAAGGGGATAACATCCCTTTTCATGTAGTATGGGATGCCTTTAAGGCCTCAGCCAGGGACTTCATTATTAGTTTTGTCTCAAAAAAACGTAAAAAAGCCCAACAAGCTCCTACTGCATTATTGTTATGTTGTGTTATGTTATCCGGGGTTTTATAAAGCGCACAGCTACTCTACTGAGTGTCCCGGCGCTTGGTGAGTATGGCTGAACTAGACAGGAAGAAAAACCGAGTGTACATTGGGCAAAGTATTACGTTATTGCTGAAACAGCCAAGTTTTTTAGGGCTTTTCTAAAAGGAAGCAGATCGTGTAGGAGTCTCACAGCAAGCGGCAGATCATTCCATAGCTTAGCCCCTTTCAGCCGGAAAGAGCGGCCTCCAATACGAGAGTATTTCACCACCAGAGTGCATGCTAAAGCCAGTACGGCAGAGCAAAGAGAGCGCTGAGGATGATAAAATTGCATCCACTTCCTCAAGTAAGGGGCACCGTACCCATGTAAAGCCTTGAAAGTCAGCACCAGGGCCTTGAACTGTATCCGCTTCCGAACCGGAAGCCAGTGGAGAGATTTCAGATGAGCTGACATTCGGGTCCTGGGGCCAAGAGAAAGAATAACTTTGGCTGCCGCGTTTTGCACTACTTGGAGGCGGGTGAGTAAATACTCTGGAAGCCCCAAATAAAGAATGTTAATGCAGTCCAGCCTGGATCCAATCAAGGCATGGACCACAATTTTCCTGCAGGGGATCGAAAGCAAAGGAAGAAACTGTTTAATCATTTTCAAAAATCCAAAGCACTGTCCAGCCACCGTCTGGACCTGTAGCTTCATACTCAGCGAGTCATCGATTTTTATGCCAAGGTTTTTTACAGACGATACAGGATTAGCTAGAGAGTGCATGTCGTGCGGCCACCAGTTCCGCCATAAGTTGGTAGAAGGGCAACCAAAGAACATGATCTCTGACTTGTCGGAATTACATTTCAGTTCAGTCAGCTGGAGCCAGGAGAACACCGCCGAGAGGCAGGCCATAATAGCTTCCCCTTAAACTCTGAAACTTTGTCGCATGGAAATAGTAGTTGGTGTCGTCAGCATACAACACTATTTTCGCTCCATGCGACTCAACAAGACTGGCCAATGGGGACATGTACAAATTGAATAGAGTTGGGCTAAGCACCGAGCCCTTGGAAACGCCAACCTCCAGAGGAGGAATTAGGGCGGAGAAAGGAGGAGCCCACACAGTTTGTTGGCACCCAGACAAAAAAGAAGCAAACCATTTGAGAACCGTCCCTCTAAAGCCGGCCTCCTGGAGTCTCTTCAGGAGTCGACTATGAGGGACGGTGTCAAAGGCTGCTGAAAGATCTAACAATATCAGCATAGCCTTGCCACCTCTATCCAGGACGTCCTTAATGGATTCTGAAATTTCCAGAAGCGCTGTTTCGGTGCTGAAATTAGGGCGGAAACCAGATTGGCTCTGATGCAGGATGTTATTTGTCTCCAAAAAGGCAGAAGTAACTGAGTGAACATATTTTTCCAGTACTTTGGAAAAAAAAAAGGCAGAAGAGAAACTGGCCTATAATTAGCAAAAAGCTCTGGATCCAAATTGGATTTTTTTAGAAGGGGAAGGATAAAAGCTTCCTTCCACTTGTCAGGAACCAGCACCTGCTGCAGGGATGTATTCAAAATAGAGTTCACATAAGAATTAATGGAAGGAGCTATTAATGCCAAAGTAGACGCAGGGCAAGGGTCAGAAGGGGCCCCTGATGATTTTAGGCTCTTCAAAATGCCCAATGAAGTAGCCAGTGTCAGAGGAGAAAACTCGAAGATACATGAGCCGCTCTCAGGAGAGTCAGAGTGAGAGGGCATGTTATCCTGGATATTAGCCTCAAGGGAGCTAGAAAAAGTGTCCTGGATCTTTCTAATTGTATCAGCACAAAACAGAGCAATCTGCTTCACCCATAGAGATGAAGGGGAGAAAGACCTAGTTACAGCATTTGGGAATGCAAATCCCTTTCCTATTTTAAAAATCTCTTTATTTGTATTCCCAGCAGCTTCAATTCTAGATGAGAAGAAAATAATTTTCTCATTGCGGATAAGTTTATGGTGCATTTTAAGTGCTTGTTTGTAAGCAGTCTTTTCAAGACTCTCATAATTTTTCCGCCATGTTCTCTCGAGTCTTTTGCAGGTCCTCCTGCTTTCTTTAAAAGCAGGCGTGAACCAGGGAGCTGAGGCTCGAGAGGTCAAGGCAGGGCGGGGCGAGCTAACCAAAATTAAAAAGTTGGAGCACTCCTATTATTCCTCCAAATCAAAGGACTGTATATCTGACCTTCTAAAAGCTCAATTTCAATTTAATCAAGATACCACTAACAACGCTTCCAACTATTTGCTAAAATCTAGCGCAAAATATTATGGTGGCCAGAATAAGGCAGGAAAACTATTAGCTAACTACTTAAAGATTAAACAAAATAAACTTAATATAGAATCTATTTTTGATCAAAATAATCAGCTAAAATTCAAAGATGATGATATTTTAAACGAATTCCTCCTTTTTTTACAAGTCACTTTATTCTTCTGAAACTCTTTCCTCTGATCAGTCCATCTCCCAATTTCTCTCCAAGATCCAATGTCCTCCTCCTGCCCGTTTGGATCTCTCACCTCTGGAATCTGACTTGTCACACAAAGAACTCCTTGATGCTTTAAAAACGCTTAAAAAAGACAAAGCTTCGGCCCTGACGGGTTTACTGTGGAATTTTTTACTCACTTTGCAAACTCTCACGGCTCTTTTTCAGATGCCCTTATTTGTATTATACCTAAAAAGGGCAAAGATCCCCAATACTGTAAAAATTACCGCCCCATTTCTTTGGTAAACATTGATTATAAAATTTTCTCCAAAGCTCTGGCTTTGCGTCTAGATTCTCATATGCCTAACCTGTTGGGAACCGAGCAATCTGGTTTTGTTTAAGGACGACTTAGCACAGACAACACTCGCTTATTGTTTGATATTCTTTCCAAATCCCCACATATTACTCATTCATAGGTAGCCATAGCCTTGGATGCAGAAAAAGCATTCGATAGAGTTGGATGGCCCTATCTCTTTCGTACACTAAAATGGTTTGACTTTGGCACAAAAATTACCACTTTAATATCTATTTTGTATTCTAATCCAAGAGCAGCTATATCAGCAAATAATGTGGTTTCTTCTTACTTTCATCTGGGTAGGGGTGTCAGACAGGGTTGTCCTCTTTCCCCTTTCCTTTTTAATCTTGCTTTAGAGCCTTTTCTGTTAAGGATTCGTCAAAATGATAATATTCACGGTTTTACTTTTAAAGACACCACTGTTAAAATGGCGGCTTATGCCGATGACGTCCTTTTATTCCTTTCCCAACCTCAGGCTTCCCTTCCCGCTTTTCTAGAAGAAGTTGATTCATTTGCATCTGTCTCTGGTTACAAGTTAAACAAAGATAAATGTGAGATCTTGCGCCTTACTAAACACACTTTAAAAGCTGACTTTATCACTTCAGGGTTCACATGGAGCCCTCAGTACATTAAATACTTAGGTTTACACTTTACTCCCTCCATATCAGGAACGATATCTCGCTGTTTGGAGAACTGTATAGAAAGGCTGTCATCTTTAACTACGAAATTGCATCCCTTTTTTTGTCCTGGTGGGGTCGCTTAGACACCATAAAAATGATGCTTTCCCCCAAAGTTTTATATACAATCTCTAATATTCCATTATCCATCCCCTCAAAATATTTTTAAAAACTTGGGGGCCGATTAGGATGGCGGACATCCCAGAGGTGGAGGGACCGTCCGCATGGGCTGCGGCGGTCCCTCCGTGCAAATTAGGATGTGACCGCCACCCTGGCGGTCACATCCTGGATATTTAACATTGCGGCGGGTGCTGCTTCAAGCAGTACCCGCCGCAATGTTAAAAGTGCATGTTTTACATTTACATGCACAAAGCGGCAGGCACCGCGCGGTGCCTGCCGCTTTGTGCATGTAAATACTGGGGGGTACCATAGGTACCTCCCATGTGCACCCCCCACCCGCCTACACCCTGGGGGCCCGCAACGGGCCCCCAAAATCAAAAGTACACATGCTTTTCCACGGCGGAAAAACCGCCGCGGAAAAGCATGTTTAAAAATGCATCCTAATTTGGCTGGCGGTGTCTGATAGACACTGCCAGCCAAATGAGAGCTTTTCCGCCGCGGTTGTAATCCGACCGCGGCGGAAAAGCAGCGGACAGAAACCAAGACCCACCAGCCATCGTAATGCGGCGGTGGGTCTTTGGTGACTCCGCAGAGGATTTTCCGCCTCCTCCAGGCCAGAGGTGGCTTCCGCCGGCCCGGAGGAGGCGGAAAATCCTCCATCCTAATCGGCCCCTTAATTCCATTTTATCCTCTTTCTTGTGGAGTAATAAGAAATCGCGTATGTCCATTTCAAAATTGATCCGTCCAAAAGTGAAGGTGGGACAAACTTCCCAGACTTTCCTACTTATCATAAATCTTTCCTGCTACATCAAGCGTCTAAATGGCTTTCTGCACCTTCTGTTTACCACCCTATGTGGACCACACTTGAACAATCTTTTCTCTCCCCATTTTCCTTTCAGGAGTATCTTTCTTTCACATGTAAACCGCAGTATGTATTTACCCCTATAATCAAATACAGCTCTAAGATAATACCGCCTGCTTCCCAAATCCCTTTTCTTAATCTTCCTTTATGGCATAACAAATATATTGTGATCAAAAACAAACCTTTCTTTTGGAGATCCTGGAGACAACAAGGCCTGATTTGGGTACATCAATTATATGACAACGATACACCTCTATCTTTTGCACAGGCTCGCACTTTATTTACCCTGCCTTCTAATCTTAGTTCTAAATACTCTCTTTTATTAAAAGCTGTTCAAGCTGCTTATACACATTATGTACCCTCCTTACCAGACACGCCCCCTGGACTCTACCATACAGACAAACTACAATCCCTTATTATTAGCAAATCCAAGGCATCCGTTATATACAAGTTTTGCTATACCTCATCCAGTTTGAGAGAAAAAACCAAAGTAGAAACATTATGGGAAAAAGATTTAAACTCTGATTGGTCTGTGGACTTTTGGGATAATATATGGCTCAAAGTTAGGTAATCCTTTAGGGCTACAAACACCACACAAACACTCTTCTTTGTATATAATAGGCTCTTACTTTCTCCCTTAATTCTTAATACACGACACTCTCATCTTCCGGATACTTGTTGGTCCTGCTCATCACCACGTGCTGACCTTTGTCACATGCTTTTTCACTGCACCCTTGTTAGAGAGTTTTGGGAAAAGGTATGGTCTCAAATCAATTCCATTTTTAACTCTAATCACCCTTTCTCTTTATCACATATTTTTTTGGGGAAGTTTGTCTCCTGTTTGGGTGGGTGGCGCCTCTAATGTTAAAATCATGGATTTATTATTGGCAGTGGCATTTCAACAAGTGACCAAAAATTGGAAAGACTTCACTAAGTTATCTTATCAAGCATGGTGGCATGCTGTTTGCTACAATCACAGACTGGATACGACATTTGTATACCCATTACACATGGCTACGAAACATTTAAACTTATGGTCACCTGTCACGATGTTCATTGACATGAGCGCCAAACGTTCTCTGTCCCATAATCCTCACCAGCAAGAAGTTCCTAAACCTCCTTGACTTCCTTCATCTTGGTATTATGTAATTTATCCTAACTATATTTTGAATCTAAATTTTTGTAACTCATATAGGTTTCCCTCCTGAACCGAGGTTGCATATAATACTGTTCCTTTATTTGTACATGATACAGCTGACTATATTTCACTTAGGTCTCACTTCTTTACTTATTTTCATATTGATATATTGTATTTAATTTTCTTCTTTCACTGTTATTGTATCTTTTACATTACTGTAATCCTTTATCTTAATAAACTAATTTTTTTAACTTAAAAAAAGAGCACTCAACCCATTAGCACCTCAACGGGCAGGCAGCAGTTGAATTGTGAGCACCACAGAACCCCTTGGGTAATTCACAGCTACACCACTGCAGCAAATGCTTTAATTCAACAGACTTGAACGATGCTTTTGTTAAATGCATGCTATTGGCAAAAAATACATTAGTTTCGGGTGCATAGCCTGATGTAAACTTAGAAGAAGGAACTTGGGGAAAAATTGCTCTCGTGTTTATAATAGTAGGAATAAGAAATAATGACCGTGTTTGGTTGTTTATATATATATATGGGAGTAGTAGGAAAACCTGGAGAAGAATTTTAATCTTGTATTATGGAAAATACGTTATTTTTTCCTAACTTTTTAGACTGCTGATTTTAAATAAACAATAAAGAATTCATTCATGCATTCATTGCAGTGGTTATGGGTAGAAGACAGGGCATGGCTTCTTTATTTTCCCAGGTGTGGAGAGAAGTGGGAGAGGATGTGGTCCGTCGACTAGACTGCCGACTTTGGTGCTGGAAACCAAGGTTCGAGCCTCGGGGTTGCGTCCACATTCTGTGATTCTGGGAAAATCACTTAATCTGAATGTGTCCCTGTGTAAAGTAACTGGTGCTCGTGTAAAGCGCTCCATTTCCTTCGCGTCGAGTTCGAGCTATATAAACCTGCATTAACAAAACAAAAGTGCGCACTATACAGCCTGAAAGCTGTAGGATAACACAGAAAAATCTGCAGTGATAGCTGAAAAGCTTTATCCTACTGCCTAAATCCTTAAGGTTCACAAGTACGAGAGGAAAACACCCTGAAACCACCAGCTAGGTTTGGAAATACAAAGAAAATGCTTTAGTGCAAGAGAGGGGCAGCCATATTGCCTCATGGGTACACTGGAGTTCAAACAACCCACCACCCCTTCTTTATCGTCATCTTCTCTTTCGCACCACAGACCTCCAGCCTTTACCCCTACCCAGCGGTCAGCTAGTCATCGGCAAAAACAGGGCCTGAAAACCTCGAACCTAGGACAACGGGCACGTAGATGTCATCTTGTACCAGAGGCTGACTTGTCTTTCACTCGGTTATTTGTTCCTCTGTACTAGAGTGCGATTACTGAAAATAAAAAATCACACTGCACAGTGCTGAGGGATTATACCAAAATAAACATTAAAGCAGCAGTTTTCCTTCGGACTACTTCGTCGTTTGCCTACTGTTTCAGTTTACTCTGCTTCTTGTGGCTGGGTGTTATGGTGGCAGCTTCTTGTATTGCAGGTTTAGTGCGTATTGGAACAGAGGGATTAAAATATGGAATGGTTGCTTTTTATGTAACGTTTTGGTTTGGGAGAGTGTAGGTTGTGAGCAGAGTCTGTGTGTGTGAATCTGTCTGTGTGTGTGTGTGTGTGTGTAGCTCAGTGTGTGTGTGGCTCTGTGTGTGTGTGTGTGTGTGGCTCTGTGTGTGTGTGGGACTCTCTGTGTGTGTGTGGGTGCAAATGCAATAGGTCTCGCATTTGCGAGATATTAAGCTATTGGCATTGTAAATGACAATGTCATTCATTGATCTGTTTTCAAAGCCAACACATAAATAAAAATGTTGTCATTTACAATGCCAATAGCTCTAACTTTTGCAAAGGCGAGACCGCTGCATTGTAAATGCTTGTTTATTTTGAGAGGGAGAGTACCAGCACTTCTCAAGAGATATGCTATACCTTTAATTGGAGAGTACCGACACTTCTCAGAAATAAGCAGGTACTCTGCTATAGAGTGCCTGCACTCCTATTTTTCCATTTCAAGCACCGCCTAAGATCACACAATTTGGTTAAGCCGTGAAGCTATGATTAATTGCTGGTTTCGCTTTGTACAAATCAGACACTAAATGTGAATCTATGTGTCTCTCCTTTTCCCCTCAAATGTTAATGCTGTGTTTTTACCTCTTTGGGCAAGAGGGTAGAGCGAGAGTACCAGTCAGAACCCATATTAAAGCTCAGCCTTATGTCCTGGAGGTTCTAATAGGATCTCGAGCTAGGCTCGAGCCTGGCTAGATCGTTCAGACGCTCGTCCACCTCTTCTTCTTATAATTTCTGTTTTAAAGTATGTACCAATAATGTGGAAACGGATTGGATTAAGGTGACTTCCCTGATTTTTTGTTTACGTGCCTGGACATTAAAATACTGGTCATACTGGTAAAAAAAACCTGAAGGATATATGTAGCAACTAAAAGAGGGTGCAGCACAGCCCTGGGCTCCGATGCCACTGCACCGGCTGCACCATTGTCAGACATGGCCCTGATTAAACGGTGATCAGGTGAGAGCCATGCACGCACAAAAAATATCTAAAGTATATCCCTTTAAAAAAAGATCCGTCTGCCTCTATCTTCGTGCAGGGCGGGGAGAGGACGCAGCCTCCAAACCAATGAGCGTCACCCCTGTGGAACATTTTGAGAGCGGTTTCACAATTGTTCTTTAGTTGAAACAATGTGATCATACCAACGAGCGCAGATCGGGGCGGATAGAGTGCACAACATACCACAGAGAGGTGTCCCTTGGCAGAGCGCGTATCAATTTCCTAAAAATAACCATCACACTGACTGAAGGGACGTTTCAGTATCCCCAGGTACAGACGTCTATCAGTACCCCGGGGGTACTTTCCAGAGTGAACCTACGCATGCTACGGGGGCTGGAGCCTAAGCACCACGGCCATTGGCTCTTGTACCAGGAACCTCCCCCGCCCCTAGCCAGGGAGCCCTGCAAATAGTTCCTCCTGTTGCCTCTGCGAACCTCCTGTGCTTCGTTCTGTGATCCCCTCGTGTTCCTGACCCTTTGACACAGTATCTCAAAGAGGTGAGTGCTTAACTCTGCCTGCGGGGCACCTGCAAATCTCTGCTGCGCACATTCGGCCCTATACATTTCATTCCCACTGTGCTCAGGGCCGGACTAAGAGGCACTCAAAGCAACCCTGGTACGTTTTGTCAGGCAGCCCCCGTATGGGGCATAGTGAGATCATCGAGCGAGCCTGACTACAAAAAGGGGCTCTGTGGGGGAGCTCTGCCGCAAGAGAATTTAAGCAAAAATGGTGCATTCTACAACACATTTTTCATTATATATTCAGTTTTATTAGCTTTTAAAGCATAGTAAATGATGACAGGGGCTGCTCTTACCCTAAGGTGGAGGAGCGATGCCCAGCTGCTTTTCAGCACTGCACAAATGGAAAAATACAATAACACAATGTTCTTATTTTATTTTTCCTTGCTGAGGCAGTTTGGCAGATCTGCTCGGAAAGCATGGGGAGGAGTGGTTGGAGCATCTCCTAAGCGCGCATGGCGGTTTGGCCGGCTGTCTTAGGCCGGCCACACAACCATGTGCACTGGGTGGCGAACATGCCCGGGCTCCCTGTCCCTGTCTGAGCGCAAACCACAGCACTTTGACCAATCACAACTCTGTAGTCATGGTAACAGCAGCGTCTTGATTGGCTTAGGGGAGTCTGGGTGCTTTTTGCTTCTGCTTTACACATAAGGAGAGGACGGAGGAGAGGCGGCGACAGGTAAGTGATCTTTTCTTTTTAACCCCCCTACTACTGCCGCTGAATGATGACCTTACAGTGCACTAGTATTCAACAATCTTTGTTGGGGCTCTTCAATGCTTCCATTATTATCACCCTCATCTCTCCATAGCCCCTCTCTCACATGTGTTCATTTCTTTTATAGTGCTGCTCATACCAGTGTAGAATGTTGGAGCACTTTACATCATACACAAATACAGAGACAATGAATCATGCTTGTGTAAATCAGCATGTAGAAAATGTTACATAAGACAAACAGGACTACAAGGTGTAGGACTCATGTCATTCATACTGGTAGGCATTTTTTAAGAGTGCTTGATCTGGAGAAGCACAAACCCAGAGGGTAAGGTTGGCTTTACTAACAAGAATTTATTTTTGGCCCAAACAAAGCCTTTTTAAAGCAATATTAGGATAATAAAAGAGTGGGGGGAAACATAACCTTCTAACCTGTACAGTGTAGTTTGTATGCAGCTCTTTGATGACACTTTATAGCGCACTATCCTAAATTATGATTATAACTTTTAAACTGCACCGTAACAAAAGGGTGTCTGTGACAAAAGCCGTAACCCACTAAGCTATGAACATAAAATGCTGTTCCCTGATCTGCATATTACAAGTCCTTTGCAGCTACATTAATCGACAGAGGTATCTTGACACTTTTATTGTTGCCTGAAAACTACTGGATCAAAATGTGCTTTCACAACTGCTGCACTACTACAATAAACGGTTCCCAGTAATAAAACCGCCTCCCCCACCCTTCCAGCCTCCTGGGGAAATGACCCATGCCCGATACGACCAGTCCGGTCTTGCGTCTGTTCCGAGTCTGTTAGTATTGGGTTGCTTGCTGCCATTAGCAAAATGATATTGAACATGCCTGAATTATATATTTAAAAAAAAAAAGAAACACCCAGGGCTTGGAACAGTGTCTTGACGGATGGATATGGAGCTGGATGGTGTCCAATATCCACAACATTGGTAGAGCTCTCAAGTTTGCTATGTTCATATTGATACTCCCATTATAAATGGAGTTTAAGAAATTTGAGAGATCTGCACTGGAGTCATCAGAGACTGGTGAACATGCGAGGCTCCTCAAGGGCTGCAGTTCAGCCAATGGACACCCCTTACTGGCATCCCTACACCATAAACATGGAGCTTATCCTCCAATCAATAAGGGTTTTATAAAGTATGACTAATCACCTGTTAGGCTGTCAGTGCGCTGGGGAGGGGGTAATTCTGAAGTTCAGTCGAAGAGCCAGGTCTCGAGGTCCTTCCTGGATTGAGGCAGTGAGGGTGATTGCCTGAGATGCAGAGGGAGGGAGTTCCAGGTCTTCAGTGAATTAGGAGAAGGATCTTCCTCCAGTCAAGGTCTTGCGGATCCTTGGGACAGTGCAAGTGTCCGTTGGGTGGAGAGGAGATATCTGATGGGTGTGTAGAAGGAGAAATAAACCAAATGGGGGACAAGGGCTTTATTTACCAGGTCCTGCATGCATGCCCTAAACAATGTCTATGCACAAGAGGGTATGCAGATCCTATTTGGGGTTAGAGGGGGGTACGGGGCTATGGCAGGGCGGGAAAAGGAGGGGAAGTCTGGCAGTCAGTGAGAGAAGGAACAGAACTGTGGGAAGGGGGAGTACTCCAATAGGAGCAAGGGCCCTCATACACCCCAAGGGGTGTCTTGCTTCATCATAGGGTAGCTCCTCGTCCGGCCGGTGCTGCAATGCCCGACGGGCCCTGTGGGGGTCTCTTCGCTGCAAATCTTTAATGATGTTAAACCGTACAGGCCCTGTTGTGATGAAGAGGTGGGGCACAGAAGCAAAGTGAGTAGAGTGGTGTGGTGATGTTAAAATTAGCCACAGGTGTCCAACATGTCAGTCTTTTATTTAGTTGGGCACAGGTGCTAAGGTTAAAAGTAGACTGCAAGAGTCACTGCTGGCAGGAAGATTAAACCTGCTACAGCTCGAATGTGCAATGGGGGGTGGGGGTGGGAAGGGTGGTTAAAAGGTCAAAATGTTTCACACATGATTTGTCCTAATAGATGAGTGGCATTTCTTCAGGACGGGGGGGGGTACCTAATCTACTCTATAATACAATACAAGGAGGCAGTTAGGGAATTCCTAGGTGTACTGTCCCTTGTGAAGCCGGATTCCTATGTAACCCGTGTGTGAAAGATAAATGTCAAGTGGGGCGAAGATCGTCCTTCTCACGGACCTGGAAGGGAGGGAAAATTGGGGGGAAAAAACAATAGTTAAGGCAGCTAGGTAACACAAGACAAAAGTACCTGAAACCGGTTACAGTGAGCTGCCAGATGTATGTCTTACATGAGTGATTTTAGTGTAGTATGTCATCTTAACCGCACTAAATCAAGGCCCACACCACTCGGTGAACCTTATTGTCCATGGGTGGGAAGTAGTGGCGAAAACAGCAGCAGGCTTATATCAAAGGCAATGGGTAAAGTATTTAAGTTGTGCATGCATAGTAGAAAGAGTCACAGAAAATGCAATAAAACTCAACAACCAATTGTAAAATAAAGAGAAACATTTTATGAGTAAAGAAAATAAAAACAATACAAATCCAATAAAGGAAACCGGAGGTATGAAATTTTAAAGATTTAAGAAGAGATAGTGCTTAAAAGCACAAGGCTCCAATGATAGGCTATGGAGGCAGTAGATCAGGACCCAAGTGCAATTGCAGCCACCTCTGTGGAAGCAAAGGACGGACACCTGCAACTGATTGATCCAGCTGGAGCTCTTGAGTTTTGGAGATTTCTTGGGGGAACATATTTAAGTCCCAATGTAGAATGGAACTTTGTAGTTTTTTTCTGAGGTGCTGGGAGCATTGAATGAAACGAAGCTGAAATTCAATTTCATGCTGTGGAACGCCTGGTCAGGTACTTTTGTGGGAGAGTCCTGGTGAGGCTATGGAGGTCTTGTGGAAAAGTTTTCAACATTTTCCAAACTTTCTTCTGGTACCCAGAAAGCAACTGTATCAAACTTCAAAGCCCCCATGGCTTGCAGGGGATGTTACTTAGAGACTCTTGAGGTGTAACACAGCGACCAACAGTAAAGTTTAGTACAGGTCAAGCTGCTGCATGTCAGACGGGCATTGCTAGGAAAAGGCCTCTCACACCTGACACTCCATTCCAATTTGAAGCAGGCCCAATACCTACAATAAAGCAAGAGACAGAAGTCTACTAAAACAAAGTAGGGACCCTCGGTGACTAGATAGGAGATACACAATACTTTTTACGTGGTCCAGTTTGATCCCCTTCAAGAGCTCAGAAGTTTTTCATGTGCCTCGGACACGCCAGTAAAGCAGAATGTGACACTGTTGTCCATCAAGATGCCCCCACACGGAATATCCTCCTGAGCTCCGTTGAGTCATTCCTGCCCGTTCAGGTCAACCTGTCAATCAAACTGACCTGTTGTGACCTATTGTCTTGGGAGGAAGTTCAGACCTTATTCAGGCAAAGTACAAGCTGGCCTGCTGTCTGAGGCTAATGATGATTACCCTCCTTAAGGCTCTGGCAGGGAGAGAGTAACTTTAAAAAAATGTGCTTTTGTTTTATATTTAAAAAAATTCTGACTTCATCATTGAATTAGATTTTTAATAACAATTAAAAATAGTTTTAAAATTATTTTTCAAGCTGGTCCCGTTCCTGTGGTAGCAGTGTAGCAATTTTAATCTGCGCTCTGGTTTTCTACATAGGACAGTTAGACCTACCCCAATGAAAATAGGTTTTGGGACCATGTCATTGTAGGGACATTTAAACATTAATTTTCTATATGTCACTTTTAAATACCATGCACCCTGCCTTGTGGGCTTGCAGGTCTACATAAAGATGACTTACTAAAATGTAAAAGAGATATTCTTACCTGTCAAAAGGTTTATTTCAACAAGTTTTACACTACAGCAGTGAGGCTTAACTGGGTATGTCTGGAGCCGTGTTTTCAATAACACTGCAGTGGATGGCACAATAGATGCCGCAGTCCACATGTGTCATTTAACTTTCTATGCCATGGGTGTATTTCTGCATTGTATACTATGGTCTTATAGGAAAGTTAATGTGCCAATTAGGTTTTAAGCCAATTTTCACTATTTTAGGTGTCGGTGCACATACACTGGATAGCAGTGTCCCAGTGTTAGGGTTCAAGATTACTAGCAGGTGAGTCCCAAACAAATGAAAACTGGGGTGACCACCTAAAAATGGGTCACTTTGCCATATTTCTGTTTTAACATTTTCACTCCGCTTTTCCTTTCCTCTGTGGTTATTGCCTGCAAATCTGGGTGCAAAAAACACTTCTGATAAAGGTTTCTAAGTATTTGCTCTTGCTTAGCAATGCCCCACAACAAGGTCAGGCTAATTTCTGAGGTCATCTTTAAGCAGGGTCCATGAATTTAAAGGCTTTCCATTCCACCAATGTCAATTGTTTTCCAAAAAAGGTCTATATGGCTTTTCTTATTGTCATTATGAATACCTGTTCATCCAAGGACTCCACTTTTAGTTTCCAGCTGGGAGAGGGCAGTTCTTGTTCCACTCCATTTTAGGTCGATATTCAATGGATTGTGATTGGGCAATGTACTGGCCAAGTATTCAGTATGTTCTATGCTAATGTATACTTGCAGTGAGCATGCAATGGCATCCAGTCTGACATGGAGGTCTTGTATCACTGAGTAAAACAAATGATCCCTAGTGTGGGGGTTGGTTTGCTTTCCAAGCATCTTTTAGACCCCATTGTGTTGTTCACGCTCGGAGTGCATTTTGCTGTTGGGGAATCAGGCCGTATAGTATGTGATAAACCCATATGTATGTCTGTAGCACTGTTAAAGTTCCCTTTTACAATTAAACGATAGTGCATAACTTAAATAGTTTATTTGGAAACTGAATCCAGGACACCCACTTTGTCAATTTTCTGGGTATAAATATTGATCTGAAACAATTCCCTGCGAAACAGTCTTTTGCCTCACCCAATCTGACATGCCTATCTTCTTTATCTTTAATTTTGGTTGTCCCCTTAAAGGGAACCCCGTGGCTAATCCAAACATGTACCCTACTGGAAAAGTCAGAATAATTTGTAAAGGAGATCTGGCTTCTCCTGCTGAAATGTGCTGCTATATACATGTGGAGTTGCATGTTGTAGAGTCGAGTGCTGTGGCGTAAATCAGAGTGTGTCTTAGAGTGGTGAGGCGGAGAGTGGTGTGTTGCGGAGAGGCATGTCGTAGAGTGGAGTGGCATGGAGTGTCATCACGGAGTGACGGACATAGAGTGGAGTAGAGTGGCATACAGTAGAGAGGTATAGAGTAGAGTAAAGTGTTGTCGAGTGGATTGGGGTGTCGGAGTGCTGTGTCATAACCAAGTGTCTTAGATTGGAGGGGCGTAGAGTGGCATGTCTTTGAGTGGCGAAGAGTGTCGTGGAGTGGTGTGTCATAGATTGTCTTAGACTGGAGCGGTGTATAGTGAAGTGGCGTGTCGTAGAGCCTCTTAAAGTTTTCTTAGAGTGCAGTGGAATGTCGTACACTGGGGTGATGTGTAGTGGTGTTGCGTGGAGTGTCATAGAGTGGAGTGACGTAGAGTGCAGGGGTATAGAGTGGAGAAACGTATTGTGGAGTGTCATGTCGAAGAATGCAGTGGTGTGTCTTCGAGTGGAGGAGCGTATATTGAAGTGTCTTACAGTGGAGTGATGTAGAGTGGCCTGGGCACCCCCAAACTTTTTGCTGAATGGTACTGGTGGTAACTGACTCTGACTGACCCTGGGCTCTGCCTAACCAGGCACAGGGCCAGTGCAATGCTGAAAGAGACACATTTAGAAGACAGTGAAAACACCTACATACACTAGGGTATACTATGCTATAGTGTACCCCTGTGATTGCCATGACCTACCTCCCAGGGCTCTAGTCTATATTAGGGCAGGAGGATTGAAACTACCTATCAGCCCCTAGTATAAATGGGGCATGGCAGTTTAGAGGCCAGCAGCTCTTTTGCACTTGCATGTGTGCACTGCTGAAGCCTGAGGTCAGTTTAAAAAGTAGCCCTGGGAGGCAGGCCTGCTTTTAAAAAGTAAATTGCGCTCAAACTCTACTTTGGGGTTTGGGGCACGTAGGCACTTAAAAATGGATAATCTCCAAGGCTTTGGCATATTAGGAACCCCCAGGGCCTCCCCTAGGTGTCCCAGGGTGGGTGGTCAGGTAGTATAAGGTAGACCCTTATAAAAATGAGTTTAATATGCCCTGGATTAAGTGAAAATTCACATTTCACTCTCCCCCTGTTGTGCTAAAGGGCTGCCCAAATTCAATTTTGATGCTAGGAGCACTGTGGATGGAGGATCTGCAATATTTCTACAGATTCAGAACCCCCAAAGACTCCCTTAGTTGTTCCAAGGGGTGGGGGTCCTGTAGATATAAGAAAAGTACTTATGAAATATGTTTTTGTACATGTTTTGTGTGCATATTTAAATATATAAAAAATTGAAAATACACTTGAGCCCATTATGTTTATAAAATATAGCGTCTTAGTGTATTTTTTAAGTAATTTTTTAGGTCTCGGCAACGAGAACTATTGTCACCTAGTAAGCGCGCAAGGGAGTACAGAGCGGTGCACGAGCCGACCAGGGTCTGTGGACGCGCACACACAAAGGCAGGCAAACACCAGACACACACACACAGACAGACACACGCACGCACGCACACACACACACACACACACACACACCCTCCCTCTCTGCCCACTCCCTCTCTGCCGCCCCCCCCCCTCTACCCCCACTCACCGGGCTCTTTCCCTCTGCAGCGGGTCAGTCACGGCAGCAGGCAGACTCGGTGTCTTCTCCGGCGATCTTCAGCTGATGTGCACGCTCACGCTGCGTCTCCTGCGCGCCCACCACGCTGTTTCGCTCCCGTTGATCCTCAGCTTGTGATTACTACTCCTTCTAACCCGGATTCCAAATTACTATTTCTTGGTTCTCTAACTCCACTCTGTTGATTCGTAACAAACTGATATTCAGCACATTTCACAGTCTCGCTTTTGCTTCTCATAAATACAATAAGATTATTTTAAGCAATGTCTACCCTTCTTTTGGTTCTGTGCCTATTATGCTTCGGACTATAGAGTTTTGAGAAAGTGTGGTGGAAGATTCCATGATATCAGTGGTGTGCACAGTGCAGAGTAGTGAGTGCAGAGTAGTGAGTGCAGAGTAGTGAGTGCAGAGTAGTGAGTGCAGAGTAGTGAGTGCAGAGTAGTGAGTGCAGAGTAGTGAGTGCAGAGTAGTGAGTAGTGAGTGCAGAGTAGTGAGTGCAGAGTAGTGAGTAGTGAGTGCAGAGTAGTGAGTAGTGAGTGCAGAGTAGTGAGTGCAGAGTAGTGAGTGCAGAGTGCAGAGTAGTGAGTAGTGAGTGCAGAGTAGTGAGTGCAGAGTAGTGAGTAGTGAGTGCAGAGTAGTGAGTAGTGACTGCAGAGTAGTGAGTGCAGAGTGCAGAGTAGTGAGTAGTGAGTGCAGAGTAGTGAGTAGTGAGTGCAGATTAGTGAGTAGTGAGTGCAGAGTAGTGAATGCAGAGTTGTGAGTAGTGAGTGCAGAGTAGTGAGTGCAGAGTAGTGAGTGCAGAGTAGTGAGTGCAGAGTAGTGAGTGCAGAGTAGTGAGTAGTGAGTGCAGATTAGTGAGTAGTGAGTGCAGAGTAGTGAATGCAGAGTTGTGAGTAGTGAGTGCAGACTAGTGAGTGCAGAGTAGTGAGTGCAGAGTAGTGAGTGCAGAGTAGTGAGTGCAGAGTAGTGAGTGCAGAGTAGTGAGTGCAGAGAGTAGTGAGTGCAGAGAGTAGTGAGTGCAGAGAGTAGTGAGTGCAGAGAGTAGTGAGTGCACAGAGTAGTGAGTGCAGAGTAGTGAGTAGTGAGTAGTGAGTGCAGAGTAGTGAGTAGTGAGTGCAAAGTAGTGAGTAGTGAGTGCAGAGTAGTGAGTAGTGAGTAGTGAGTGCAGAGTAGTGAGTGCAGAGTAGTGAGTGCAGAGTAGTGAGTGCAGAGTAGTGAGTGCAGAGTAGTGAGTGCAGAGTAGTGAGTGCAGAGTAGTGAGTAGTGAGTGCAGAGTAGTGAGTGCAGAGTAGTGAGTGCAGAGTAGTGAGTGCAGAGTAGTGAGTGCAGAGTAGTGAGTGCAGAGTAGTGAGTGCAGAGTAGTGAGTGCAGAGTAGTGAGTAGTGAGTGCAGAGTAGTGAGTGCAGAGTAGTGAGTAGTGAGTGCAGAGTAGTGAGTGCAGAGTAGTGAGTAGTGAGTGCACAGTAGTGAGTAGTGAGTGCACAGAGTAGTGAGTGCACAGAGTAGTGAGTGCACAGAGTAGTGAGTGCACAGAGTAGTGAGTGCAGAGTAGTGAGTAGTGAGTGCAAAGTAGTGAGTAGTGAGTGCAGAGTAGTGAGTAGTGAGTGCAGAGTGCAGAGTAGTGAGTGCAGAGTAGTGAGTAGTGAGTGCAGAGTAGTGAGTAGTGAGTGCAGAGTAGTGAGTGCAGAGTAGTGAGTGCAGAGTAGTGAGTGCAGAGTAGTGAGTGCGCAGAGTAGTGAGTGCAGAGTAGTGAGTAGTGAGTGCAGAGTAGTGAGTAGTGAGTGCAGAGTAGTGAGTAGTGAGTGCAAAGTAGTGAGTAGTGAGTGCAGAGTAGTGAGTGCAGAGTGCAGAGTAGTGAGTGCAGAGTAGTGAGTGCAGAGTAGTGAGTGCAGAGTAGTGAGTGCAGAGTAGTGAGTGCAGAGTAGTGAGTGCGCAGAGTAGTGAGTGCAGAGTAGTGAGTAGTGAGTGCAGAGTAGTGAGTAGTGAGTGCAGAGTAGTGAGTAGTGAGTGCAGAGTAGTGAGTAGTGAGTGCAAAGTAGTGAGTAGTGAGTGCAGAGTAGTGAGTAGTGAGTGCAGAGTGCAGAGTAGTGAGTGCAGAGTAGTGAGTGCAGAGTAGTGAGTGCAGAGTAGTGAGTGCGCAGAGTAGTGAGTGCAGAGTAGTGAGTAGTGAGTGCAGAGTAGTGAGTAGTGAGTGCAGAGTGCAGAGTAGTGAGTGCAGAGTAGTGAGTGCAGAGTAGTGAGTGCAGAGTAGTGAGTGCAGAGTAGTGAGTGCAGAGTAGTGAGTGCAGAGAGTAGTGAGTGCAGAGAGTAGTGAGTGCAGAGAGTAGTGAGTGCAGAGAGTAGTGAGTGCAGAGAGTAGTGAGTGCAGAGAGTAGTGAGTGCACAGAGTAGTGAGTGCAGAGTAGTGAGTAGTGAGTAGTGAGTGCAGAGTAGTGAGTAGTGAGTGCAAAGTAGTGAGTAGTGAGTGCAGAGTAGTGAGTGCAGAGTAGTGAGTGCAGAGTAGTGAGTGCAGAGTAGTGAGTGCAGAGTAGTGAGTGCAGAGTAGTGAGTAGTGAGTGCAGAGTAGTGAGTAGTGAGTGCAGAGTAGTGAGTGCAGAGTAGTGAGTGCAGAGTAGTGAGTGCAGAGTAGTGAGTGCAGAGTAGTGAGTGCAGAGTAGTGAGTGCAGAGTAGTGAGTGCAGAGTAGTGAGTGCAGAGTAGTGAGTGCAGAGTAGTGAGTAGTGAGTGCAGAGTAGTGAGTGCAGAGTAGTGAGTAGTGAGTGCACAGAGTAGTGAGTGCACAGAGTAGTGAGTGCACAGAGTAGTGAGTGCACAGAGTAGTGAGTGCACAGAGTAGTGAGTGCAGAGTAGTGAGTAGTGAGTGCAAAGTAGTGAGTAGTGAGTGCAGAGTAGTGAGTAGTGAGTGCAGAGTGCAGAGTAGTGAGTGCAGTGTAGTGAGTAGTGAGTGCAGAGTAGTGAGTAGTGAGTGCAGAGTAGTGAGTGCAGAGTAGTGAGTGCAGAGTAGTGAGTGCAGAGTAGTGAGTGCGCAGAGTAGTGAGTGCAGAGTAGTGAGTAGTGAGTGCAGAGTAGTGAGTAGTGAGTGCAGAGTAGTGAGTAGTGAGTGCAGAGTAGTGAGTAGTGAGTGCAAAGTAGTGAGTAGTGAGTGCAGAGTAGTGAGTAGTGAGTGCAGAGTGCAGAGTAGTGAGTGCAGAGTAGTGAGTGCAGAGTAGTGAGTGCAGAGTAGTGAGTGCAGAGTAGTGAGTGCAGAGTAGTGAGTGCAGAGTAGTGAGTGCGCAGAGTAGTGAGTGCAGAGTAGTGAGTAGTGAGTGCAGAGTAGTGAGTAGTGAGTGCAGAGTAGTGAGTAGTGAGTGCAGAGTAGTGAGTAGTGAGTGCAAAGTAGTGAGTAGTGAGTGCAGAGTAGTGAGTAGTGAGTGCAGAGTGCAGAGTAGTGAGTGCAGAGTAGTGAGTGCAGAGTAGTGAGTGCAGAGTAGTGAGTGCGCAGAGTAGTGAGTGCAGAGTAGTGAGTAGTGAGTGCAGAGTAGTGAGTAGTGAGTGCAGAGTAGTGAGTGCAGAGTAGTGAGTAGTGAGTGCAGAGTAGTGAGTAGTGAGTGCAGAGTAGTGAGTGCAGAGTGCAGAGTAGTGAGTGCAGAGTAGTGAGTGCAGAGTAGTGAGTGCAGAGTAGTGAGTGCAGAGTAGTGAGTGCAGAGTAGTGAGTGCAGAGTAGTGAGTGCAGAGTGCAGAGTAGTGAGTGCAGAGTAGTGAGTGCAGAGTAGTGAGTGCAGAGTAGTGAGTGCAGAGTAGTGAGTGCAGAGTAGTGAGTGCAGAGTAGTGAGTGCAGGTATGTGCAGTGCAGTGCAGGTATGTGCAGTGCAGTGCAGGTATGTGCAGTGCAGTGCAGGTATGTGCAGTGCAGTGCAGGTATGTGCAGTGCAGGTATGTGCAGTGCAGTGCAGGTGAGTGCAGGTGAGTGCAGTGCAGTGCAGTGGAGTGCAGGCGAGTGCAGTGCAGGTGAGTGCAGTGCAGGTGAGTGCAGTGGAGTGCAGGTGAGTGCAGTGCAGGTGAGTGCAGTGCAGGTGAGTGCAGTGCAGTGCAGGTGAGTGCAGTGAAGGTGAGTGCAGTGCAGGTGAGTGCAGTGCAGGCGAGTGCAGTGCGTGCAGTGCAGGCGAGTGCAGTGCAGGCGAGTGCAGTGCAGGCGAGTGCAGTGCAGGTGAGTGCAGTGCAGTGCAGGTGAGTGCAGTGCAGGTGAGTGCAGTGCAGGTGAGTGCAGTGCAGGTGAGTGCAGTGCAGTGCAGGTGAGTGCAGTGCAGTGCAGGTGAGTGCAGTGCAGTGCAGGTGAGTGCAGTGCAGTGCAGGTGAGTGCAGTGCAGTGCAGGTGAGTGCAGTGCAGTGCAGGTGAGTGCAGTGCAGTGCAGGTGAGTGCAGTGCAGTGCAGGTGAGTGCAGTGCAGGTGAGTGCAGTGCAGGTGAGTGCAGTGCAGTGCAGGTGAGTGCAGTGCAGTGCAGGTGAGTGCAGTGCAGGTGAGTGCAGTGCAGGTGAGTGCAGTGCAGGTGAGTGCAGTGCAGGTGAGTGCAGTGCAGTGCAGGTGAGTGCAGTGCAGTGCAGGTGAGTGCAGTGCAGGTGAGTGCAGTGCAGTGCAGGTGAGTGCAGTGCAGGTGAGTGCAGTGCAGGTGAGTGCAGTGCAGGTGAGTGCAGTGCAGTGCAGTGGAGTGCAGGCGAGTGCAGTGCAGGTGAGTGCAGTGCAGTGCAGTGGAGTGCATGCCAGTGCAGTTGAGTGCATGCCAGTGCATTGGAGTGCAGGTGAGTGCAGTGCAGGTGAGTGCAGTGTAGGTGAGTGCAGTGTAGGTGAGTGCAGTGCAGGTGAGTGCAGTGCAGTGCAGGTGAGTGCAGTGCAGTGCAGGTGAGTGCAGTGCAGTGCAGTGCAGGCGAGTGCAGTGCAGGCGAGTGCAGTGCAGGTGAGTGCAGGTGAGTGCAGGTGAGTGCAGGTGAGTGCAGGTGAGTGCAGGTGAGTGCAGTGCAGGTGAGTGCAGTGCAGTGCAGGTGAGTGCAGTGCAGGTGAGTGCAGTGCAGGTGAGTGCAGTGCAGGTGAGTGCAGTGCAGTGCAGATGAGTGCAGTGCAGTGCAGGTGAGTGCAGTGCAGGTGAGTGCAGTGCAGGTGAGTGCAGTGCAGGTGTGTGCAGTGCAGGTGTGTGCAGTGCAGTGCAGGTGAGTGCAGTGCAGGTGAGTGCAGTGCAGTGCAGGTGAGTGTAGTGCAGGTGAGTACAGTGCAGGTGAGTGCAGTGCAGGTGAGTGCAGTGCAGTGCAGTGCAGGTGAGTGCAGTGCAGGTGAGTGCAGTGCAGGTGAGTGCAGTGCAGGTGAGTGCAGTGCAGTGCAGGTGAGTGCAGTGCAGGTGAGTGCAGTGCAGGTGAGTGCAGTGCAGGTGAGTGCAGTGCAGTGGAGTGCAGGCGAGTGCAGTGCAGGTGAGTGCAGTGCAGTGCAATGGAGTGCATGCCAGTGCATTGGAGTGCAGGTGAGTGCAGTGCAGGTGAGTGCAGTGTAGGTGAGTGCAGTGCAGGTGAGTGCAGTGAAGTGCAGGTCAGTGCAGTGCAGGTGAGTGCAGTGCAGTGGAGTGCAGGTGAGTGCAGTGGAGTGCAGGTGAGTGCAGTGCAGGTGAGTGCAGTGCAGTGCAGGTGAGTGCAGTGCAGTGCAGGTGAGTGCAGTGCAGGGGAGTGCAGTGCAGGTGTGTGCAGTGCAGGTGTGTGCAGTGCAGGTGTGTGCAGTGCAGGTGTGTGCAGTGCAGGTGAGTGCAGTGCAGGTGAGTGCAGTGCAGTGCAGTGCAGGTGAGTGTAGTGTAGTGCAGGTGAGTACAGTGCAGTGCAGGTGAGTGCAGTGCAGGTGAGTGCAGTGCAGTGCAGTGGAGTGCAGTGCAGTGCAGTGCAGGCGAGTGCAGTGCAGTGCAGGTGAGTGCAGTGCAGGTGAGTGCAGTGCAGGTGAGTGCAGTGCAAGTCAGTGCAGTGCAGGTGAGTGCAGGTGAGTGCAGTGCAGTGCAGGTGAGTGCAGTGCAGTGCAGGTGAGTGCAGTGCAGGTGAGTGCAGTGCAGGTGAGTGCAGTGCAGGTGAGTGCAGTGCAGGTGAGTGCAGTGCAGGTGAGTGCAGTGCAGTGCAGGTGAGTGCAGTGCAGGTGAGTGCAGTGCAGGTGAGTGCAGTGCAGGTGAGTGCAGTGCAGGTGAGTGCAGTGCAGGTGAGTGCAGTGCAGGTGAGTGCAGTGCAGTGCAGGTGAGTGCAGTGCAGGTGAGTGCAGTGCAGGTGAGTGCAGTGCAGTGCAGGTGAGTGCAGTGCAGTGCAGTGCAGGTGAGTGTAGTGCAGGTGAGTGTAGTGCAGGTGAGTGCAGTGCAGTGCAGTGCAGTTGAGTGCAGTGCAGTGCAGGTGAGTGCAGTTGAGTGCAGTGCAGGTGAGTGCAGTGCAGTGCTGGTGAGTGCAGTTGAGTGCAGTGCAGGTGAGTGCAGTTGAGTGCAGAGTGGTGTGTATTGACAATGTAAATGACAATGCCATTTATTTATGATTTAAAGAAAAAAAAATGTCATGAGCAATGCCAATAGCTCTACCTTTAATGATGCCGAGACCATTGCATTGTAAATGCTTGTTTTAATTTTTGTTGGAACTGTGGTAGTACTGCGGTACTCTGTATTTATTTTTTCTTTTCAAAATTTAGAAAGTTTTTCCCTACCTATTACCACTTTGATAAAGTAGTAATAGATAAGGGAAAAATACCAACCCTAATACTTACCTAGATTGCAAGGCATAACGCAGAACACCAGCAAAGTCGACCTTAAAACAACATTACTGCCTTTAGCTTTTATAAAGGCAGTCATTAGCGAATCACCTAATGACTTGTCATAGCTATGTACCGCGGTACTACTGCGACAACAGATATCACTAATTTAAAAAACCTTATAAGTTTACCTGCTCAAAAGTCTATGGAAAATGCATTAGATTTTACAGCTTTTTGGGACCCCTCTTTTTAGGTCTTGCCTACGCAGCGCGCATGTGCTGCATAGGAGGAGACCTTTAGGAATCTATTCACTTTTTGGGCAAAAAACATGCACGCTTTGCATTGCTTTCACTGGCAACGCGTACACGTTTGGCGATTCCCTTGCAGGAGCGAGCTTTGAAACCATCTGTTTGTAATTAACTTGCAAACAGGTGGTGCCCCTGCTCGCTCCCGCAAGGGAAAAGCTTTGTAGGCTCTCGGCCGTACTCCCCCCTCAACTGCATTCCTCGCATCCCACGGCGTTTTGCCTGCAGGAGCAAGCAGTGCCTCCTTGTTTTTCATGTGTTTATGATTTTTATAAAATTACTATAATTTAATGTTGCCATTATACCTACATATCAACGTTTACTTCCTCTAAGTGCTATAATTAACACGTTTCACATTAAACAATTTTCCGACCTCGGAGAGATGAAGGGCTGAGTTAGACTTGTAGGGATTTAAAACAGTGATCCGGCTGATGTGCAGGGTTACAGCGCTATATGTCTGTGTGCCAAGGCTACATCTTGATGTACCTACTGTCTTCCAATATTCTTGTGAGTGATCCTTGGTGTATGTGCTGTTGGTGACCGCACCCTGGTGTGTCTGCTCCTCGGTGGGCCCGGCCCAGACACCCTTACAGCCATGCCCCCGAAAGGGGCGCACAGGAGCAGATGGACACCGGACTACTTTGCAGGCCCATCAGGGGAATACGTAGGAAAAGGGGGCAGAGTTAGTGGCACGTGAAGAAAGGTATTATATGGGCCAGCAGATACTTGGATTGTTGCAAGTTGGCTCCCAGTCAGACGCCATGGACGCAAAGCTGCATCAGGCCATTGAGGCGGTGTAATGGCTTCAGTATGATATCAGGTATGATTGAATCTGGATGCAGTTTTAGTCCAGGGGCTGTTTTCTCCTTTTCATTATTTTGAAGGTGGGCTCCAGCATGGGTACTGTTAGCGGAGGTCATCAGTCTGAAGACCCAGTACTTTACCTTTATAATCTGTGTGCTGGTTGCTTATAATTCAGTAGCGTTTTCACAATAGTTGCCACACTACATTGCCTTCAAAGTATTTTTTACATGTCCTGCTAATGGCTTTTTCCAGAACCCTGCTATTTCCAGGGCGACCATGTAAGCGAGTAAGCACATGCAGGGCTTTAAGTGGGCCGGGACCCTGCGCATCTTAGAGCCTTAGTAATTAAAAACAGGCATTGAAATGGGTCTCTGTCTGGCCCTACATTCTTGCCTTTAACAGTGATCTATTAACAATTAATGTAAAAATGGTAAAGTATCCTGCCTAGGTGATTTAGTTTCCTTTATATTGCACGTTTTACTTAATCTTGCATCAAAACACCGGTCGGGTGGCAAATTATTGAGATCACAAAAATGTAGTTTGCCAGTTAAGCCATCCTTTATATAGGCCACGCCCAGTTTTTGCTTCCTGTTTAAAGCCCAAGCTTAGGTTTGCACACTATCTATATGCAGTTTGGCCCAGAGGTGGCATCGGGGAAGTTGTATCATGTGTTCAAATGGACGCAGACCTAGTCCAACCCTAGCAGTTTCAGTCACAATGGGATGCGACTGAGCACTCGAGGGAGTTACTCTTAGTAACGCAGGTGAACTTTTTGGGAAATATGAACAAGTCACACACAGGTGTACAGGAATCAGTCTCACTGACGCCACATAACGGAGTTTTCTCACAAAAGGTTGTAGCAGGGCTTTAAGTGGTCTGTGTCTTGCCGGTGCTCAGCACCAGCAGTTCTAAAAAGCAAACGCCGAGACGGGTCCCTATTGGGCTCTCCAGTTTTGCCCTCACCCTCGGTGAACAGACAAAATCTTAACTCTACGGCAGTACCACTGCTCACTGCCTTTGAGGTAACTTCAGTGACTCGTTATAGTTCTATCACAGTCTCAGCCTTTCAAAATTGAAGCATTTTCAATATCCTATATACAATGATGCCATAGTTGTTGCTTATTTATCTTATGCAGCTAACAACCATTAGCAAAGCCAATAGTCCTAGCTTGTTGTCAGTGCTTAATTTGAGCCGGTGGTTTCCAGTACCGGAATCAGCACTTATTTGTCAACACCGGAGTTTGAGACAGTCTGCCACAAAGTGGCAGCTGTCTGGCTTATTTAGAGATGACCACAACAACAGTTAATTATTAATTCAATATACATTAAAAATGAAGATTACCTGCTGCCCAAGGCAATCTTATTGCTTTAGGGGCTTGCAATAGCCCGAACTGCCACACTTGTAGGAGTGAGATCGCAATGGCAGCATGGCAGGGGCAATGTGTGGTGCAAGCTGCAGTGGCCCCCTGACGGGAGTACTGGCACTTGGGTTTCTACAAATTAAGCACTGCTTGTTGTAGACTTAAGTTACTTGCTGTATTATATATCTGGATGCAACGATAGAAACAGCAAAATGCCCTTTTCATTATTTTTTATTTATTGCTTATTTCTGTAACTTTGCAGTCTGTGCTCTTTTAGAAGCGAACGAGTTTCGGGTAAACACTTTTCTATCCCGACACAGTAGCAACAGATCGTAAGTTTTCAGGTTCAGCTACAGTCAAGTATTCCGGTGTAAATACATGGGCAGTTGTATGGAACCTGTTGTCAATCAGATTTTTTTTTAACGCGTTTTGACTCTGGTGCATTGCAGTGCATTGTATTCCTACCGTGAGTAACCTGCCAAGAAGCATTCCTGTGTTTGACGCCTCGATACAGAAACATTCTTCAGTGATCTGCAAAGAAGGCTGTCGCACTCGTTCCCTTTTCCATCGAGCACTGATCAGTCAGAACGTGCATTCTTCTACCTATAGAAGCGGCCCAAAGGGGAAAACACCCTCACACTAATCCGAGGGCGTCCAAGTTTAAGGCCTTGACAGAAGCAGTGTGTGTCTACTCTGTCGCATGTAGGCGTACATGCTGTCACTCACGTTGCCAGCTTTTGAAGGCGTGTCCATTTCAGTTTTCGAGGGCTTCAGACTTCTGATTTTTCAGCAGTGGAGGTCAGAGACATGACTTTGCTTATTGTATTGCATATTTCTGATATATATTTATACAGTGCGTATCAGTGAAAGGATCTAATGCTTTACTGCGCATTTGAGCTGTGGCAAACCAGTGTAATTAAAAATTCCATTGAGCTGTAATGATACTTATAAAAAAAAAACACTTTTGCTGCTTTAACTCTGAAACTATGATTCCGAGCTACATACATGCCTCTTTGGATGGGATGTTGGTCAGTGTACACCGTTGTGCCCTTTTCATATTTTAGTTGATTAGTTGTAATGTTATTAAAGCTGTATATTTGTTCCCTAATTTCTCCCATTCCATGTAAATGAAAGAATGTAACTTCTTGTTCTGTTTTCTTTTGGCCTAGTGACCTTTATCTTTGAATTTTGGACTTGCACCTGTCGTCAAAGAGTGATTATGGTTCTATTTAAAATATTTACTCGTCCTCCGAATAGAGATACTATAGATTTTAAAAGCCCACTTTGACTATGTGATTTGCACAACATGAAGGATTCCTGGGGGTAAAGTTTTCATGGCGTCGTCTTTTCAGCAACACATTTCATATTTTTGGAAAAAATGTTTTTTGCAGTAAGTAATTGATCTTATTGCTGCTTAAAATTAACTTGTTTCTGTCGTACCCACTTCCTTTGTCCCTGCCTGCCTTTTCTTAGTGGCTTTAGATGAAAAGTGTCAGCCTTCCCCTGCCGGATCGTTGTGATTCATTCACACTCACTAATAACCTAACAAGAACACAGATTTGATTGTCCTAAATCAACTGAGGGAAAGTGAACCAAACCGGAGAGTGATGGGAATCACATCAGAGAGGGCCCAACTTTGTTTTTCTATACCAGGAATGAATATCCTAGTGCAATCTTTGTCTGGGATGGCATAGTATAGGAGAACAAACAGTACTTAATGCTTTTCCATCTCTATACATCTGTCCAGGAAACCTGGGTACCAGACAATGCTTGTAAAACATTTTTTACATCCAAACAAGAAGCATTCTGTCTATTGAAGCAAGGCAAAAGAAGTTAACACAATTTTTTGGTTTGCTCAGTAAGTTTCAAAAGCCGCTCTTGCTGCTTATTTCCTTTGGTGACTCAGTTGGTCATTGTTGAATTACTACCTGACACACAAAACAAAGGTTTTGATAACTTATGCATGTCCGGTTCTGAGTTCCTTATTCCTACTGATGATCTGGGCTAGTAAGGCTGTCACCCCACCCCTATGATGACCATAACACCACTAGTAGCAGTATCTATTGTCCCAAAAGTTGACGTAGGGGAAACATGCCAATTCAGACTTCAAATCAAATAATGTAGTTGTTTTTTGAGTTCAGCCTCTTTTAGTATCAAGGGGATTAAAAAACAAAGTGATGAATGAATTGCTTGAATTAATCTCAGCCACTGGCGATCGCTCGTTTTTCGCTCACCATGCCACCTCAGTTTAAACCCAGCCTTATACAAATCGGCCTTCACCCTGTTCCTCATGGGAACAGTCTAGTCTTTTAGTATCCAGTCATCTAGGTCACAGTTGTACCTTGCCTGAACAAATCTAGTGCTGAACTTGACCTTTATTGAGGACCATTTTAAGTAGTGTATCTAATCTTTGCAGAAGAAATGTCTTTTTAGAGACTGTAAAGACCCTGTCATAAACATCTCCAAGGTTTAAAGCAGGGCTCTTAACTCTCATTCAAAGGGTTCTAGTTTTGGCAAAGGTTTCTGCAGCTTGGAGCCTACAACGCACCAAACCATGCATTATAGATGTCTTACTGGCTGTCTGCAGCCTGCTCTTTGCGATTCCTTAGACTGGACCTGAGAGCTGCTCTAGCTCCAGTGCCAGCTACTAGTGCTTTGTACAGTGAAGCCTGCAGTGCACAGGACACATATGGTACACATTATAAAAAAGGCAATAGCAGTAGGCAGGCTCACATATCTCGGCAGGATCTCTATGTTTCAGAGATCTGTTATGAGTGCGGGTGGCACCTACACGTTCATGGTAGCCAAACACAGCATTTCCCTGAAAGGAACATTCCACTCTCACAAGTAAACCTGCACATTAGGCAGGGCGTACTATTTAGTAAAGGGTATTTCTGGTATTTCTGCACAATTGGAAAATGTTAAATAATAACCAGTTTTATTTATGATGGTCCCCTCAACACATTTCTGGAGGTTAGCTATGTAAAAGTACGTCCTGATACATATCAGTGGTAGTATTTGTTCAGTTCTTAATTTTTATACATTAGCGTTCAACTTTAGTGGCATTTGCTTTTCCTCTGATTTTTCTTAATAGTAAATGCAATTGAAAACAAGCATTGGCATAGCCAATAGGTCTCGCCTTTGGGACCTTATAAGTGTTTAGTTATCCAGCACAATATCCTTGGTGCAATAACATCAACTCTTGCATGGCTAAACACTTATAAGGTCCCAAAGGCGACACCTATTGGCTATGTCAATGCTTGTTTTTTTATGTCTTCCGCCTGAAATTGCCTGTGCTTCAGTAGAACACAATAGGAGAAATACATCCCGGTTTTCTTAAATGTTTCCTCTTCCTAAATGTTGGCATGTATGCAATGTCCCAGGATATGGGAGCGATGCTACCCTGGGAAAACAAAATAGGCTGTGACTCTATTGAAGCAATCCCAGGGTACACAGATTAAAAACATTTGTGGCCGCAGCATAACGGTGCAGATGTTTGGGGTTACTGTGGAAAGCACAAACTATTTTTATAAGTCCGGCTCTAGAGCGGTGCGAGCTGTGCCACCGCACCGGATGCTGACTTGGAGTGGGAGCATCATTTTCGCACGTGTATTACCATTTAAGCACCTGTTGCCGAACCCTGACCTCTAGCAATTTTTAGGCATCACTTAAAGTGTAAAAATAACTGTGGTGGTTAATCATCTTCCTGGAAAAAGACCAGAGGTTTGTTTAGTAGAAGTTTTGACTCATCCTAAGGTAGCTGCAGAGGGTTAAAATGCATACTGCTAAGAATGTGAACCATGAAGATAACAAAGTGCATGTAATGTCAACAGTTCAGTGGGTTACTGCTTCTGTAAGAGAGGTCCTTTTGTAACTTGTCGTTTATAACTCAAAATTCTCATATAGAACATTGAGCTATTAACTGTCATCAAAGAGCTGCATGCAAACTGCAAGATATATGTGAAAGCTATATATTTTTTCACCAGTCTTTCATTAATCTAATCTTGCCAAAAGGGTTCATTTGGGTAGAAAACAATTAATATTGTTAAAGAGAACCCCTAACAATGATATTTTGTAAATTCTGAACTTGTTCTTTTCCAGAGTAAGGACTCTTAAACTATATTGCCTACCAGTATCGACCAAATGTCACCCCTACACCTTGTAGCTCTGTGTTATGTAGCATTTCCTATACACTGATTTACACACATGATTGTCTCTGTGCAATGTGTGTGTGATGTAAAATGCTCTGACACCTTACACTGGTCTGAGTGGTGCTATAAAAAAAAAATTCATCTGAGAGAGTGGATTAATCTGAGAGACAGTGGTTATGGAGACTTGAGGGGCACTGTTTAAGGGTGCTAGCGAGGGAATCCGTTGGAGATGTGGTCATTGGTGGGGGGTTATAGGGGGAGGGGGGAATGGGAGGTGGCAACAGACATTGTCGCATAGGCACCACCAGTGTTAAAGCTGCCCTTGAGTGTCTCCAAATGTTTTCCGAGGGTTCATTGCTTGGCTCCTACCACATCTCCCCTGTATAAGCGTTGTATGTAATATTTCCGTATCTTATTTGTTCATAACATGACTGACACCGCTCGCACCCGAAACTCACTTCCCCTCCTTCATCTCACCCTACAGCAGCAGAAGGGGTGGGTGGGGGCTCGGTAAGAGAATCAAAGGACGGTTCAAACACTCCACAGCCCGGGGCACACTGAAACCTCACCTGGCTGGCTGCCCGGCTGCCCGGAGCATTGTGGGTGGGGCTGCCGCCAGTGGCGGTGCGTCCATTGGGGGCGTTGGGGCGTTGCCCCACTACCCATGGACGACCCCACACGCCACAAATGCATTTAAAGGCTTTTTAAAAAATGCATCGATCGATGTCTGATAAATAAATCATCTAGCGCACTGCGCGCTACCTGCTGCCCGGAAAAGCCCGACAGAATCGGGCATCGTATAGGAAGTGGGCCGTGGGGGGCGGGGCTGGGGGAGAGAGTGACAGGAGGAGGCAGCGCACAACAGAGCAGTCGGGAGACTCCGAGTAGACAGCGCAACAATGCGCATGTGGAACCCAGGAGTCTTACAAATTTCTACTTGCCCGCGCATGCGCGTTGTAGTAGACCTTCCCTCCCCCCCCTCTATGCTACTCGAGACACAGGGACTGCCGGGCAGGGACCCGGGGCCCCCGGTCTCCTAATGGGCAGATAGTATCCTGCTCGTAGTCCAATCCTGGCGCAGTGTTGCTGTTAATGCTGCGCCAGGATTGGCTGCTGCAGCAGGATGGTGGCGCCCGTGGTTGTTGGCTGCTCTGCTTAGGGACCGCACTGTATGGCCAATCACCATATGGCTAATTCCAGCCATGTCGAGGTGATTGGCCATTTCTACGCTGTCCGTCACGTCACCGTGCGTGGTGCACTGCTGCAGAAAGTGAAAGTGACAGACCATGACGCAGTCAGCGAGAGAGCACAGTGGCAGGACTAATGGGCAGTGCCAGTGGGGGAAGGGGGGGAGGGAGGTTGGTGAAAGGGGACCGTGGGGGACACAGGCTGCAGGAGATATCGAGGCGCCCAGACGAGGGGCCTTGGAAGGATCCAGACAGCGGCAGAGACCTGCGCGCTGCTGGAAGAGCGCCAAGCAGGCCCTGTGACATGCCAAGGAGACACGAAGGTGAGAGGCAGCACGGTGAAGGTCTGAGACAGATATTCATAAACTTTGGTCTCGATGTCGATAATAAAGGAGGGAAGTCGCGCGTCATTACAGGGCAAAGCATTTCCTTGAAAACGTTGCCGTGCGCTTTTTAACTAAGAGCAGTAGAACAAGGTTTAAAATCCTAAAATGTCAACAGTTCCACAACTATCCCGCACGAAAACGACTGTTTAATAACGATGGTATCATCGCTGAGACTTTTTTTCTGCGTCTTTGTCTGATATAATTTTAACGTGGAGCGCGGACATGGGCGCCAAGTGACGTCATGCCATGTGTGACACCTTCGGTGAGTCTGGGCTTTTTAGCCAGCAGCACTTAGAATGCTGGAATTTTTAGAATGATTCCTTCCTCTGTTAGCAGTGAAACTACAAGTTCCAGAATGCAACATGCTGTGGGTTAAAAAGTCGAAACTATTGCTAATGACGTGTGAGCATTGGCAGTTAAGTAAGAGTCGAGAGATGTCTATTAAGATTTCCAGGTTAGTGGGGGTTGGGGGAGGGGCTGGAGCAGGACCTGCTGAGGAGAAGAGAGAAGGCACAAACTCCCTGACTCTGCCTCGGGGGGCAGCCGGGCACATGCAAGCTGATCTTAAGATGGATGCTTGTATGTCACGTGATGCACCGGACTCTACCAGCTGAGCGTGCTTTGGTTACCCAGGAATACCTGTCTAAGACTCTAATGAGACACCTGAGACACGGTGCGCCTGTGGCACGTGGAACTCTAAGAATGATGGTGGCAGGGGGAGGACAGTGAAAGAGAGCGTGGGAGCTGACTGAGGGCCGGCACAACGAGCGGGAGAGCAGGGAAACGCAGAGAGAGGAAAGGAGTAATGGAAGAGTGATGGAAGAAGAGAACAGGGATCGAAGAAAGGGGAGGGAAGAGGATGGAGCAAGGGGGTGTAGGGAGGGGGGTAGGAAGAAAGTGAGGGGGGAGACAGACTGGGTGAGAGTGGGAAAGGGGGAATGAATGGGATAGACTAGTGGTGATGGGAGGAGGGCTAAGGAAGATAGATAGGAGAGGGACACATGAACCACGAAAGGAAAGGACTGACAGAAAGGACAATGTTGTAATGTAAAAAAAAACGGCCCTGTAACCGATGTAGTATGCTGCTGGCCAAACGATTGGTAAGTGGTTGCAAAGCATTAGGGTGGAAGAACCGTGCCCAACTGTTGGCTTAAACTTTGTATCTGTCTTAGGGATCTATACTCACACAATATCCTCCTAGCAAAGCTCTACCATGCACATCTTAATGGCTGAAATCCAAGAGCAGATCCAATGTCAGCCACATTCTGTGCCAGGCCACACTGGCCTTCCCTTGTCCATGCGGTCGACATGGCTTTGTGCTGTAGTTATCCCCTTGCACACACAACAAATGTGTTCTCTATGCTGCGTTAATTGAATAATGATTAAATCATCTGCACTTATGTGTACGCTGCCCTTAAGTCTGTGTTGCCATTAGGAACATTTTGCCATTAGCCAACAGTAGGCGGGACCTGAAATTAATTTAGTGCACTGTTATGTGAGCAGTTAATAGTCCGTGAAACAACCGTGCCCTGCTCACCCCGTTCACTTAAATGGTGAGTGTGGCAAAGCAGGCCTTTTGGAAATGAAATAATGATGGCTATTCGTCTGGGAAAAGTCAATCTGTCACACTGAAGCCTGACATGAAAGATGTACGAAGCCCTTGGCTGTGAACTGAGGGAAGAGACTAGACCAGCGGGTCTTTGAGTGATGCTGGTCTGGTGCTGCTACAGACAATGCAATGGCACAGTGTGGTTTGCTTGATATTGCTAATTATAAACCCCCTAGGTGTGCTTCTATTACATATTGATGCACTAAGACGTAGTACACATTAGAGAGCTTTACATAATAACATTCTTGAAGCATATATTGTGGAGGAGTTTAAATACTGGAGTATTTTAAAAGGGGAAGCAAATATTTCACATACTCTAGGGAAGGGTAGTACTAAGGCATTTTCACAGATTAGCTGTGTAAATCTGTGTAAGTGGCATTGCAACCAACTGAGTCTGAGTATGTTAATGTGCCACTGTCTGCCACACCGTGAAGCGCCGCAGCTGAAAGGCGAGCGCAACAGGCCATAACACAGTGTAGATACCAATCATCCAATATCATTGATGGGCTTCTCTCCCAACCATATTATAAGTATCCTGCTACTATCTCCCCAGAGGGCTCCATCAAGTGTGATGTAATGTTTACCCTTGTAAAATGGACAGATGGTTGTGAAATAAAGAGATTGTCCTCTTAGTAGAGCATAGAAGTATGTTGTAGAGTGCTCCTGTAACAAGCATTGGAAATGCAATAGGTCTTGCATTAGAAAAGTTGGAGCTATTGGTCTTGTAAATGACAATTTTTTAATTTTTGTTTTGGTTTTGAAAATAGCTAAATTAATATCTTTGTCATTTACAATGCCAATAGTTATAACTTTCGCAAATGTGAACCTATAGCATTTGTAATGCAACATGATTTGTAATTACGTGACTTAGATGTATTTATATTACAAATAACAATGGCTTTTAATTTTTTAAGTAATTAATACTTAAATAAAAGTGATTGTAATTTATAATGGCAATAGCTTAAACTTTTGTAAAAAACTTTTGTGAAGATTATGTTCAGTGTATTTTATTGTGACGAAAATCCAAGAACAGAAGTCAAATATTAACATCTTTTTGTGACATTTGTAATAAATCTTGAAACATTGAGAGAACATAATTGAACCAGTTGTTGTTGAATGGTTGCACAGATTGATTCTGTGATGGCGCAGTGGTGCTGAGTGATGCTGTGGTGGTGCTGAGTGATGCTGTGGTGGTGCTGAGTGATGCTGTGGTGGTGCTGAGTGATGCTGTGGTGGTGAAGAGTGATGCTGTGGTGGTGAAGAGTGATGCTGTGGTGTTGCTGAGTGATGCTGTGGTGGTGCAGACTGGTGCTGTGGTGATGCTGACTGGTGCTGTGGTGGTGCTGAGTGATGCTGTGGTGGTGCTGAGTGATGCTGTGGTGGTGCTGAGTGATGCTGTGGTGGTGCTGAGTGGGAGATGGGGAGAGGGAGAAAAAGGAGAGCAGGGAGAGGGTAAAGAGAGAGAGGAGAAAGGGGGGAGAGATGAGAAAGAGAGGGGGAGGAGACGGAGACGGGGAGAGAGGAGAGGGAAAGGGAGAGAGGGAGAGGGAAGTGAGGGAAAGGGAGAGGGGGAGAGAGGAGAGGGAAGAGAGGGAAAGGGAGAGAGGGAAAGGGAGAGAGGGTAGAGGGAGAGAGGGAGGGTAAGAAGAGAGGGGGAGGACGAGAGCGAAGGACGGAGGGTAGAGAGAGGGGAGGGAGAGAGAGGAGAGCAGGCAGAGGGGGAGATGGGGAGAGGGAGAAAAAGGAGAGCAGGGGGAGGTAAAGAGGGAGAGAGGAGAGAGAGGGGCAGAGGAGAGAGCGAGGGAGAGGGTGAGAGAGGAGAGAGGGTGAGGGAAGTGAGGGAAAGGGAGAGAGGTAGACGGAGAGAGGGAGAGGGAGAGGGAGGACGAGAGGGAAGGAGGGAGAGGAGGGGAGATAGAAGGCAGAAACTGCCTGAGAAACAGACACAAAGAAGGAGTAAGAGAGAAAGGATGGCAGGTTTTGAGGAAGAAGAGTGCCGCAGACAGAGATCACGCGGTGAGAAACAGGAGGGGAAAGGCAGATATGGAAGACGACAATCCACCGAGCAGGTCAAGCCGCGGAGAGGCACAGGCATAGAACAGGCAGAGCACGGGGAGAGGAAGGGCACAGAGAGAATGAAGGGCAGTGGCAGCTAGATTGTAGGTGCTATGAAAGAAGGAGATAGTGAGTCTGAAAAAGGTACGAGTGGGCCAGAGAGATTGCGAGAGAGAAAGACAAGAGCAGACAATATGAATGAAAGGGAGAGAAACAGTAAGACAAACTGGAGGGAGACAACGAGAAGTTGGGAAAAAATGAATGCATGTGGCTAGCAAATGAGGGACTGGGAAGTGCGTGATACAGACGAGTGTACAATAGGATTCAGCCATACTAAGACATTGCCTGAGACTTATTTCCCACGGTCTGCAACTCTTTGGAGAAACTGCAGAAATCCAAGACGGGTGCAAAGACAGTGCATATGGCCACACGAGTACTGTAACATGTTAACATGAATTTGAATACACATTTATATGTGTCATCCATAAACATGTTGTCACATTGCAATCTATTCTGGTTTGGCCCTTAGCATCAGAGGTTTACTTCAATCCATCCCCCAGACAACGCACACTTATTGACAGCTTTATTAACCTTCCTGCTTTCTCAAATTTGCTTGGAAATGCTCCATTTTTCTACTATTTTTTCAAAATTTTCTCCCTCCTTGGGGGGTTCGGGCTCGCTCGCTACACTCGCTCGCTACGGTACAGTATGATTATCAGTCTCCGCCTCACCACTTTCCAATGTCACCATCCGCCACTGGCTGTCGCGCTAGGTAACTTACCCTGACGCGAACTCTCTTGCAGTGACTGGAGTTTTCGTCGACTTATATGCATTTGTGGCCCGCCTGAAGCCTCACTGTGGTAACTTTGGGTGTTATTCGTGTGTGTTTTTGTCAGGGGCTAGGAGAGGGTTAGCAGAGAAGTCAGTGGGGTGTTTTTATGTGATTGCGCCACAAAGTGTTGACTGTTATTTATCACACAATGCCACTATGCGGGTGGCACGGGGTATGTGGTGGTGCACAGCTGTGTGGAGGGTATAGGTGCAGTCCTGTTGAATTCTGACAAAATGAAATGTTTTTGATAAAAGTACATAAAGCTCAGAATATTTTTTTTTTTAAACTATTGCAGCCAATTATTTTCTTTTGAAATAAGTGTGTGTATTTTGGGGGGCATTTTTACATTGTTACTTTGAGTATTGCCTCGCCAATAAAGAACAGCAAAATATTCATCTCGCTTGCACCTGAGCGCTGGTTTATTGACTGATATTGTGCAAAAATTAGAGCATCTGGTCCATTGTTAATACGTTTGCGCGGGCCCTCGCGATAAACCTTGGAGTGCTTCAAGGTGTAAATGTCAGCCCAAGCACCAGTTATGCACAAAATCTTTTTTTGCGCTGAAAGATGACTCAAGCACTGCACCAAAATCGCTCTAACGCGGTGTGACTGCACTTCTGCAATTCAAAATAAGCATTTGCAATGCAATAAGTCTCGCATTTGTCAGAGTTAGACCTACTAGCTTTGTTAATGACAATATCTTTTATATATGTGTTTTGGTTTGGAGTGTAGTGGATGTATGAACAGAGACACTGCTGCACAGTGGCGTAGTGGGAGGTGCGGTCTGCCCTAGGCGGCACGGGTTTCTGGGGGCGGTGGCCTACCTTTACCCCCACCCCGCTCTTCAATGCGTTTGCCACAAGGAGGCAATTGCGGTAATATCGCCAGCAACCCCTGCTCCTCTCTTCGCCGGCACATCACACCCCCACTCCCTACCCCTCACCACCCCTTCGGTCTTAGGGCCACTGCTGGCCGGCAAAGGCAGGAGCTGCCACGGGCAGCAAAGTGACCAGCTTAAGCACTGTCTAGTGGACTTAGAATTGGTAATTACCACAGGGACCAGAGAAGCAACCGCAACACTGTCAATTGGTAATTACCACTGGGACCATAGAAACAACCGCAGCACTGTCCGCAGGACTTAGAATCAGGAATTACAGACAGGACCAGAGAAGCAGCTAGCAACACTGTCTAAAGAACTTAGAATGAGGAATTACTGACAGGACCAAAGATGCAGCTGCAGCACTGCCTAGATGACTTAGAATGAGGAAGTACCGATGAGACTAGAGAAGCAGCTAACAGCACTGTCTACAGGACTTAGAATGAGGAATTACTGACAGGGCCAGAGTAGCAGCTGGCAGCACTATGTAGAGGACTTAGAATGAGGAATTACAGATTGGACAAGAGAAGCACCTAGCAGCACTTCAAAGAGGTCTAAGAATGAGGAGTTGCCACTGGGACCAGAGAAGCGGCTAGCAGCACTGGTTAGACCACTAAGAATGATACGTTACCACTGGGAACAGACGCAGCTGCAGTGCTGCCTAGAGGACTAAGAATGAGGAATTACCACTGAGAACAAAGACGCAGCTGCAGCACTGCCTAGATGACTTAGAATGAGGAATTACCATTGTGACCTGAGAGACAGCTGCAGCGCTGCCTAGAGGACTTAGAATGAGGAATTACTGACGAGACCAGAATAGCAGTTAGCAGCATTGCCTAGAGGACTTAGAATAAGGAGTTACCAACAGTACCAGAGAAGCAGCTCGCAGCACTGTATGGAGAACTAAGAATGAGGAAATACCACTGGGAACAGAGAAGCAGCTGCAGCACTGTCTTGATGACTTAGAATGAGGAATTACTATTAGGTCCAGTGAAGCAGCTACCTAACTGTCTAGAGGACTAAGAATGAGGACTTACCACTGGGAACCGAAACGCAGCTGCAACACAGCCTAGAGGACTAAGAATGGGGAATTCCCATTGGGAACATAGACACAGCTGGAGCACTGTGGAGGACTTAGAATGAGGAATTACTATTGGGACCAGAGAAGCAGCTGCATCATTGTCTAGAGGAGTAAGAATGAGGAATTAACACTGGGTTCAGAGAAGCAACTAGCAGCACTGGCTAGAGGACTTCCCGCTGGGAACAGAGACCTAGCTGCCGCACTGCCTAGAGGATTTAGAATGGAGGAATTATTGACAGGACCAAACTAGCATCCGCAGCATTGTGTAAAGGATTAAGAAAGAAAAATTACTGATGAGACCAGAAAAGCAGCTAGCAGCAATGTCTAGAGGACTTAGAATGAGGAACTACCACTGGGAACAGAGACACAGCTGCAGCACTGCCTAGATGACTTAGAATGGTAAATTGCTGACGGGACCAGAGAAGCAGCAAGCAGTACTGCCTAGATGACTTAGAATGAGAAATTGCTGATGGGACCAGAGAAGCAGCAAGCAGCACTGCCTAGATGACTTAGAATGAGAAATTGCTGACGGGACCAGAGAAGCAGCAAGCAGTACTGCCTAGATGACTTAGAATGAGAAATTGCTGACGGGACCAGAGAAGCAGCAAGCAGTACTGCCTAGATGACTTAGAATGAGAAATTGCTGACTGGACCAGAGAAGCAGCAAGCAGTACTGCCTAGATGACTTAGAATGAGAAATTGCTGACGGACCAGAGAAGCAGCAAGCAGTACTGCCTAGATGACTTAGAATGAGAAATTGCTGACGGGACCAGAGAACCAGCAAACAGCACTGGTTAGAGGACTAAGAATGGGGAATTAACACTGGGGCCAGATAGGCAGCTGCAGCACTGACTAGAGGACTAAGTGTGCGGAATTACAACTGAGAACAAAGTTGCAGCTGCAGCACTGACTAGAGGACTGAGAAAGAGGAATTACTACTGGGACCAGGGACGCAACTGCAGCACTGTCTGAAGGATTAAGAATGAGGAATTAGCACTGGGATGAAAGAAGTAGCTTGGAGCACTGGCTACAGAACTAAAAATGAGGAATTACCACTGGGAACAGAGACACAGCTGCCACATTTGTGACCTGATAAAGAACAAGAATGACAGCCCTGTTTACAGAAATTGAGTAACCGAGCTCTGAGTGAGTGAAACATAATTAATGCTAAAAAAAAAGTGCTGACTCCGCCCCGGTCTTGTATTCTTTTGTTGCTATTGTAACACCGAGTTAGTTCTCCGTCTCGGGCTGCTTCACAGGCTCCATGCAGTGCGGGGCACAGGTCAGAGAAAGCATTGCATCTTTGGCTGGAATCGACTCTCTAGTAAACCCTGCCTTGGAGCAACGTTTCAACCATCAGGTGCTCTAATTAAAAATAGGTCCAATTTTTACCACAAGGTAAAGTGAACTTCTTGATCGTATGCCTCCTAGTTTGTCTATAACACGTGTTATTGTTAATGTTAATGTTGTTAATGTTATAGGGTATTTGTACAAGCGCATGGCTACTCCGAGGAGTTTCCCGGCGCTAATAGAAAATTAAACAAAAGACTCAGAAAAGCCAGACCCAATTTACTCCTAGTCATACACCAATCTCAATTATTGATGGAACAGCCAGGTCTTCAGTTGGCGTCTGAAGCTCAGAAGCTCTGCTTCTTGTCTCGAAGACAAAGGGAGCATGTTCCAAAGTCTGCTCACTACCACCTGGAAGGAGCGTCCGCCCTTCCTGGCCAAACAAAATTTTGGCACCCACATCAGATGTTGAGTTGATGACCCCAGGGCCCTGGCTGGAATATAGGGCAAAATTCTTTTTCTGATATACTGAGCCCCGCTGTTATGAAGAGCCTTGAAGGCCAACACAAGAGACTTAAAGGCGACTCTGTTCCTTACTGATAGCCAGTGAAGTGCTTTCAGATGATTCGTCATGTGGGTTCTAGGCCCGACCATGGAGATTGCTCTGGTGGCTGAATTCTGAATAACCTGAAGATGGTTCAGTAAATAATCAGGAATACCCAAGTATAGCACATTGGCATAGTCCAGCCTTGACATTATCAAGGCCTGGACCACTGTCTTTCTATGGGACAATGATAGCAATGAAAGGAAATTTCTCATCATTTTTAGCATCCTAAAACGCATACCAGCCACTGATTGCACCTGTGTCTTCATAGAGAGATCTGAGTCCATCATCACTCCCAGATTCGTAACCGTAGTGACAGGACTAGAAGGAGCCGGTTGATCCTGTGGCCATCATTTCCGCCATTCATCACCTGGAGTATGCCGGAAGAAAATAATTTCAGTTTTAGCGGACTTGCAAGATAATTGGTTTCCATGGAACCAGTCAAACACAGCACTCAGACACAAATATACTTGGTTTTCATCAAAAGGCTCACCTTTTTCATAAGTGAACAGAAGTTGCGAATCGTCGGCGTAGGTGAGAATCTTAGCCCCTAAGCTCTCCGCTAACAGAGCAAGAGGTGACATATAAATATTAAATAGAGTGGGGCTCAAAACTGAGCCCATAGTTCAGCGCATGTTCCCATGTTCGGCTGTAAAAGGAGGCGCCCAGACCGACTGCTGCCGGCCCTCCAAAAAGGAAGAAAACCACCTTAAAACCATGCCCCCGAACCCACATTCCTTAAGCCTCTGAAGGAGTCGCCCATGGGGCACGGTATCAAAAGCTGCCGAGAGGTCTAGCAGTATTAAGACTGCTTTACCTGATCGATCAAGAGTACCTTTGATACTTTCTGAAAACCTCAAGTAAAGCGGTTTCAGTGCTATAATTAGCCCTGAACCCCGATTGGCTGGAATGAACAACATTGGTGGCCTCAATTAAATTCGTAATAACCTTATTTACATGCTTCTCCAAAGTCTTGGCAAAAAAAAGGAGCAATGTAATGAGCCTATAATTACTGGCCACCAAAGGATCCGCGGAAGGTTTCTTCAGAAGAGGTATCATTTTTCCCAGTTTCCATCTAGCCGGAACCTGTCCACTGGACAAGGAAAGGTTCAGGACTTTATTCACAGCAGAATTCAAAACTTCAGCGACACCAGCTATTATCTTAGCTGGACAAGGATCCATAGGGGACCCGGATTTTAATGTCTTCATAATACTAAGTGAGGTATCCAGAGACATCATAGGAAACTCCAGCAGTATTTCTTCTCTGGAGTCTTCCTTCAGAGAGAATTTATCGTTCTGATTCAGAACAACAGGCATATCAAAGATCTCCTTAATGGTCTTAATCTTGTCGTGGAAAAATTCAGCAATCTGAATGGTCCATTCAAAGGTAGGAGCGAAAGGACTTTGAGTGACTTTAGGTGAAACAAAGTCCTTTACAATCTTAAAAAGTTCCCTGCTACTATTACTGGCTGAATCAATTTTAGTGGTCAGGTACCTCTTTTTCTCCTTGCGTACCTTAAGATAGTGCATTTTAAGTGGCAATTTTATGCCTGTTTGCTTTCAGAGTCAAAACTTTTCCTCCATAGACGTTCCAGACATTTACAGGCACTCTTGCTTTTCTTCAGTGCTTCTGTAAACCAAGAAGCAGAAATATTTTCTCTATAGGTCCTATATGCCTTAGGAGGAGCAAGATACAATGCCCAATTCTGCAGCCACTCTTCAAGCCTAAATGTAACGTCTTCAAGAGACCCTTCTCCAGGGATAGGATCAAGGTCCAGTATATCAGCCAAAGCGCCGGGTGTAATAAGTTTAAAAGACCTAAATTCATTTATTTTTTTCCCAACCTTGGATAGAGACCTGGACGTATCTTTCTCCATCTGAAATATTAACATAAAATGGTCAGACCATGTGATAGGGAGGGGATCATCAAGGGCAATATGGCGTGTGGAGGAAGATCTGGTCCAGAGTATGGCCTTTTTCATGGGTGGGAGATATTACATACGGTGACATACTAAAAATATCCAAACATTCACATAACTTCTTAGGTTCAGGGTCTTCGTTTTGGTCAAAATTGAGATTAAAAACTCCAAGTACCAGATATTGTCTGAATCTCGTGGCAATAGGTTCTACGGCATGGCCAAAGGTCTCTAGAAAGCGGCCGGCCGGCCCAGGAGGTCTATAAATAATTACCCCAGCCACCGACTGGTGGGTGGAGACTGATAAAAGAAAGCCTAAGCCTTCTGCACCCTCGAGGCCAATGACGGGTATAGGTGAGCAAGGGAGGGAGTTCTTAAATATAATTGCTACACCTCCTCCTCTATTGCCCAATCTATCATGTCTAATTATCCTATAATTTGGGGGTATAGCGTTTGCTAGAGTGGGGTTAGATCCCTCGTGTAGCCAGGTCTTGGTAATGAACAAAATATCCGGCTTGGCATCAACAAGTAAGTAAAAAATTTGGGATTCATGCTTCTTTATAGATCTGGCATTAATAAGCATAGCCTTAAGCTTTTCCTCGCTAAAAACCGTCAAGGAAACTTGTAATATAGGAGTGCAATCATTTCCAACTAAAACTCTTCCCTCTCTCCCGTTGCAAGCAGCCTCCCAGTTGCAAGTGTCACATCGCAAGTGCTCAAAGTCAGCAGGCAGCTTTATAGAAAGACAACATTCGCTACGATTCCCAATCTTCATCAGGCTATCTCTGCTGTATCTGAGCATCAGTAGATTCTTACCGCAGTGGCCTACAAACAAATGGGCAGCGTCTCCTGCGCCGGGTGCTTTCGGGACGCTGACTGGCGCAAACAAGCTTGCCTTTGGCGCGCGTCCGCTGTGTGTGTCCCATACAGGCTACACACAGATCTTCCAGCTAGTCCCAAGGAAGACCCCACCAAGACGGTTATAATTTCGCGCTTTTTTCGGGGGTCGAAACGTCGACGCTTTTATTATCAAGTGTTGAGGATCACCCAGGATACTAAACTAATAATTGGATTAATCTCTTACTGGGCTGATATTTCTCTTTTTTCTTCTTTCAACAATTTTGCACTGTGTTTAAATATCATTTTTCCATGTAGTATATGTCCATGTATTTTGTGGAATGTTTTGTGACATGTAAATATTTTAAATGTTTGTGCACATCTAAGTCTTAAATGGTAGTTCAGAAGAACGGTTATGTGTGAATGTTAATATTTGTATTGCGATAAGTTCACTCTGATTTTTCCAAAAACTGATAAAAATATATAGTGGCATGCAAGATAAGTATTTTGCACTTTTTGGGTTTGGACATAAGGTACATTTTTTTTTTTTTTTTTGTTTTTATCATTTGTTGACTGTTCTCATTCATTTGGAGAGACAGAATTGCAAAAAAGGTTATTTAGATTTTTAGGAGCGGCAGAACCACTGATTCGCATATAGTACTAATCCACAGGTTCTGCGCTAGACTGGGCTACCCCATTGCTTTATATTGCTCAATGCTAGAGAAAGGCCTCACTTTATGCACATTGATGCCTCCTTTGCCCTTGCAAAGTAGTTATTCTTCATTCTTCATTGTAACTTAAGTTAATGCTAGAGGTTTGAGCAACTTAGAGCACGCCGCCTCTGCACTATTTTAAAACAGTTCATTGCCCGAACACAATACTTTATAAAATGAACCTTGCCTGCAGACTATTTCAGCAGCATCTACAAATTAACATCTGTTATGCAATGAATGCAGGTATAGGAGTCAGCCATAAGTTCATCCTAGTTTGCAGGGAGACCAGCACATAGATCTTTTTCTAGTGCTTGTATGGCCGTCTTTATTTACTTTACAGAAATAACTGCATAACAACACAGCCTTATTGTTGCATAATTTCCGCATTTCAGTAGTGTTAGACCTAATAATATCTTTTCCTTGAGTGCATGTATTAAGAACATTAACACTATTTAAAAGACGAGCAAAATCCACTCAAAATATAAGTGCCCCTTGTTTTAAATCGCTTTAATCGTCCTGCCAGTTTAATTCTTATGAATATTGGCCTAAATGAGGGCAGTGGGCATGAGGAGATGGCCAGATGAATCCTTATATCAGTCTATAAAAAAGAAACGTTCTTCTCTGTGCATGCAATTCAGATCTTTTCACAATGCGCTCCTCATCATGTATGTCGACACATTTCGGTCTGCCTGCCTGCCTGGTGTAGGTGGTGTATGTCTTTCTCAGGATTATGTGCTTCAATTAAAACGAGAGGTCCTTATGGACAAGAGAATTTTGAGATGAAAAGCTACTTTTGACATAGTTGTTTGTCATTTGTTATTCTGACTGCCTCGATTTCGTGTGCGCTACTAGGTTTCCATAGCTTTGCTTGATACACTGTTTGGTGTTGTCCTGGGTAAATTCCTATTTGTGTCTTCATGTTATCTAAGGATTCTTAATCACAGATTTTATGGTAGTGGTTGCATTTGTATAGAAGTTGGCAGTGGTTGTGACAGGACTGATTGTCTGGATGTTATGGTTACAGAGTGCATGCAAGTATGTTCCCTATATTTTTCATGTGATTGGGACTGGGGAGTCCTGGGTGGGCGGGATACAGAGGTGGGTTGGATTCCGTTACGTAGGCGATTTATTGTGGTGTTTTTTTTTATAGAAATGAGAGGTTGAAAATGAATTGCACGAAGAAGTTGCCATTCTTGGTTAGGTGAGGAGTGTACCCACTATGCTCCTTTTATTTCGATGATGGAATACATCTGTTTGAAGTATTTTCGTAATCCAGGTCACCTGGAATTCTCAAGAGTTTAGGTTGCTATCACAATGCTGCAGTTTAAGCCCGACGAATTCTCTCCTAATCTTTTCCAAATGAGTTAAGCAATTTTCCAGTGATATGTTCGTTTTCTGTAGAGGATCTTTCCCCCTGGACCTTGCTTGTGTTTTAAAATTGCTTATCCTGCCCTCACTTCTGATACTTGTCATAGTCGTCTTTGACAGCCTCTCCTTATGCCAACGAGCTCAATTTCTGTCAGGTTTAATTCTGTCATGTGGGGCATGAGTACCTCTTTCCCGTTTTCGCAGCTGAATTATCTTTTCATTTGTCTTTTCACATGTAGAGCGCACACCGCCACTGCTGAAACCACTCGCCACTGCAGACATACTCACTCGGACATCTGATGGCCACCACAGACATGCTCACGCCGTTCAAGACATGCCCACACTCCATCTCCGGATGACCAAATCCGACATAACCTCACTCTGATAGTCTGCTTTACTTGTCTGTTTAATTTTTCTTGTGCTTTATATGTAGTATTTGCGTAGTAAAATTATCTTTGTCTTGACATAGTTTAAGAAGTGTCCCCATTATTAACTCTACCAGAAACCATTTATAATGAGAGGCAGATATTCAACAAGTCGGAAGGAGAATTTATGAATCACTTGTTCCAGTATTCAAAGCACTGGGTGGGTGCCAAACTGCTGACTTCAGTAGAAAGTAACGCGTGTTGAAATCTCATTCCATCTACATTTCCTGGAATTCAATGACCTTGTGTTGAAAATGTGCTGATCACGATTTCGCAAATTGTTTTGACTTTCAACATTTTTGTTCCCACTACAAGGACTGATCTGTTACCCATGAAAAGATTTTTACTTTTACTATTCTTTGTTATTTGGTACCAGCATTATCAAAAGTAAAAAAAAAACTGTAGCAAGGCTAAAAGGTTTCACCTATGGGAGAGCTATTGGCTTTGTCAATTTCTTTTTCTGTATAGCTGCACGGCTGCTGTGCCGCATACCCGAAAGTTAAGAAAAAGCAGTGATCCATTTTCTTAGTATGGGAATATTCTGTGCCTATACATGTAAAAGTTTAATTATTTAACATCTGAGTTGAAGCTCGCCATGCTGCCCATGCAGGAAGACCGTGCCAAAAAGTCCATGCATGGCAGGGAGCAAAGTGCCATTTACCTCTTTGTAGCATCTTGAAATCGAAACACGTTGACATGGCTTTTGAGTGATTTTTCTTTTTTTTTGTTTAGGCGGGAGGTGAGTGGGGAAAGCTCCGGAGGGGGTGGGGAGTAGACAGAGGAAGCCACAACCGGGGAGGGGCAGACCGGCGAAGCAACAATGCAAGAGGAGGGTGGGGACCTAGGGAAGTAACAATGCAGGAGGGTGGAGTGAGGAAGTGGGTATGACTATAAGGAAAAAAAAACACCTGAAATCAGAGAGCAGAGGAAGGAGACTGGACAAGGGAAGTAGCACTTGGGCCATGCTCCAGGGTACGGACAAACCACCAAAGTGGAAGAGAAGCAAGGAAATGAGTGATGATGAAGCCAACAAATAGTAAGCAATGGGCAGGCTCTAAGAATCCTGTTAGTAAGCAAAATGTCTTGTAAGCTACAGCCTGTCTCAGGTGAGACCTAAAGTATAGGGTGTGGGGGAAGAGGAGGACAGGCAGAGGGTAAACTGTCAAAGAAGGAAAAGTGCCCACCAAACATACTGAAGGGCATAAAAAAACATGCCCCCAAAGAACGTTGAGGCACCAGAGAGAAGGCCGGAGAGTGTTTAAGCAATGGGGGGAGATATTTCTTGCATGAAAGGAAACAACATTGACATTGCAGTGTTTACTAGGCAGGACCTTTACCACACAGTACTTTACCTCACAGTTAAGTTTTTAAAAAAAATACTTTTCTTTTTATGTTAAAAAAAAAAAGTGATCCTAGGTTTTGGGGATGAGAAGAGGTAAATGAAGAAAGGGTGACTTGAGCGCTTGGGTATGTAGAGGTAAAGAGAGGTGAGGTGGCTTGATGCCTTTGGGTGGGTATTGGTGCTGGACAAACTTTCAGATTGGTGGTGCTGCCATCATTATTACATAACTGGGATTGTGAAAAATCCAAGGGTCACAAAAAGAGCAAGTGTAGCAAATGAGCCACTCGTTCAGCAGGACAGCGGTATGGGTGTAGGATGTAGCTGGTGGTGAATTTTGGAGAGTACTGTCACAAATATGTCACTAAAGCATAGTATTGTAGCTCATTGTCATATACAGACAACACGTTTTTCATTGAAATTGGCACTAACTTTGCAGAGACATGCTTTAACTGATAAAAGTACATCGCAAACAAACAACCATGTGTGGGAATCAGGATTCCGCTGATATTTATTTGTCTTGATTTGTGCTTTCCTGACTGCTGGTATATATTAACATATTTGTACAGTTCATTTATAAGTATTTAAATGTTGTTGTGTGTTAGAAAATAACCCGTCATTGTGCAGCTTTTCGTTTCACTTTAGCAGATTGACGCATTGTTCACTTTACAAAATCTCACTATGGGGCCCATCGGGGAGGAGGGGGAGGCATCACCGACCCGTCTCAATTTATGGTGTGACAAGGGCCGCTTTATTGGAAGCAGGTGCATCTAACAAACACAAAATCCCTTGGCCTGGGCCGTACAAAACTAAACCTCACTAAATCTAAATTAACCTAAGAACCCCCCATCCCCACCCCTAAAATGGTTCCTCCCCCAGCGAACAACATAAACCCAATTTACAAACTGCAACATGCCTCACTACCTAGCTAAATAACTTGTCATACTTAATCCCCCCCCTGTCAAACAACTCAGACCTCCTACCATTTCCCCCATTGACTAGGAAGAACCGCCCCAATGTCTTAAACGCACACCAGCACCTATTCCAGCGACACAAAAGAATCCCATACAACAAACCCCCGATGCACCAGCTCCCAAGAAAACCCTTCCAAAAGTTCCGTCTCACACCTAAAAAACCCTCTTGCCAAACCACACGCAAAAAAAACCAAAACCCCAATCACAAAGGGTGGGAGGGAGGGGAAATATGCAGATCCCACCGACAACCTCTGCCCGGCTGCTGTGTCACTGCCATCAAAATGGTGGCCAGTGACACCAAATGGCGGTTTCCTCCAGCCCAAACACTAGCCCCAAAACAGCCCAACCAAAAGCCCAACCCTACTGCCAGCCCAACAACCAAGCCCATGTACAGTGCTGGCATACACATCCCCACCCCCCTCCCCGGGGGAAGCAGGCCTCCCGCCGGTCGCCCCCCCCCCCCAAAGCCCTATTGGGGCCATCGGGGAGGAGGGGGAGGCAGCACCGACCACAGACTCAATTTATGGTGTGACAAAGGCCACTTTATTGGAAGCAGCTGCACCTTACAAACACAAAAACCCTTGGCCTGTGCTGTACAAAACTAAACCTCACTAAATATAAATTAACCTAACAACCCCCCACAACATAAACACAATTTACAAACTGCAACATGCCTCACTACCTAGCTAAATAACTTGTCATACTTAATCCCCCCCTGTCAAACAACTCAGACCTCCTACCATTTCCCCCTTTGACTAGGAAGAACCGCCACTCGAAAGACGTTCTAATGGCTTTCGACCCCCCCCCCCCCCATAAGACGCCTGCACCTTCGGATACCTGCGCACCCCAATAGCCTGATCCAGTGCCTCCTTCAATTGGACAATATAGAGCTCCATCCCATACTGAGACAGATCTACACCATCTTCCCTGAAGAAATACACCGCCCCATACCGTAGCTCAGGGTGCTCCATTCTACCCAATCCCTCCTTCTCACAAAAGACCTTCATCTCCCTGTTAATTTTCCTCCGCGTCTTATCTATGGCCGCTGGCCTCTCCGCCCCCCCCTCCAAAATCTCCTGGGAACGAACTCTGACCAGATGGCATGGCACCCCGCCCACCTACGCCGTATCTTAAACAAGTCCCTCTTCATCTGCTTGACCATCGCTAACCCCTTGCACTGGACCAGGTCATTCTCCCCCAAGTGTATGACCACAACATCTGGACACACTCCCCCCTTCACCACTTTATTCAAAGCCGGCAACAGCTCATGCCCCCCTTTCCTTGCCAATGACAGTGAAACAACCTTTCATCCAATTCCAAGTTAAGGCTCTGATGCTTGTCCCACTCCGCCCTCTCCGCTCGCTTTACAAAAGAATGTCCTATAATGTAAATGTCCAACGCCACCGCAGCTGGCCCTGCCACTGCACCTGTAAAGACACACATGTAAGAGGGCGGGAAAATTCCGTCATTTCATTGTTCTACCATTACCCCTCCCAACCTGACATATGTCCTGTAACAGTCCGACTTCCAACGCCCGAGTCACTTGATGTCCTCCTTACTCCATCCCCGACGCGCCGCCTCCGTTGCCGCCCCAATCCTAAACGAATGCGTCCCGAAAGCCTTCGGGTCCTCACCCATAGCCCGTAGGGCGTGCCACAGGACCCACAACACCTGAGCCGCAGTCACCCTGCCTTTTTCCCCCCGACCAAAAACCTCACCCGCCATCCAGCTGCCAACCGCCATCCCGACACCGCCGGGCAAACCGCCGCGGACCTCCCCGGCCCCAACACCACCCAAGTACCCTCACCCCGTTGATCAGTCTTCGAACGACGCAGCCGCACCGCCACCTCCTGATCTCTCACGTCCACCTCCCCCCAGACTGGAATGACAGCACTGTACTGGCACCGTGCGTCTTCGCTGGCACCAGTAGCACACCCAGGTAACCCATGAGGTCCGTAAAACCGTCCAGCTGCTGCTGGCAGTCCATCAAACCCGGCCGTCCAACCAAGAAGAAGTCGTCCAGATAGTGCGGCACCGTCTCCGAGCCTGTGCGCAAGGGAAAAGCCTACTGCAAAAAGGAACTGAACCTCTCAAACAAAGCACATGAAATCGAGCACCCCATGGGCAGCGCTTTGTTCACATAAATGCCCCCGTCAAACTGGATCGTCCGGATGCATCGGGAGCAGCCTGAACGCCGACTTAACGTCGCATATTGCCATGAGGGCGCCTGCACCTACCGCCGCCACGATCTTCCGCGCCACATCCACGGACGAATACGACACCGACGTAAGTTCTGCCGAGAAATAGTCGTTCACCGACGCCCCTTCTGGCCACGACAAGTGCTGTATCAAGCGGAACTGCCCGGGCTCCTTCTTGGGCACCACACCAATAGGCGAAATAATCAGACCCGGCATCGGCGGCTCTGGAAAGGGGCCCACCATCCGGCCCTCCTTCACTTCTTTGAACAACTTCTCCCGCACGACCCCTTTGTGCGCATTGACGGACTTCACATTCTCCGCCCACCGCGCGATTCGCGGACCTTCATACCCCAACCGAAAACCCTCCCTGAAACCCTGACGCAACGTGGCCGCATCGCCCGTCCGCGGATACGACGCCAGAAGGGGCTCGAGACAATCCAGCCTAACCGGTGTATGAGCCTTTGCCCAGAGATCCTGACCCCCCTTTTCCTCCCCCGGCCTGCAGCCCAGCCGCCGCGGGCTGCTGCCCCTGGGTACCCCCCGACTCCCCAGCATCGCACCACCGGATGTCTTTTCCCGCACTTGGAGCATTCATGCCGGAACCGGCACACTTGCCTGCTGCACGCACCCTTATTGAAATCCCAGCATCCCCCGACTGTGTTCTGTGAGGTTATCTCTCCCTGCCCCACCCCCCCTCGGGTGGGGCGGGCCAAAAAGGGGGGCGGCACAAGCGGCAAACCAATGGCCGTATAAATCGTCCAGCCAAACTTCGCCCCACCCATAGTCTGGTGGTACAAGTACGAATCCAGTTCGCCCCACTGTGCCTCCGGGTCCGACGCCATCCGCGCCCGGAACTCCTTGTCATAATGGGACCAGGCATAACCTCCATAGGTAGCCTGTGCCCGCCTGACCACGTCCATGTACTTGAAGAGAGCTATGGCCCTGTCCGGGTATTTCTCACAATATACGCGGGCGTATATCAGGAAAGCCGCCGACCAGTTGTCAATCATCAGAGGCACCTTGGGACGCCTGGCCAACTCCTGCTCCTCTTCCTTCGACCCCTCCTTCGCCGTCAGCTCCCTGTGAAGGAGCTTCAGGATTTCAACATACTCCCCCTTCCATATTTTCTCCTTAGTCACCAGCGACAGGTGGGCCCCCAGAGGCTTTGCCACCCCCATGTAGGGGAGCTTGCGCACCGGTACATCACAACTCTCCTTAGCCCCTTTGTCCCCGATGGCTCTCCCACCCACCTTTGCATCCCCCACTCCGGCACCCCCGCACGCCTCCGCGCTCCCAGGCCGCCCCCGTCCTTCGCCGATGCCCTGTCCGGACCCACCCCCGTGTCCTTCACATATCGTCCCTTGACCAGACGCACCAGGTCCTCACCCCAAGCGTCCGTACCCACAGACACCTGCGCGCCACGAGGCTTGCCCAAGCCACTCCCCGCTCTGCCACCATCCTTACCTGGCGTCAAGGCCGGCGTCCGCGCTGGATCCCGCTGCCTAACCAGTTGAGCTGGGGGGGGCCGTCACTCTTGGCGCTTCCTGCCGTGGGCGTGCCTGAAACACACTACCAACAACATTACTCCTCACCCCCTCCCCCTCCCGAATATCCCCCTCCTCCTCCAAATCTTCCTCATAGTCCAGGTGCCCCATCTCCCCCTGCTCCGCACCGAGCCCCACCTCCCACCTTACCTCCCGGCCGCCCCCCTAGGGGCTCCAGCCGGCTCAGCCCCGCATATGACATCTACAGGCCTGCATCAAATCCCCCAAATCCACAATCTCCCGCCTCACATCCCCCACATATGACACCGCAGCCTGATCCACAGCATCCGGTCTCCATCCCCATCCCCCGGCGGCCGTCTTGACCCTTCGGGGTGGGGCTGGCGGGGTCCTACCGCCCCGCTTCCCAGCGTGCTCCCTTGAGTGGTCCCTCGGGGGAGCACGACCCCTCGTACAAGTCAGAGCCGGCCCATCCCCTCGGTGGAGTGGAGCCACATGCTGCTCTCCCGCGAGCCTAGCCAAGCGCTCCTGCCAAGAAAGAGGTGGAGTCCAGCATGCTGGGGAAAAAACGAACCCACCATACTCCCCTCCTCCCGACGACACTCCCCCTCCCAGAGCCCCCGTCCCCCCTGCCCTCCTCCGCTTCTAGGTTGGACTCCTCGATGAGGAGCGGTGACTCAGCCACTCCCTCCCCCTGTGCCGTGCCCCTCCCCCCCCTGCCCCCACCTCCCCACGCACCCTGGCCCCACGTGGCAATCGACCCTCCCCCCCCCTCCCTGCACCATTACGCCACCCCCCCCCAATGCCTCACCAGCTCCCGGCTCCCCCACCCGCTCCCCGCCTCAGCTGCAAATTCAAGTGTCAGCTTGACCCCCGCCTCCCTCCTCCCTCCTTGCAGCATTTTTGCGCGACCCCGCCGCCCACCCGCACCCGCCTTCCGGCCCCGCCGCCCTTCACCAGCCACCTGCGTGACCAAGGCGGTTCTGTGGCCAAAACCGCCGCCGCCGCGGCGTCACTGGCAGCACGCCGCGGCGGCCTCACCTGAACTTCGGGCCGCACTATATCCATGTGGCCTGCCTCCTCCAGCAACCGCAGGGCCTCCCTGACTCGCGGATCATCAATGCGAGCCATTCCGGAAAACGTTGACGCCCTCACCGCTCGCTCCGCTCCGCCTCGCACTCCCGCAAAAGTCGGTCCTGACTCTCCCCCGCCGCGTACCAGGCAAACCCAGTATAACGCGCACCACCATACAACGTGCGGCGCGACCACGAGAAAACGGATCAACTAACCAACCGCCAGGTAAGCCCAAAGAGATGCAGGTACCTCAAATGTAGGTCCAAAATGTAACTTCAGGCCCCACAAAAATATGCAGACCCCACCGACAACCCCTGCCCGGCTGCTGTGTCACTGCCACCGAAATGGTGGCCAGTGACACAAAATGGCCGGTTTTATTTCCTCCAGCCCAAACACTAGCCCAAAAACAGCCCAACCAAAAGCCCAACCCTACTGCCAGCCCAACAAACCAGCCCACGTATGGTGCTGGCCATACACTCTCCCCCCCCCCCCCATGCCCCCCCATAACCCCCCACTCCCCAGGCCGCCGGTCGGCCGCTCCCCCCAAGCCCTATTGCAGTAAGAGAAAGGACAGTGACCAAACACCAATGTCCATGTTAAAAGAAAAAGCAACAGCTTATCAGAAGACATAGTATGAGTTTTTACCACTTTGTTTGAACACATAGAAATATGACACAACAATAAAAACAAGGCATCTTTATTGCTCATTAACCTTTGGAACTCCACCATGGTTATTTTGGGGGTGCTGCAGCGCCCACTTCACCCCTACTTCCAGCGCTTATGTCATTGGAGTGGGTAGAGGCGAGGGTGATTTGAGGGTTGGTGTAAAGGGAGGGGAGGCTTCCTTGAGAGTTCAGGGGTGGGTAGAGGTAAAGGGAGGTGAGGTTGTCATTAGTGTATAGGGGTGGCTAGATCTAAAGGGAAGTTAGGGTGACGTCAGGTTTCAAAGGGAATGGGAGAGATGAAGGCTACTTGAGGGTTCAGGGGTGGTTGGAGGCAAAGGGAGATAAAGGTGACTGGTGAGGGTGATTTAAGTGTTCGGTGGGTAGAGGTAAAGGGAGGTGAGGGTAATTTTAGGGCACATGGTTTAGGTAGAGGTAAAGGGAGGTGAGAGTGACTGGAGGGCTCAGGAGTAGGTAGACGTAAAGGGAGGTGAGGTTGACCTGAGGGCATTGGGTGGGTAGAGGTAAAGAGGAGAGGGTAATATGAGGGTTATGTGGTAGACAGAGCTAAAGGGAGGTGAGGGTGACTTGAGGATCCAGGGTAGGGTAGATGTAGAGGGAGGTGAGGGTGGCGAGCATAGAATTAAAGGAAGGTTAAGGCGACTTGAGGGTTTGTGGTGAGTAGAGATAAGGGGAGGTATGAGTTTAATGGTGATTAAAACATCCTCTAAATTATGGAAGAGGTAGCCAATAAATTAGTAAATGTGACACAGCAGCAAGCATTAAGAAAAACTCCTATTGTCTGGCAACAGTCTTAAAAGAAGGGGGTATGTTTACAGCTTCATTGTCATTAAAAGCAACAGGTGGCCGAAATGTATGTTTCAGAAATTGGTCACATGCCACAAACTTTCCTTATGTCTAGTTGTTTGATCTGAGCTCTTGAAAATACCAGAAGCTTGAGCTTTATATCTGATGGTTTCATACATGCCAGCATTTTCAAACCCAGAAGTATGAGATTTTGAAAATAAAAATCAGCAGTAGGTATTTTCCCCATTGGTTTATATTGAAGCAGATGCCGTTTTTTAGGCTGGAGACACAGAAAAATAAAAACATTTTTGCTTAAAAACAGGAGTCTTCTGCCTGAGTCGGGTCAATTGCAAGCAAAAGCAGAGCGCAGAAGAACACTAATCCAATAATTAATCAGAACTTGGCCCATGCTCCAGAAAACAGACAAAGGGAAATGAAGTGAAGCCAGCATGCGCTGACTCAAGCTTACCAGTGAAAAGGAAAAATATGAGTGACAATGAACCCAACCAATTGTAAATAGTGGGTGGGCTAAAATACCTCTTTCAGGGTTTTTTTTCCTTAGAAACTTTAGAGCGTTGCAAGCGACGGAGAAGGAACGCTGTCTGAGGTGAGACTTAATTAAGCATCTTGACACTGGTCAGGTAGTCTCTTCTTACTAAGCCATTTCCATGGCTCGAAGAACATTCTGAACTCCTCTTTGACCATGAGAAGCACTGCAAAAGATGCAAGACTCCCTGCCTATTACTATTTTCACTTGGTTTCTACCTCCCCCAAGCAAGGCACCCCAAACCAATCCTCTGATGCCTCCAGCACAAAAATCCTAGCTAAATGAAAAAGACTTTAGATTTGATAAAAATCGAAAGTATGTAAAGAATTATAATTATTTAGGATCTAGCAGTCCACTCAAGAAGGTAAGCTCGGACTAATCCTGAGAAACCTCTAAGGTGGTTAGCATCTAATCCATTACATAGTGTGCCAATTGCCTTTTTCACTCTTAGAAAACAGAGTCTGTTTTGATGCCATTAAATCCTGGAAGTCATGCCCACTGAGACCAGCACCAAGGCATGGGTGTTTACCAATCTATTACCAAAGGTATGCTATTTTAAAAAAAAAATATTTATTTAGATTTTTCACCAATTAGTGTCATGAGAACTGCAATCCCTACGTTTGTGTGTTCTTGCATCACTATTAGCCCTTCATCCAATCCATATGATAATCCACCCCCCACTTCCAAACTATCCCCAATATGTCCCACTCCCTCACATAGCAGACATAAGGCACATAATTGTTTTCTACGAACACAAAATTAATACAGTGCTAGATAATTCTCCAAAGTACTTAAGGCCATGTACTATCGATATGCCGTCAATAAAAGAAATATAGGACCCTGATATTGAAGGATCTGACTGTTCACTTCTGTTTCCTTCCATGTCATGCAGCAACATCTTTTATCCTTGTTTAAATGGTATACAAGTCTTTCCGTTGCTGTCATATTCCATAATTTTATATGCCAGTCTCTACAGAGAGACCTGTCCACTTCTTCCTATTCCTGGCTATCACTACCTTTACATTTAATAAAAGTTGATCTATTTGTCTACATTTTTAGAATAAATTTTTTCTGAGATATGCCGTCCATGTCATAGAATCACTATAGCTGGGTCTATCAGAAGAAAATACCCAACATCCCCCTCATTATTGCTAGCATATGTGCTTATGGGGTATCGCTGTAGTACAAACTTAGCCAAAAGCCAGTGGAGCACTGTATAGTGCTAAACACAATCATGAAGTCCACAAGTGAAAGGAAAGGTAGCTCGTTTGTTGACTTTAATATATTTGATGAAGTGTTCTTTAAAGAAGTACTCTTTCCTTAATTGGTGCAGCTTTTGGGGCGACCCTTATAGATACAGGGATGTTATTCCAGATCCTGGGTGCATAGATGAAAAAGAGCTTCTGACATGGTTGTTATTGTGTACACTTCTTGGTCTTCAGTCTGATGTCCTCTGTAGAGGAATGACAAATGACCTTATATCTGCTTCCTGGAACTTCAGCTTGAGTCCAGCAGTCTCCCTTCAGTCGCAAGGGAGATGTTTAGATTGATATCAATCAGCATTAGGAGCAAAGGATAATTCTCTACTGCTAATGAGCCACAGGCTTCTGATAGAGGTCTGGTGATCCGACTGTTCTAAATTTAGCATTTTGTTTTCTGAGTATCCACATTACATCCCTCTGTGCTCTTCACATCTGTCTGATCCAATGTTTGCTTGACTTTCTCTGAGACCATTATTCCCTGACACCCAGTTGTATAGACTCCTAAGAATCCCTGAACTCTGGGAATCTTGGGCAATTTTTGTTTGGAAATATTGTGTATGTTAACAGGGCCTGTATTCAAATGCTCCCTTTTTACATGTTCAAGTTTAAACGTGACATCTTTTTAGATAGTGACTTTTAGCACATTTCGGTTGCGTGCAATAATGTACTCAAAAGTGTTTTGCTAACAAATGCATTTCTTCATAGGCATAATAGCACAACGCTGTACATCTTCTCCAAGGACCAAGTACACAGAGCAAACATCCCTTACATTTTGTTGTCCTTTTGGAGACCGCTCCGAGTCAGTAGAATAAACAATGACCGAGGCATCTGAACTCAGGCACAGTGCAAATAGGTCCAATTTTATTATATAAACTGCCCCCGAGTCATTGTTCGGGAGAGGAGCACTTGCATAGATTATCCAAGACGTTTGCCCATGGCTGAGTCCCAGCCCTGCTGAATACTGCCACCATCCTGCAAATGATGGAGGCCTGTTCTACACTAGGCTGGCTTCCTGATACATCACTTGCACAGTTAAATGGAGAGTTAAGGTACTCCAAGAGATCTGACTCTCTAAAGTAGAGTTAGGGTAGAAATTTTATTATGATATATATATGCAGATATACTTATAATCACCGTTATGGTGGTTGAATTCTGCATCTTTTCACCATTCTTTTAATGCTGGTAACAATGGTTTGTTTTCTTCTATTGATAATTGTAGCTCATGTATTATACACAAGAATCCTAATACTTCCAATAAATGTTTTGAAACGCCAAATTGCATATTTCTTGTGTCTCCATTTGGGCATGCCTAGGGTAACTGTGAAAGGGTAGATCTATTTCCACGATTTCCTTGGGGGAGTCAGAGTGGTCTTGTTCTCAGGTTGTAGGCACCATCCAGTATTCTGTCAGATTTAGGGTTCACAATGGCGCACAGTGAGCTAGCCAGGAATTGGGCCAACATATTCTGATGATATGGTTGGAATGCATGCTCATATTTTGACGCATATGTTATCCAACCACATAGTCTTACTTGATTAGAAGGAACGTATGACAGAAGCTTTCAGTATCTTTATTGGTAACGTCAGCTTTTTGTCCTACCACACTGACCTCAGCAAATCCACTTCGCCACTTTTAGGAGTAGATTTTAAAAAATGTATAAAAATAGTGGATTTATAATTATTTTAATTCCACCGGCAGGACGTGCACAAGGTATGCCAATTTTATGTAAGTCTCTTGTAATATCCTATTGTAATAGTGGAATATTGGCTCCATGTAGTTCACTATCATGATGTTAACTTGACCATGTGATACTGACTGTGTATGTTTCTGATAACAAAAAGGGACAAGCGCTTTGAGGTAGGTTATTTATTGCTCTGCCAAGTTCTGTGGCATCAACTCCGATTGCTGCTTGTTGATTTTAAAGCCTGAATCTGCCTCATATTAATATAGTTATTTTCTTTTAGAATGTGATGTAGAGAAATTATGTAATTTGCAAAGAGATACCATATTTTCTGTCCCTCCCAAACTGTTTCCACTGTTTACCTTAACTGCCCTTAATCTAATAGCTAGTCTAAACAGCACTGGGAACCAGGAGATATCCCAGTCTTGTCCTCTTGCTTAATTTTATTTTTCCTTAGTTTTTACAGCCAGCCATTGCACTCATCATGCGAGATCTGTCACTTACCAGCACCAAAAGAAGTCCTCCCCCACACTAAACCCAGATTTCACCTTTACAACGAAAGTCCAGCTCATTGTGTCAGTCTTTTTTTTAACTCGGAGAAATTAGTACCAAGCATCCATTTTTCTTGTTGAATTTTTTTCTACAAGGTGAACTAGTCTTCAAATATGGAATACTGATGGACCTTGATAAAACCCACCTTTTCTCCAGATAGAACACTGCCTAGAATGCCTTTCATTCTACCCAATAGGATATTCACATAAATATTGGTAAGCAATGTGATTGTCTGAATTACGTTTGCCACAGCTGTCGTAGTGGTCACAATCTCTGTCCAGAAAGTACGGTATACTACTACAAGTGTAGGTGCTAGTACACGTGAGAATGTTTTATTACATTTGTATGAGGAACCATCTGGTCTTGTAGCTTTGATTTCATAACCCACCTACAGGGTTTTAGTCTTGCCACCATTTCGGTCAGGGATCAACATTTACATTTGGGCATTAATCATTGTAAGGAAAGTCAGCTGGTGCTAGCAGAGTATAAAAAGCAGCATAGTTAGCTGTATAAATAATCTTTTCACCTTTAATCATACACAAGTCGCCTCTTACACCCATGAGCACCAGTATGGGGTCTCGTCTTCAATATCTGTGCTAGGAATTTGTACCCTTTATTGTCTTTCTCATAGAATTGTTATAATTAATTTGCCCTCTCCCTTGCCACCTTCATTTCTTTCTCCAGCTTACAATGTTCTCCTCCCCCCTAACAGCAAACACTTAAGCAGTTATTGTGCCCTGGATCACTGTCTTCATTATGTCCTAAACCATATCTATAGAAATGTCCAGGGCGTTCTGTTTCTCCAAACATTTCTCAAGTGAATGTCTGATCTGAACTCTGCTGGCATCACCTGTCCAAAGATAATTTGCTAATCTCCATCTCCTTGCACACCACTTCAATCTCTTCAACATTACAATCATTGTGGCATGATCTGAATACTTAATGGATCCTAATTGTGTGTCTGACTCTTTACCCTGCAAGTGGACTAAAAGAAGAATCCTTCAACAGGCGTAAGTTAGGAGCTTCTGAGAAAAACACGTGGCATTTTATTGCTAGATGTAATTATCACCACATATCCACTACACCCAAGCCCGATGTTGACTCTTTAAACTCATCCGAGACCACTTTTGTTAAAGTGGAGCCCCTCCTAGTCCATCATCGATGGGATGCATTTCCTAATTGGTCTGTCACCATTATCAGAGACTTCTGTACGAGATCCTGCTGCATTGTGTATCACTTGCAAAATAAACAGGTCTTCTACTGAAATGGTGCATGCATTTTGTCAATGGTGAGGGGACTTAAACATTTCCTGCCATCACACATCTTTCCTGTGTATGAAGTAGCATTTCCTAAACCACCAATTGAAATTTAACGTGCTGTAAATTTAAGACCTTGGTTGTTTTTATTTTTAGCAGTTGTGGAGTGCCACCAAATAACCCCTTTCTTATTGGGGAAGAAGACTCTCTTGATATTAGAATTTAGCAGCATCATGGAAAGTGTTAATCCCTTAACTGTATGCTCATGAAGATGCCACCTTTCCTCTTGAATCATGTGATGTGTTGTGGGTAAAGGGGATCCCCTATGCTCCTTCCCTCTAACAATGGCAAATACTATAGAACTTCTAAAACTTGGATAATTCTCAACCCAACCGTATTCACCCCCACCTCCGTGGCTAATCATTTCACCAGCTCCACCTGCAACTTCTGCTCCTCGCCACACAACTGCTATCACGTGTTGGCCCTCTACTCTCTCCAATCTCTACAGTAACATGTGGAGAACTTACATCCTTTATTCTCCTGTCTGCTCACTGCTACGTATTTTACTATGTCCATACTCTCATATCCACAGTCTGCTTTTATCTTGACAAACAAGAAACCAGTGCACATGCATCTCTAATTGTTATATCAGTCCAATCCCCATTCCCTCAATTGTAATCTCCTCTTTGTGCGTTGTCTCCGTCTCTGGCTCCTGGAAAGTGTTCCTGTCATGTCAATCTTCAAAACGATGTGGGCATTGTCCTGACAGTCCTCGTCATTTTGAAAACACTCAATTCTTTTCCTCACTGTTGTGACATACTGATTACTTTGTTCAATCTGGAACTGTGGGCCACATAGAATTCAGGTTTCTATTGTCCATTTAAATGTTACTTTTGATTGTCTTTGGAAGTAACGTGTGACATCTCCTAATCTCTCTTACTAGAGCTTCTTTCTATAAATAGGACAATAACTTTACTAGAATGTCCAAAAACCATGTGTGCATTCCATACATCTTTGGGCTAACAGAGACTCCTTTGAAGTACAGCAACTTCCCCATTCCTTGAGAGGAAAGGCGTGCACAAAAAAGTATCAGAATGTTGAACCATTTATTTTTTCCATCCTTACATTTTGAATGTGTAGTTGTAGCTTTTGACTCTTCGTCAGATTTCTCAATTTTACATCTAGGTTGGTAGTGTCACTTGCCTGCAATGAAGAGCTATTACTGGGGGAAATTATTTTCCAGACTAGTCTGATGCCTAGGGAATATTCAAAGTTTGAGGAGTCAAGGAACAAGTTCTGTCGTGGCAGCAATCACTGTGGACGACACCTTGCACATCGCTTGCGGGCCTACATTAATTCCAGATCCATCCAAGTGATCAGTCCTATCCCGAACATGAAGGTACGTTCTGACCCCCAGATTGCAGATGCGTTTCATTATTTATATAGAACCCTTTACACAGAAGAAGCGGGTAATCCTGCTGATCCCTTGAACTATCTCACACTCTGCCCAACGGCCCCACTTCCTTCTCAGTGACTGATTCCCTGGGTAAGCCTATACACTCTGAGGAGGTAATCTCGACCATAGCCTGTCTGAAGCTCATAAAATCCCAGAGGCCAGATGGCTTTTCCTCAAATTTTTACAAATCTTTTGCCCAGAGCTAGCACCACTTCTCACCCGACCTTTTAACTCCTTCTCCTCTACAGTCTCCCTCTCGGATTCTATTCTGAAAGTCTCGATCCCCGTCATCCCTAACTGGGCAAAGAACCGACGTTATGTGGGTCTTACAGGCCTATATCCCTTTTAAACCTTGATGCCAAATTATTCACAAGAATACTAGCCCACTGCTGTAACCCTCTTATGCCAGGCCTGATATATCCAGACAAGGCTGGCTTCATACCAGTGCTCCAATGCGGAGACAACACTAGACTCATCCATGATCTACTAGAAAAAGTATCTAGAGCACAAAGGAAGCCCGTCTCTTAATTGACACAGAGAAGGCTTTCGATAGAGTTCACTGATCCTACCTTTTTAGGACCCTCAAGCTTATCGGCTTTGGCAATAGGTTCATACAATGGAATAAAAGCATCTACAGCTCCCCTTGGTCAGCAGTGCATGCTAATGGACTCTCATCCCCATGCTTTCCTTTCCTCCACAGAACACGACAGGGCTGTCACCTCTCAACCCTCCTATGTGCTCTGTATATGGAACCCCTCGCCCAACATGTACAAGCACATCCAGATATCACTGGTATCTGATTCGGGGGTGAACAGTACCTTGTTGGTCTTTGCACTGATGAAGGGATTGTAGTGATTTCTCAAACCCACTGGTATCTCTCACTACCCTGGTCACTGAGCTTCATACCTTTACTGCTCTCTCTGGCTTCAAGGTTAACATGCAAAAATCCTAAATGTTGAATCTCTATCTCTCCTCTGACTGAACACTTCCTTCACACCCAATTCCCATTCGAGTGGGCCATTGATACTATCCCCTACCTCGGGATCAAGCCAGTGAATTCCATCCCCCAAAACAATATCTACTAACTGCAATACGTTGGCTAAGCACATTTGATCAGATATATACAACTGATAATGCTTAAGACTCTCCTAGCTTCGCAAAGTTGCTGCCATTAAAATCATCACTTTACCATGCATTCTTTACCTGTTTCAAGCCCTACCGATGACCTCACCTAAATATGCACTTCGATCAATGCAAGTCGACATTAATCGGTTTGTCTGGAGGGGAAAGAAACATCTTATTTACCATCCGACCTGTGAGGGTGGTCTTGCAATGCCTTCTTTGCTTCGGTATGGTCAGGCTTAGCAGTTATTGATCTTAGTAGAATGGAGCACACCCACTCACTGAGAAACACTGGTGCTTCATGGATCAGGCAGTGGCAGATTCCCACATCTGGAAGGAACCCTGGCTTCCTTCAAGGCATATGGCATGCGGACATAAACTCTTCGCTGGTTACGAGATCTGTCTTTTGAGTTTGGGAGGATGTACCAACCAGAGCGGGGCTAACGTCCTTCCCTTCTCCAATGACTTACATCCTAAATAATCCAGATTATGACTTGGAGGAAATGGACCGGATCCCATACCTTCAAGTCCACCTCTGGATGATGCAGCCTTCTGTCCGGCCCCATGCAGAGAGACCCTTGACACCCTTCAAAAATGTTTAATACTTAAGAAAAATGACAGATAACATTTGGTATCGCTCCCAAAAATCACCCCTCTTTCTCCTTTAAAACTTGATGTGGGCATCAAGCCTATCAATGACCTCGCAAGGCTTTGCCCACTGTTATTTTGGCACAGAATGGTCACCACTCCTGAACTTGGCACCTTATGCCGTAGCTTTTAATGAGGTTTGCGCCCTGGATGCTACAAAAAAGTTTGGCTGAGTCAAACATTTAGATAGCCTTCTGTCCAGTATTGGTCTGTCAAGGCATAGCACTGGCTGTCCACCTACCCATACTAGATGTCAGGTTAAACTACTATATTGGGCATGGGATGAGCAGAACACATTTTCTAAAAGTAACCAAGGCAGACTAACAGAAGAATTCAGAGACGTGAAGCCAGTCGTTCCTTAGAAAGCTATCTCGATATTTTCAAGGTGCCAGCCGATAGGAAGCTTTATGTTCAATTTGGGCACAGGAGTTTGCCAATTAATGCTTTTATTAACTCTTGGCTGATTAACAAATCTCATCCTAAGTGTTGCTCCTGTTGCCCCTGTCCACATGAATCGATAGGCTGTGCAAGCGAAAAGAACATGGCCCATGCGAAACCCAGGAGCAAATGGCTAGCCCCAGTGTGCAGACAGCTTGGGACTTGAGACTCCAAAGTGGCCCTGCGCATATTGAAATCAGATGCAAGACCTTTATTCGATTGTGCACATGCGAAATTCCTGGGCGATTCGAAGGAGGGCACTGTTAACCCCCTTGCCTACCCCAGAGAGCCAAAATTGCAACGACCCGCTTACATAAGATTAATTGTTATAGTGGTCACTATATTTTACATTGCAAATAGCTGTTTTTGCACAAATAATTAACATACTTTGTAATTTTGTCTTCGTTGTTTTATTCGGACCGATAGTGCTTTTAACATGTTTTTACGAATCTTGTAGTATTACGCTTTGGAATGTAAATTCAGTGTCTGACTTTCACAAAATGATTTGAATGCATTTGCACTTTAGACAAGGGTATTAATTTCTCTGTCTTAAACTTGTTTGTGGCACCAAAACTAGGAACTAATAGATAATTGTCTCGCATGCGCACTTTCCGCATGGTGAGTTAATTTTTAATTGTTTTTTCTTTTAACATCTATTAGAATGTCGACTTGTAAGCCAGAATGTATGAAGCTTGTCCTGAATGGTTGTATCCTTTATAGTTTTTACCGAAATAAAGAGAGTTTGATTGACAGATGACTCACTGAGCTGTATACCATCCTTAAAAGGGGGTAGACTACCCCTCACTCTGCGGGACAAAGGAGGCGGGAAGGGGAAATTGGCAGAACACTCACTGATGAAGAATGGGCTGACATTTTCCAAAGGACCCGGAATATTGCACACAAGAAACAACATGCAAAGTTGTATCTTACTGGTATCTGTCCCCTGCACGAAATGGCTCCTGGAACGCTCTAAGGCATGCAGGAGGTGCTGTTGGGGGGACGGGTTCGTTCACTATTACAACTTCTATGGCACTTCCCCAAGCTCACTTGCTTCTGGGACCAGGTCCTTGATGACTTTGGCAGGGCGTTCGAGACTTTGATCCCTCGATTTCTTGCATACTGAATCCTTGGGCTTTCTAACCCACTAACGTTTCCACTCAACTCGCGTAGAGGGAAGCATATGGCGCTAGTTATCAGGTAATCCTTGCTTTATGGAAATTAGACAAGCGCTTTCAACACACAAGCTGGCTACACAAACTCTGGTTCATTCTAGGCATGGAAATGTTGTGCTAAAAGTGGTCTGGAGACCAGACAACTATACCATAGGTTATGGCCTCTTTATCTACTTTCTATCTACTGAATTCATTTAACTGCCATGTTCAACCTACCTGAAATTAACCCAGCTTCTGCCCACATGACCTTCCCCTGTCTTATACCTCCGCTTAAAATGTCCCGATTCCCCCGCCCTACAGACTACTGAGTGTTGATACGACAGACTCCTATCTCTGACCACATAACTACACATTCGGAAGGATTGGAGGAGGAGGGGGCTTGTTTTTGGGGTTCTTGTGTTTCTTATGGTTAATTGCCTCCGTATTGCTGACGGCCCCTGGGTTGTAGTCAAGACGCTGTGTATACACACTTTTCTGATAACTGAATGCTGCCAGCCCCTTGGGGTTTGTAGGTCTTTAGCTATGTTAAAACTTTGCTGCGGCACGAATAAAAAGAATTGATCCATAAAGTTGAGGAGTCTGCAGGAAGATTGTTACTGAAGGTAAGTAACTTTTACTTTGCAAGAACAGGAAACTTGCAAGTTAGTCAGTTAAGAACCTAAGATACTATATCGATTGTTCTGTGGCATGGATCTTCTTGATTTATTTGATGTGTGTATATATATAGAACTCGATTGATACCTTACAATGGATAAAGTTTCGTTCAGTTTTTAAGGGTGCCACTGTAGCGGCTTTGAAATTGAGTCTTGGGCTAGAAGAAGTTAAAGCAAAGGCATTAGCTCCCTTTATTTGTAGGGGGTGTGCTATTTCTCAAGCTCAGAGCAACGTTCTTATAGAAATAGTATTTTAATATAATAAATTATGATTTTTCAGTGTCCTATAGGGTAAAAGATTTTTTTTTTATTCACGTAATGCGCACTATGTTTCACTTCAATTTCCCAAAAGTGCGAGTAATAAGCCCCTATCAAGTCAATATTTGAAACTGCCCGTGAAGTTTTAAATAGGACCGAAACATTGTCTGACCATAGAGCATCTATGCCCTCTGAGTTACAGAATATGCAAGTATGAAAGATATAATTGTAATGAATTATAATATTTAAACCCTTCAGGATGGTGGTGGGGGTGGAACCCTTGCAAGAAATGCTGGGCCATTGACGGCGGATTACTAAAGAAATGGTTTGTAATTGGTCAGAGCTAGGTTTGCTTGAACTCTTTTACAGATGTTTTCAATAGTGAAGAAGCCCCAGTGTAATTGTTCTTAATCAATGTTTAATGATATGAGTTTTCAAAATCTATTTTAGATGTTTTAACTTGTCTGCATGGTTTCATCTTTAATTGTTAGCTGCTCCTTTTAATTTAAATAGATTTCTAAGAATAAGGTCTCAGTCAAGGTCATGTTTGCTGAGGTTTCCACAGGCAAATCGGCTGGAACTCAGCATATATTGATTTTTCAGTGAAAATCAAGACCGCAAACAGTGCCCTGTCCTTTCAAAGCACTTGGCTGGGATACAGGACAGTTGGAAATGAATCCAATATTGACTCATCCCAACTTGTGGCCGCATGGAGCCTCAAAGAATTGTGAGTAAGGACCAAGGCAGATTTGCATAATGCTGTTCTCTGTCTGGCATTGCATAGTGAGCATAGAAACAATGGACTGAAATGTCCAAATTTGTTTTGCTGCATTTCACCGGCACCATACATTTAAGGAATAAAAAACATCCGCGCCAGAAGCTTGGGGAGTAGAAACCAAGGCACAGATAAAGGATGCACGTAAATGGACACGCTGTACAGAGACACAGCAAAGTAACCAGTGAGCATTTTTGCATACCTCTTTGTGTGTGCATTAAGGACATTAAATCCAGGTTGTTTTTGCTTTGCCAGTGCTTGTTTTCCTTATGTCTAACTTTTCCAGCGTGTCCACCTATGATTTCACTTTTTACATCAAAAAAGCAATACGCTGATGTGGGATTGCATCCGCGTGTGTGTCCTCCATTTGCAGAAAGATCCTCTTAATGCTTCAACTTTCAACCTTATGCTTCAAACAGTCTTGGGTGTTGTGCCACAGCTTCTACAAGTGGTACTTCCAATGTGATGCAGAACAGACCAAGCCCAGATGTATTTCCCCATTTTCTAGGGAATGCCTGGAATAGGCAGTATTTACCGCACATGGTAAGTACCTCATCCCGGTGATGGTATTTACTCAGTCAGTAAATACCCACTCTATTCCATGAAATGAAAAACATTCCAATATCTTACTCCTAGTGGCTGCTAACATAGACTAGGATTATATTGGTGCTCATACGATAGATGGGTTACAATATATCTAGCAGTGATATTGCCATTTTGGTGATTTGGGATAAATCTTCATTTGATTTTACGACTAGGTGCAGACAACTGCTCAGTCATAATTTACCTGCATAATTGCATAATTCTTGCACAGTAGCACAATATATCTCTGTGTATCATGCATGAATGATCAGTCGAAAAAGAAGGTGCCTTATAAATGTTGATACAAAAAAAAAATGCCCCTTATTACCACAATTGGATCATTCCCGGTCACGACGGGGATTATAAATGTTGATGTCACTCCCTTCCTTCTATAAAATGAAGAGACCACTTCCTCCAGGGTCAGACTTGCCTATAGGCTATGGTTTGAAAGTTCAGTGTGTGGACCAGTTTTTTGGCTTTTCGTGGGACTGTTTTATGCTCTGCTGGGCTGGTTTTTACTGTTGATTTCTCTGATATTAAAACAAACATTGGCAGGGCAAGCTCAAATCCATGGAGTTTTGCACACCCTTCAAAGCACTTGTAGAGTGTGTATTTAGGAGTTTAAAACTGAACAATTTACAAACATGGGCCACTTTTATTTTGGTGCGTGCTTCTATTTTGTTCCCCAGTCTGACCCTGGTTGCCCCTGGCTCGGTGACTAGTTAGTAGCATCTTACACTGTCTGAGAAAAGGAGATAACGTTCTCGTGTGTATCTGAATTTAATGTGACTTGCAAAATTAAATGCATTTACAAGCCATGCACATTTTTAGTTAATTTATGAAGCTGACTGGCTGGTAAGCAATTTATCATAAGTATATAGACAGTCATTACACATGAAACGCTTGTGTCTATGGTGCTTGTGTATGGGGGGGCTTTGCATCTTTTGTTTGTGTTTCTGATGTCTTCACTTTAGGACAGATTTCAAGAACTGCAGTGCATTTACAACTGCATCCTAATTAAAATGACTTTCTTGTATTGGTTTGTGCTACTTCCAGGTATAACCATGCTGCGCTTACTCGGGCACAAGAAGGGTTATGTTTGTGTCTTACCCGCGAGATGCCTCCATCACAAGGCTGTGCTCGCGATCCGAAGAGAAGATATCAATGCATGGGAAAGAAGAGCACCACTTGCACCCAAGCATGTGAAGGAGCTCACACACCAGGGATTCAAGGTGCTGGTCCAGCCGTCCAACAGGAGAGCGGTTCATGAAAAGGTGAAGTTTAACGGTTGTCTTTGTGCACATAACGTGGTCCACTTATTATCAGACGGTCAAAACAGTGTCAATTGGCCATTCATTCTTATTCCATTAAATTGTTTTTCATTATCAATTAAGATAATCTTGAAAAATCTACTTTTACATGAAGATCATATGCACAATTACAATGAAGAACTATAAGCACAGAAAACAGATATAGGGCCACAGGCATCAAGCATTTTTTCGTTCGCAAACAGGCTGATTCGCCAAATCGGGCCATTTGCGAACGCAAAACATGCTTTTCACATGTACCAAACCCTATTTTCTGATTCAGTTACCGAATCGCAAAATGGGTTTGCGATTCACTATTTTGCAGGGGCATGTTTAGGGCGTCCCTTCCAAATAGAGAATCCTAATGGCATATCTGAATGTTTTGTGACCGTGAATGCGGTCGCAAAACATTTGCATTTTACCAAGTACTTCAAGTAGGTGGTTACCCATTCGCTAATGGCTGCAAAAACAGTTTTTCAGACAAGGCAGTGGTCCCGCGGACCACTGCCTGCTCTTAGAAAATAAAAATAAAACCTTTAATTTTTCTTTTTTAAATGCAACCCGTTTTCCTCAAGTGTTTGCTTTATTCAAAAGCAATCACTTACATGGTGGTCTTCTGACTCCAGCAGGCCACCATCCCCCGTGATTTATATAGATTCCAAGGGGGTTGCAAATTGCGACCTATCTCATCAATATCATGAGTTAGGTCATTTGTGATCCCCCCCCTAGGAATCGCAGAGAGTGTTCAACCCACTTTCATACATACTCTTTTGAGAATCACAAGGATTCGCAATTGGGGAATCGCAAAACAGTTCCTACATACATCTGGCCCATCATCTCATGGCTTGTGACATAAAGTGCAGAGGGTTTTTTGATCCATCCATCCCTTATCTGTGAGTAAAAAAGAAATGGAAAATATAGAATTAAATTCAAGAAGACAAAGAGATTCAGTTAATATGATTCAGAGAAGACAGTACAGAATTACGAGAAATGAGACGTCAGGGGATTGTTACTTTTTGTCTTCGCTCTTGGGTATCAAAGTAGTCCATTTGTGCAGCTCTTTCAGGAGTGTTTTTAGCTCGTGCCCCTAGTGACTAATTTCTCTTTATTCCGTATGGTACTCCTCAAACAAAAACTCTGACCGTACTGCCAGCTATGAATTATTGGCATGGGACCTGAATCTGGTTGTCGTCTTGAATTTAATTATATATTTCACGTGCTTATGATCTTTGTGTAAACACACTTTGGTCTAATTATGTATGAATTGATCATGAAAAGCAGTTTAATGACAAATAATTTATGATCAATTTGACTATTTACTTTGATAAATATTTGTTGTGACTCAGTACTTTAACGAAAATTACATGGTCTTTTCTTGTGTTGCATCTGCTGGTCTAATCTCCTGTGACTTTAAGACTCGCCCCCTCCCCTTTTTGGCAACATTGCTATCACTGACCAGATGGATGATGGTTGAATTATCCTTATAAACATTCAAGCAGGTCTGTGCAAGATTTGCACATTTTGCATGTCCCCATAGTTGAACCATGCCTTATGCAGTGTTGTGGTTCTGACATAAAAATTATATTTTGTTAATATTGTGTGATAAAACACTGGAACACTTTTTAAATTAAATGACAAACTGGCGTCTTCAAATACTCTCTGTTCAGCGAATCTGCTGTTATAAATTGAAAGGGGAGATAGATGTACATTTCTAAAAGAATCCTGGCAAGGGAACAATAGTTGTATCTGTCTATGCTGCGGAAGATATGTAGCTGTAAAGTTTTTACTGTGTAGCATTTGAAGTGCAATTTTATTACAAGACTGGATGCGCCTATTGTGTATTCATGTTTTCTTGCTGTTGCTGAGAACAGAGAAACTTCAAAATAAAGCAATATTCCTTAGTAAACTCAGAAAAATGCGTTAAACAGAAGGTAATTGAATGTGAAAGAGTCCCCTAGCCTGCCTATAAGTTCCCAAGAGTTTTTTCATTGTTCGCTTTCAGCACAGTCTGAATGCAGGGCCTTTCCTTTGGTTCATACAACTCTCAAAGGGAATTATCCAGCAGTGATTAATCTGCCTATTTTGTGAGTACTGAGTCAAGTGTTTTTAACTGTGAACACATACACATTTTTTTCACCTGCACGCCATGTGATATGTTAGGGGCACATAAAATTATAGTTCCTATTTGCAGTCATATTTATTTAAGAATACAATTTGCACTTCTTGATGAACTGCAAGACGTTGGCTGACTTTGTGTAGCATCTAATATGTTCTGGCTTAAATCATTGACCAGAATTGGACATTTTGTTGGAAAATGAGACCACAGTGAACAATTGTATTGGTTTGTTATAAGTGCCCGAGATTTCTTGATCGCATATTGCGTTGCTCTTTTGTACTTCAGGCCTAATGTTTTGTTAAATTACCTCCTGTTGCTGCTTTTTCTGGGAGTGAGAGCGCGGGATCTGAATCAAAGCATGTTCAGCACTTACACCATGCCTGATTTCTGCTGTGTTTGTAAAATGTGATCATGAGGCTACAGAAACCAAAGTTTCTGTAGCCTACATGTAGCCAAAGTAAGAGCTTGTTAACAAGCTGAAGAATCATGATGGTGGTTGCACCTTGTGCTGCCAGGCCAACAACCGGTACAGTAGTAATCCTCAAAAGTAAAGTAATACACTAATCCCTCGATGCTCAGTCCCAGAAGAAACCCCAGAAAGCGACACAAGCTCTACAGCACAACCAGAAGTAGATATAGAGTGGCACATGATCAGTAACCTGCAAAAAGTCATACAAGATGCATACTTCTAGCTGGAGGACATGTACATTGAGAGAATGTATACTTTGTAAGCATTGTACATAGCGCATCCACTTTAGTGCCCAGTGACATTGCCAGCCACCAAAATCTAAGGTTACAGACCAATAATTTACCAGATCAGACTAATGTCAATGAAGTGAGTGCCTTCTGCTAGCCTCCTGCGTTGCGTAGTCAAGTAGCCGGAGTGCTTCTTTGGTCTTCTGTCTGCAAAGCCACCCTGTGTACCAGACACTTCAGAGCTAACGACTGAGACCAACTGACCAACAACCAGCTAGTTAAGCGCTGTGAATTGACACCTCAAAAATAGTTAGCTAATGGACAAACCCTGGGGGCTCCAGGTTTCCATCAAAACGAGTTTAAGGACCTTTTTTGGGCCACGAAAAAATCTATACTGGTCACCCAATCCTCGGACAAAAATTTAACTGGCCTTTTTTTAACACATAAGGTAATTCCATCCCTTGAGCCCTACTGGGATCTGATCTGCAAAACGCTAGACCGTAAATTGTATCACCAGTTTCGTATTGGTACATTGCCTATCAATTCCTTTACTGCAAAGTGGGCGATGAATGCAAGTAACAAATGTTTTTGGCGTCCTGACCAGGTAGAAAGCATTGGTCATTTATTTTTTGCGTGTCCAGCATACCGTTCCCCTCGAATGAAATGGCTGAAACCCTTATGTGCAATTTTGGATTGTGGGAGACACCGAGAAGCCCTCCAGAAACTACGAGATATTAGATCCGAAATATTTGTGTAGCCAAATTTCTCGGTTGGGCGTGGCTGATCCGCACAAAGAAATTGAATATATTTTTTAATTGATTGTTATGATCACATGTGTTTGCTTGCCATATTCTTTTTAGTGTAATGGGGATATGTCAGTAGTAATTTTTAATTGTATTAGTACTGTATGTCGTCTTTTATGAATTTTATTCGAAATAAAGAGTAAATGATCTGATCTGATCTAGTTAGCTAGTGTGAGCTGTCTTAACTGCTCACAAGCAGAAATGGAATGGTGGATCTAAACAACCCAAAAAGATGCACACCTCTGTTAAGTACTGTAAAATTTCAGCAGGCTAGATGTACACATGGTCAATTGGAGAAAACGATTTGCTTGCAAAAAGAGCGCTCCGGAAGGAGATTTCACGTTTTTCACTTTCTGGAGAAATAATTCACCCACACCGCAGCACTAGCTCTGTAAATCTGCTCATTTAGGCCAGAATTAATTGAAACACCGCCACAAGAAAGTCAACGTGTACCTTTGGAGTTTGTCTCTGAAATGATTTGTGTCCAAATCTAAGGAATGCTCCTAACGTATAAACTTTAAAAACTACTGTTTTTAGAACTCCTACAAATCACACAAATGCCTCTCTTTGCACTACAACTATGATTTATAACTCGTCCCATTCTGCACCAGTCCTTTGTATAAAAAGACTATTCTTTGCGCAGGGACCTTCACTACAGTTCGTAGCCCATCTCAACTTTGGATTAACGAAGAGCTGAACATTAAGAAGAGACCAGAAGAGTCTAATCTAATATTTTCCACCCATTGACAATTTTAAGGAGCACACTGTGGAGGCAAGTGGGTGCACAGTGCGGTCCACCTAACCCAACCACCTTAACAATGAAGGTAGCGTTCACAAGTCCCTAAACAAGACCTTTCAAACATTTGGTCTGTACACTGCTTGTGCTGACTTACTGCTGGTCTGGGAACTCCCTAGCTCTGCACCTCGGGCAATCGCCATCACTGTCTAAATTCAGCAATGACCTCAAGACCTGGCTCTTCAACTGATCTGCAGAACCCCCCACCCCACCCCCCCCAGCGCCTTAAGACCCTTAAGGGTGAGTAGTCACACCTTATAAGTACCCTGATTGATTGGTCTTAGGCCAAAGACCAACCCTCTTCCCTTGACACCACTGCACCGCGGACAGACACCCCCACATCAACACATCTGTACATTCCAGTGTAGTCTACTGACATTTTAACTACAAGGAGACCTCCGCATCCAAAGCTTCATAGTGAACAAGCTCTCTCAGTGGAAATATGGGCAAAATGCCCACATAATATAAGAGTTCATAGGGCGGCTAGACTCTTCTTGCACCCCACATCCTCCATGGATTGAAGCAGCCGTAGTGCCATGTAGAATGCTTTACAAAACCCCTTAGAAATTAGTTTCTTTATTTGGTATTTTGTAGAGCGCTATCATTTGGCCCTGATATTGGAGGCTTTTAAAAAATATTTGATATACCTATGATAGAAACACCTGTTGTAATAATTTGGGACTTCAATACGTGCCTTTCTTCACGTTTGAGACTTTGTGTAGTTGTAAAAAGCTTGTCGATGCCATTTATGACTTAACACCTGTTAAAACTGTGTTTATTTTTTATAATGTGTTTTTGTTTAATTTGGGAATATTTTGCGTGCCTCTGGTGGGAGCAAGATAGTAACTAGGGCTTCAGGCTGTTTCTGAATTGAGGTGGAGGAGTTTGTGCAGCAAGCTATTTGAAAATTTGAAACTAGTTATCCAGCTTGGCGCCCACAAAGAGTAAGCATGCTACTGTTGTTTTTGCATATTCGGGTGTCATAGAGAAACCGGGTCTTGGCTGAATGTTGTTACCGGCCAGGTGGGTGGATTCTAAATTGGAATTCGGGAGACAGTTCATGCAGGGCTTTGTGGTCAATTTAACAAGCTTTAAATGTGATCCCCTTTGCAACAGAAAGCCTGATCCATCGAGGTACACATGATGTTTTTGATGCATCCAACACTCTCTTGCAGTCTTACTTACCTACTTATGCCTACTATCCATCCTGGTGTATAGGCCATCAACCAGGACTCTCCAGCTATATGTGTCCTGGGCTTTTCTTTCAGTCTGACTAAAAGTGTAACCCATCTCTGTAGTGAGCCTCGAATCCTCCGCACCAGGCTTGTCATTTTTCTCTTTACCTTGAGGCCAGGTCAGGGCTTCCTTGGTGGTGTTTGATGCAGACTTGCGTGGAGTGTGACCTATCCAGCACCAGTTTTTTTTGTGATTTTTTTCATGAGTTGTGAGTTGGGAAGTGTGCTGCCAAAGGTCATAGCTGCTGATGGTGCTTGGCCAGTGGATTTGGAGGGTTTTCCTCAGGCAGGTGTTGATGAAAGTCTGGACTTTGCTAGTTGTGGTCACTGTTATCCTCCAAGTTTCTGCTCCATACAGCAGGACTGATTTAACATTGGTATTAAAAAGTCTGATCTTGGTTTTCAGCCTTAGGTCCTTGGCGCTCCAGTTCTTCATTAGCTGAATGAAGACAACCGTAACTTTGCAGATTCTTGTCTGATGTCGACAATTGTGTGGGCCTGCTTGCTTGCCTATGACACTTCCCAGGTAGGCAAAGGCCTCATCCTCTTCCAGTTCATTGCCTGCAAGAGTGGCTGTAGCTCTGCTGGCCGTATTAGCCTTCAGGATCTTGGTTTTTCCTCTGTAGATGTTGAGGCCAAGTTGTGCTCACGTGGCTGCCACATTGTTGGTCTTCTCTTGCATCTGCAGATGGTATGGGAGAGTAGAGCCAGGTCATCTGTAAAGTCCAGGTCATTTAGCTGCATCCAAGGTGTCCACTAGATCCAATTTCTTCTCCTTGGTGGGGATGTATTCATAATCCAGTTTGTGGCCAGCAGGAAGAGAAAAGGCAAGAGCAAATAACTCTCGCATTCTGTGGTCCTCACTTGGAAGCCTTCTGTGAGTTGTCCTCCATAGACTATTTTGCAGGTCATTCCCTCGTAAGAGTTCCTGATGACTCTTACAAGTTTATCTTGCATAATGTAGTGGAGGAAGAGTTTCTAAAGGGTCACTCTGTCCATAATGATGCACGGTGCTGCGATCTGGTCTGTGCAGGATCTATCTCAGCAGAAGGCAGCTTGCTGATCTTGCAGTTGAACATCGTCGACTTGTTCCTTCGTTCTGTTCAGGGTGACTCTGTTAAACACTTTGCCTGCAGTCCATAGAAGAGATGTCCCTCTGTAGTTTGCACAGTTACTCTGCTCTCCTTTCTAGGGGATCTTGATGATCTATCCCTCCTTCCAATCTGATGGCACCTTTCCCTCTTCCCAATTCCTTCGAAACATGGGGTAGAGGATGTCTACTGATGTTTCAATGTCTACCTTCATTGCCTCTGCAGGAATGTTGTCAGGCTCTTCTGCCTTCCCATTTCTCATATGTTGCTTTTTAGACATGTTGGAGCTGACCAGTGTGGAGACCCGGAGAGACACATTTGCCTTAGTCAAGTAAGGAAGAGTTTATGGTTTAATATCTGTTAATCTGTTAATTAATAAAGTCGGAGTGTTCCGAGCCTTTTAGAAATGGAGTAGCAATAGTAGATTACAACGCTACTTGAGCTTAGAGGAAGTAAAGATTATTTTAATGATGAATCTCAGTTTTAGCGCTGACAACTGAAAATTATAGAAGGTTCTTTAATTGGACCTCGACACCTTCTCTAGCGTTACCCAGGATCTTTTTATTTTTATTGTACGTGTAGTATATTTATTTGTAGGGTTTATAAGCCAATCCTATATATCCAATGATCTGTTATTAGTTCGTTCACATTTTATTTCTCGGTACGGAATAAATGATAGGGCAGTGGGCCTGCCCACTTCAGCAAACTGGCTAAATTCATTGTGTGTGACGGCATTTCCACCTTTCACAAGGAGCACATGTGCACACAATATGGTTCCCTTCAGTGCTAGGAACTAATTTGGCAATGTGTGGTTTTTGAGACCAAAAGATGTTTTTGCTTTTAAGCATGTTTTTGACGAGGGGCTGGCAACTTCTCCAACAATAGGGATTTATAAAAACATGATGGTACTACAAAAAAAGTAATGATAAAGCCAAAAGGCAGGCAGGCAGCGCCAGAATGGCCTTGCCAATGTTTTGTAATGTATTCATGTTGATAGTGTAGTGTAATGTAAATAAAATAGTTTTTATACTTGGGCCAGTTGACATCAGGCCTGGCTCTTGAACAACATCATCGAGTGTGACTTCTGAGAGTGAAGGAGCTTTTCCTTAGCATGACAATAAATAACGTAAGTAAATAAGAGTATCCGATTTAACAGTGTTTCTGGGTAATCTTTCTTTGCGTTTTAAAAATACAGGAAGCCTTATACTTGGACATAGTTGTGAGTCGCTCTTCTGATAATGTACAGCAGTGCTTGTGTTGGTGCCCTAACATTGTTATTGACGATTCAAGCTCAAGCATAGTAGTCGTAACAGTAGCTGTAACACAGCCTCTGATAAGCTTATGTTCTTCATTTCTTCTTTTGCCAATATACCTTCCTGGCCACACTTGGCTAACTACACAAACACTAAGGGACCCATTAGGATGGCGGTCGGACTTTGTCCGCCCGCCATCCTGACGTAAAGCGGGACCGCCCGCCATAAGGGCGGCGGTCCCGTGGGGGCCATTAGGATGCGCCCGTCACACTGGCGGGCGCATCCCACATTTTTAACATTGCGGCGGGCGGTGCTGAAAGCACCACCTGCCGCAATGCTAAAAATGCACATTGTGCACTTCAATGCACAACATGACAGGCACCATGCGGTGCGTGTCACGTTGTACAGTGAAGTGCAGGGGGTCCCAAAGGTACCCCCCATGTGCACCCCCCACCCCCCCCCCCCGGAGTCCCCGGGGGCCTGCAATGGGCCCCTGCAGGACATTCCCGCATGCCTTTCCGTGGCGGCGTTGATGGCACGGAAAAGCATGTCCCCGCCTTCTCCTTAATATGGATGGCGGTGTCTAACAGACACCGCCACCATATGAAACCCTTTTCCGCCCGGTGAACTCCTTGACCGGGCAGAAAAGCGGCGGTGGACGGTCTTTCCGTCTGCCGCGGTCCCCCCCCCCGCCATAGTAATATGGTGGGGGGAAATGGGTGGCGTGCAGAGAAGGATGTCGGGCGGATCGCCACCGCCCTTATGGCGGTGGCGATCCACCCAACATCCTAATGGGGCCCTAAGTGTGCCTCACCCCCCTCAAAGGAAACCTCCTCCACACAATAGGAAGATGCATCCCAGCCATTGACCTCTGTGGAGTGGTGCCAGCACATGTACTCTCCTGTTTAAACCACATCAGATTTTGCCTTCCTGATCTGATATTAATGCCGAAACAGTTAAGCTTCCACATCTTTACCATTCTCCTTATGGAGTTACTATCCATTTATTTTCAAGATTGCTAATCTAGCCGTATCCTTTGGCACATGGTTAGTGCATTAGGGCAGTGCAGGCAAAGAGTTGATTTCAAAAAGCAAAAGATGCACCCAGTGTAAAACATGAAACTCCTGAAAATACGTTAGAATAATCTTGCCCTTGTATGGCATACCTCACAGATGCAACTTGCACTTCAGTGAAAAATCTTTTACTTAAACAGCTTAACGCCTGGACCTAAAGCTATGCACTGTTCTCGTCAAAGGCTTGCTGTCTGGCACCACAAATGTGTTGTAGTAGATCTAAGTTGTGGTGTTAGACAGGTTATATTTGTGGTCTGTTTGTACCACAACGTAGAATGTGGATCCTCAGCTCAGCTTCTTGAAGTTTGCGCTCTCCTGGTTTGCGCTAAACCCGACTATTAATAGAAGAAAAAATGTTGGTTTGTGGGCTAAGGAAGCTCTGCGTAAGATCTGGAGCATTGACCTTTGTGGGATTCCTAATCTGGGGTTGACACCCTGAAATTATTTGATGAAAGCCTCTGCCTTATAATGGCAAATATGAACACTTTTTGAGCGTCAAGTAACCAGCCTATAATTTGGAGCTTCAAGTAATAATCCTTCTCACCTCTAAACATCAGGTTTTATTTCCTCAAAACTGGGCAAATCGGGGATCAAGCTTGACTCCAGAAACACTGACCTAGCACTAGCCTAGATTGACATTGAACAGTAAGTCCTGCTTTCTTTTGGGCGTGCCCGTGCTTACGCGGTTACTGGAGGGAAATTTGTCATATCCTACATACTGTCACTGCTCTGACGGTGCCAGAGGAGGTGCTGTACAGTTTGGTGGGGCACCGTAGACGTCCTAAACACCATAAGGCTCAATTGAAATTTTTAGACCTGGCTTTATTATTGGCAATTAGAGCTTTGACAATGCGATGGAAGTCCCCCAGATCACCTGGAGTAGCAGTGTGGCAGGCTGACCTGTTGAGATGGGGCAAGACGGAAGGGATGGCCTTACGCCGGGAAGAGGAGAAAGGACGGCAGAAGTATCCAATTGCACAGGACTGGGAATTTATGTTGTTAGAATTGGAAGAGATGGAACTGGGGCCATCACAGGTCGATGGGTTATAGAAGGGAGACTCATTTGTGAGTGTCGGAGCGAGCAGGGTGTGGGCACACGATCACATACACGCGATGGTGGACCCTGACGTGCCTTACGCAACATTTCAAGATAGCCCGTTATTCATGACACGAAGTGTTGCCCGTTGGTATTGGGGTGCCAGGAGACATACAGGTTGAGGGGTGGGGTGTGGAGGGGGGAGGGATGGGGTACAGGCTTAACCTATTACACAATTTGCAAAATACGGCTTTTGTATACTGATGTGTTGCATAACCATGTCTTTTTAATTGAGGTTTTCTCTCACACTTTTTACCTAGAATTTAGATCCCTTTTCCTGATTACTTCAGACACTGTAATTGTGAAGCTAATATTGTTTAAGCCGGTTTTAGGAATAGTAGGGGCGAAAAGTTAAAAAAGACTGTGTTTTGTACATGATGGTAATGACAAGATGTATGTCCTACTGCAGTCGCAAATAAAAAGTTAAAAAAAAGATAAAAATAAAAAAAAAGTCCTGCTTTCTTCCCCCGCTACATTGCCTTTGACCAACCAATCACAGTTCATGGCGTTATAGTTATCGACACGTCATAAGCTGTCCTTCCACTGTACAGTTATTGCTGAAGCCTTGTTGTTGGATGCCTCTAGTAGAAGGCTTTATCATGTATTAATATTTAATTTTTTGCTTAATACCTATTTAGATCATTCCGATGTAACCTGGCTGTACCATTTCCTTTCACCCATTCTACTGTCCATGCACTGCTTAAAAAGGGATGTGTTTCACTATGTCAGTTTGTTCAACCTGCCATGGTATCAGGAATCTTGCTTGATGTTTGAGTGGTATTAAATATTCCTCCCTGTTTGTTCTGCATACGAAGGTAAAAATAGATTGTATACTGCTTAATCATTGTACATCTCATGTATTGTATATCTTTAGATGGCCTTGTGCAATGGTTTTATTCTGTTCATTGGATATCAGTGGAAATGTCTTCCTTCACAAACAGTGAAACATGGTGCAGCAGCTCCAATGCAAAACCGGTGACCATGTTACTTTCTTTTTTGGCCAGGAATATGCAAAGGCGGGCGGCATCATTCAGGAGGATATCTCGGATGCTTCTCTAATCGTGGGAGTAAAACGACCACCAGAGGATAAGTTAATTCCCAGGAAGACATACGCATTCTTCTCACACACCATCAAAGCTCAAGAAGCCAATATGTCCCTGCTGGACGAGATTCTGAAACAGGTGATGGAAAATAGATGTTATGACAGTCCTGTGGGATCAGATCCTGAAATGGATAGGAGAAAATACATTTTACAACAGACCTGAGGGATGAGATCCTTAAATGGATAAGAGAAAATACTAAATTTTACGACAGTCCTGCAGGATGAGATCCTGAAATGGGTAAAATAGATTCCTAGCAGGTGTTTGTTCAATTACAGCTTAGCTTTGCAACACCACTCATTTTTTCTCATGCTTATTTTACTTTCATTTGGTGATTGTATGAAACATTCACCCAGTAATATTGCAATTATGGAAAATTAGCAGACAATGGGTACGTTGTTTGTACAGTGGCCGATCGATGAATGAATGACATTGGTAGTGTGCTTTCACAGTGGAGATAACTGAAAAAGGGGAGAGCTTTCCCTATACAACCCAGAAAGGACCGGAAAATAAATCAAAAAAAGGAGAATTCCTTTCTGAGTATTATCACTTTATATTTAACAAAACATTTTTTTAGGCTTCAATACAACAGCAATTACCCCAAGTAGTATAGTTAAACCAACACTAACAACTGTATGTATCAAAATATAGTTTTTATTTTGATATTATCAAAGCAAAGAAAGTACCATCATAAAATTTGCTAAACACATTAAAATCCTAATGACATCATCATAGTTACATAGAATCATAAAAATCCTTTCATGTACAATACATTTTGGACAATACATTCAATTCTTAAAAAACCATAATTTTCAAATATACAAAAAAACCAATTAATAGTGCATATTCATTAAAAAGTTTGTCGACGCGTTTCGGTGATGTATTCTTTAGAACACCTTCTTCAGGACTTTCTAAAGGATCTTCTTAATATTTTCGAGTGGTCCTTTTATACATTGCCACATCGGGGTACTGGAGTATTATAATTGATGATAATGTAATCCCTCGCGTTGCGTCAGGGAATTTGTCTTTGCATCAATAGGTCAGCTAGTATAAACAGCTTATTCCGTTCACATTTAGGATCCTTGTATCCCTGTAAATTGATACTCGGGTGATTCTAGACTCTGCACTCCGTGGATCCGTTTGCCTGGCGTATGCACCTTTTTTTTGTATTTAAGGTGCTGTCACCAACAGTCTCCTCTCTGACGTCCAGTCGTCTTGGCCCTTCCGTGTGGTGTACAAAGACAAATTCCCTGACGCAACGCGAGGGATTACATTATCATCAATTATAATACTCCAGTACCCCGATGTGGCAATGTATAAAAGGACCACTCGAAAATATTAAGAAGATCCTTTAGAAAGTCCTGAAGAAGGTGTTCTAAAGAATACATCACCGAAACGCGTCGACAAACTTTTTAATGAATATGCACTATTAATTGGTTTTTTTGTATATTTGAAAATTATGGTTTTTTAAGAATTGAATGTATTGTCCAAAATGTATTGTACATGAAAGGATTTTTATGATTCTATGTAACTATGATGATGTCATTAGGATTTTAATGTGTTTAGCAAATTTTATGATGGTACTTTCTTTGCTTTGATAATATCAAAATAAAAACTATATTTTGATACATACAGTTGTTAGTGTTGGTTTAACTATACTACTTGGGGTAATTGCTGTTGTATTGAAGCCTAAAAAAATGTTTTGTTAAATATAAAGTGATAATACTCAGAAAGGAATTCTCCTTTTTTTGATTCACAGTGGAGATTACAGGTGGATGAAGTACCTCTTACTTGCAACCATCAAGCAGGAAGTTGTTCCATCCTACACTGTTGATGATCTGAAACATAGCCTTTTAGTACAAATACAAGTAAACTGTTAAGTCATTGGAGAGTTTGAAATGTCACTTTAACTTTATTATAAGCTTAATTCCCTTCATCCTGAGACATAATGGTAATCGCTCCAGAAATTATAATTAACCTACATATGTTATGTTTTTCCTTTAGGAAATTCGACTAATTGACTACGAAAAGATGATGGACCACAAAGGGACACGTGTTGTGGCCTTTGGCCAGTGGGCTGGCGTGGCAGGTACTATTTCTGACTTGTTTAAAGTAATTTTATTAAATAGCTCAGGAATTTAAGCTTATGACAGCTGATTTTTATTCATGTTGTGAAAGTTTGTGAAAATCTTATTTTAGTTGCTTATTTTACCTAGAACCTAATAATGGTACCTTCTTATTACATGTGTATTGCTTCACACTGGATCCTTTCATGTTATCCACTCATGTCATATGTAATCTTGTGGTGAAGACCAGAGCCCGTCTTGGGCTGCGCTTTCGTCCAGCCATCAGTCCTGAACAGCAGTGGACTCAGGCCTGTAGTTACACACCCCTTGAAGTATACTCCTCTCAGCCCTTGGTCAGTAGTAACCGTGTCCCCATGTCAATGACCGTGAACTTCCTGTGGTGTACTTCCTGATAACCCATGATACTCGTTGACAATTGACTCTTTGCTGTCGGGCCTAGATGGATGAACGTGTTGTACTGACCCTGATCAGAGATGGACCAGATGCTCATTACTCTTTTGGAGATGGTTAATCTTTCCCTGATTTATTCTCTCCTGCTTTCCCTGGATGTGGTGTACACTGACACTACTGCTACTAAGTTGTACACAGGGTTCAATTTGTGCTGGTGGTTGCAGGCTGTGGGCAGCGATACTCGTCTTTGAGGGACCAGTACCTATTTTTTTTTGTCATCAGACTTTGGCCCAGCGCAAAGGAAAAAGGCAATTAAGGGAGAAAGAATCCAAGTGAGAATAATAGGGATGAAAAAGAACTTGCAAGAGTGAGATGAAGAGAGTGTAGGCTGGTGGAAGAAAGTGGCATGAGTGGGGTCTCTGGGTGGCACAGGTAGGTACTTGTGACAAGCAGGGACACTCTCCTCTAGTCAGGGCGAGGGAATTACCCTCTTAAAATCACCCCTGCTCACCCTCTAGGTGGCGTGGCGTGAGCAGTCAAGGCTAGTTCAGAGGCGATGTAAGTTAAGCATTTGTTACCACATACAGTAACCCAGTGACAACACTACAAATGGGACACCACACAAGGTTTTATCTAAAAAAAATAAGTATAATTTATACAGAGTTACCACGAGACCAATAAACGACAAAAAGAATCCACAGTACTATCAAATTTCAAGAGTTCTGGTTAAAACGGTCTAAATCAAAGTTCTATGCGAGTCGGTAGCCTTGTCCGGCTACAGCGTGCTGAAAGAACACAGAGTCTAACAAATCCAGCGGACCGCGGCGGTCCGGGCCCACTCAAATGTCGACAGACTCAAACACAGTACCTTTTCCTTGGGGCGGCCGGCACGGATGTGCGAGCCGGTTCCGGTGATCGTCGCAGTGCAGGAAAAGAAAGCGTTGCAGGTCACAGTGTCCTTTCCGTCGCGGTGCAGGCTACGGCTCGTCGACGGCGTCGGTGAGCTCAGAGGTTGCGTTGTTCGGGGCGGACGTTGCTCGTTGCGGTGCTTCCAGCTTTACGGTGCGGCGTTCGAGCCGGAGCTCGGGAGCTGGCGTTGGTCAGTCCGGACAGCGGTACGAGTCGGGCGGTGCGTCGCGAAGTGTGCAAGGCGGTGCCTAACTCCGGTGCGGTCACAGGACTCGAAGTCAGCAGCAGTGACCGCGTCGGTCAGACCAGTTCAATTCGGTGTAGCGAGCCGTTGCACGTTGCGGTGTCCTTCCAGGCCACGGCTCGTTGACGGCGTCGAGACTGAGTTGGTGAGCGCAGAGCTTGCGTTGTTCGATTCGGACATTGCTCAGTGCGGTGCCAACAGGCCACCGGGCCGGTCGTGAGAGTCAGTCACAGCTCCCTGCCTCTGTAGCCACTGGAATAGTAGCAATTAACAAAGGCTGGTGAAGTCCACTGGTCCTGGGACTTCGGTCAGGAGGCAAGCTCTCTTACAAGCCCTTGGAGATCTTTTTAGCACAAGTTGAAAAGCAAAGGTAAAATCCACGAAGTCCTTTCTCCTCTCTAGGCAGCTAGGCAACCACTGCAGGCCAATCCCCAAAGCAGCACTTCAGCTTGGGAATAGTCTCTCCTCAGTTTCTTGAGGTTCCTTCTCCTCAGCAGAGGTTTCTTCTTGTCAGTTCCAGGAGTGATCTAATTTCATGGGATCAGGGTCCCAATACTTACACCCCAAAATCCTTTGTTCTCTGAGGGGAGAGGGGCCTGTGCCTAGTTCAAGCCAGTTCTGAAGCACTCTGTTTACCAGACTTCTCCTTCCCTTTCACAGCACAGGGCAGGCACATCAGACGCCCCTCAGGAGGTGGAGCCAGCATTGTGGAAGGCAAGTACAGTCCAGGAGCACTTTGTTGACAGTCTTCCTTCTCTTCTTTCAGTGTGTAGGGCAGACATCAGACGCACCACAGGGGGTGGAGCCAGCACTGTGGGGGGCGGGCACAGTCCTATTCAGGTCCCAGGTGCAACTCCTCCCTCCCATCTGGTTGCAGATCTCCCTCCCTATTCACCACCGGGCTGCCCCAGCCTGTCTCCTGAAATTCCCCAGTCTTGTCACACACAAACCCAGACAAGGAATACACAACCTAGCAGAGGTGGGCTCAAATGGTTAGGCAAGCAAATACCTACTTTCTAAAAGTGGTATTTGCAAACACAGAATATTAAAAGAAACTTTACTAAAAGATGTATTATTATTCTGAGTCCAGGCATACTAAACTCGAATTTCTACCATGTTCTCTGAGTCTGCTAGGATTATAAACATGTAACAATCCAGCAGCCCATTCTAGCCTATGGAGAACCGGTTGCCTTGCAATAGTGAAAAACGAAAATGGCTGTAATTCACTATTATGATATGCCACACACATTAGGGCTTATCCTACCTTATACTTACAATGCACCCTGCCCTTGGGCCTACCATAGGGGTGACTAATATGAAGAAAAGGGAAGGTTTAGGGACTGGCAAGTGGGTGCACTTGCCCAGCCAGCATGACAGTACCTGGCATGGCAGACCTTAGACACGTTTTACAAGGCCGCTTCTGTGGGTGGCATAACTAGTGCTGCAAGCCCACTAGCAGCATTTGGATTTACACGCCCTGGGCACACTCAGTGCACGGTACTAGGGTCTGGCAAGTAAACCAAATATCCAATCATGGAACCACTAATCAATACATCAATTTACATTAGGGAGCACTCGCACTGTGGTACTGGACAGCAGTGGCACAGTGCCCAAAGCATCTAACACGAGAAAAACACATAAGGCAACAGCAAAAATGGAAGGGAGACCCATGCCAATGGTGCCAGGTCTAACAGTAAGTCTTAGCATTTGGAAAGTCCAGCATTCAACAGCGCCAATGGGAGGCTTCTAGGAGAACCTTTTGTCACCTGCACTTATTGGTTTTTCAAATTGGGCACTGGTTGTACATGATAGGGAGGCTCTCATTTCTTTTCGGTACTGTCCTTGATATCTGGTAATGCACTTTACACTACATTGCCATAGTCACTGTCCACTGGTGGATGAGAGGACTGTACATGGAGAACTCTATCATGTACTACATGCTGGGACCTTGAAACACCCAGCTTTCTTTTGGAATTTCATCAGTTTCGCATTCCCTATAATCTAAATATCCCTGGATGGTATCACACTAAGAGTCTAGCACCAACACAAGGCATCTTGTTTGGAGCAGAGACCACTCCTCCCTTTTTATTTGTTTTGGAAACTCACTCTGATGCATTGCCTTTAATTCCCCTTATCCACGGCATGACAAACTATGTACACTCAAAGGAGATTTCCAGGCATGGCTGTTATGCACACATGCTCTGGTGGGCCACCTACATGTCTTTACATGAAAGCAGGAATTGCTGTCTCCTCCTTGAATAATAACAATCATTCAAGAGCCCCAAGGTGAGAAAATATCTGAGATTTTTCAGCAAGCAGAAAAGGTACTTATGAAGACATCATAACATAAGTAGACCTGTTGCATCAGAGACATCCGTAATGGAGCACACCAGAAAAATAGAGGACACTGCAGTGAAGAATCTATATTTGCTACTCATGTATGCCTAACCATTTATACACCCTGAACCTTACACACTGTCAAATTCAGTGCCCGAGCTAGAAGTTCAATGACCTTTACCAAATACTGAGACTTCATTTTATAGCAATGATTTTACACCTTGAGGTAACATAGTTTCAGGATCAATGTAGACTACTGTCAAAATATGTGTTGTAATCGAAACAAGCACTGGAAAAGACAAAAGGTCTCACCTCTAAAATTCTGAAGTATTGGCTTTATATAATGTTGCAGTAGGCTTTCCAAGAAAGAAAACACAGTCCAAGGTGGATGTATATGTGCACACATACATTGTGTGTTTTGACTAGGGGTGGCTAATATTTTTAATTAATGATGTATCTTGCCGCATGGACAAGTTAGAATATTAAATCCAGATTTAAAAAGGGAAAGACAAGTCTGTAGCAACCCATAAATGCTATTAAGTGATCTGTCTGTCTGACTGTCTCTGAACAAGGATGATGGAGAGGTCATTGGGTGGATGGGAAAGGCAGTAAAAGAAGTGAGAGAGAGGAGAATCACTGCCACTCCCATGGTGTGTTCTGTGTGAAATAAAACAAAAGTCTGAAGTGGAAGGATACAGCTCATCCAGTCGGAACGCTGTAAGACGAAAATGCTCTTGGGCGGTGCAAACTCAAGAGCAGACAACTGAAATGGACAACAACCAACCAATGATGAGCAAAGTGCTGACCCAAAGTCCATTCTAAATATTTATTTTTAAAGTAATAGGGACCTAAAAATGTCATAATCATTAGTCTTTTTTTCATCCTTCGGGAAGAGGGCAGAGGAACTGCCTCCAGACTGCCCCTTAAAGCAACAGCAAACTGTGAGTTTCCGCTATAGGTTTGTGAACCTGGGTTTACTCCTCTTTAACCCATCTCCTCTCCATCTCCTATGTAGCAGAATAAATTTAGACTTCAAAAGATGAGAACCTCGTCACTGGCTCCAGCACTGAATCAGATGTTCTTATGAACATCCATGCAGCATCACTATACATACCAATCAAGTGACACTTTTGCAAGGTATAGTGTGTCACTATAACTGTTCTCTCTAGGGTGTGTTCCCCTGTGCCTGCCCATTTTACTACTTTGTGCCATACAAAGATAAATCGGAAGAGAGCACTTATGACAAAATTAGAACTCTACATGTATTTAGCTCATTATTAGTTCATGCTTGTGTAAACTCTTTTCAGATGGCTACTTATAACCGCAGATCCCTTACCTTGGCAATACCCCAGACAGCAGACTGGATCTAGAGACTTTTTTCACTAATTCTTGTGTGCCGGTAGGTGGCATTGTGTGGCTCTGCGTTGACTCTCTCTGACCGGGAAATGATGCTGGGCCACATATAATTGTCACTTTTACATGCTGACATCAGTCCCTTACTTTCTGTACCTTCGTATGCGGATCCCGAGCTCGTTCCCTCATTCTTTCATCTTGATACGATGTTCACTTCACAATTTCAAGAGTGTGCAAGGGACACTTAAATGACAGAGTATAAACCTTGTAGAGATTGTCACAAACAAATCTTTGACTGACCATCATAACGTATGTGTCTGGTGTCTTGGCTCTTCGCACAGCTCCAAGTCTTGTGGGGACTGTTCTTGGATGAATCAGATGGTGTTCGGAAACTTGAAGCCAAACTCTATCGCAGAACATTATCAGAAAGCAATGCAGGCTCTCATGCAAAAATTAGTACTCTGGACCAGGCCTTTTGCCTCCTTTGCATCTGTTCGAAGGAAGTGGCAGTCAAGGGAGGGAAGCTTTACGTGGCCTTTGTTGATCTACGGTCTGCCTTTGATCTAGTCCCACGAGCCAGCCTATGGAGAGTTTTAAAAGAGTTGGGCCTACCGAGAAACCTTTTAGATGTTTTAATCAGATTACATTTATCAAACACAGCACAGGTGCGGTGGGGGGAGAACAATAAAGCCACAGAAACCTTTCCAGTCCTACGTGGAGTGAGACAGGGATGGGTGTTAGCCCCCACACTTTTTACTCCTTTTATTAAAGGGGTGGTTGACTTTTTAAACAGAGATGGGTGTGGTGCTCCAAAAATCGGCGCAAGAGTTCCTGTTCTCCTTTTCACCGACGACACCCTTCTAATTTCTAAATCCCCACAGGGTCAACAACAAGTCTTGAACGATTTTGTCAAGTTTTGTGATGAGCGGGGCTTGCTGTTAAATGAGGAGAAAACAAATCCATGATTTTCACGAGCGGAATTGCCAAACCCTCCAAAAGACCTGTGTTAGTTGGCAGTAGCAAACTGGAGTTAGTTGATGCATTTGATTACCTAGGTATTCACTTGACTTCGACTACACACTGGGCCGCCCACATTGAGAAAGCAAAACTATAATTAATTCAACAGATTGCTCATATTACTAAAATTCACAGGAAAACCCTGTCCAGGCAGCTAGCAACAGCTTTGGAAATCTATAATACCAAGTTTCTAGGGGGGGGTCCTCTCTAGGGGAAGAACTCTGGGGCACAGGCAATACTAATTGTTTGTCTACCACTGAAAATTGCTTTCTTAGATCCTTGGTTGACCTACCTTCAAGTACCCCTTTGACGCCCCTTTACCTGGACTTTGCTCACAGACAGTTGGCCCATAAATTGAATTACAAACTCCTCATGTTCTGGCGCAGGCTGTGGTCTGTGGATGAGCTTGTGTCCTATCCAGAGACACTAATTGGCCTCTTGAAGTTCCCCCAGGTCATTTCGATCCCTTGGTTCAGATCTTTAAGGTATTTACTGGGGAGGCTTGGGATGGAGGGGCTTTGGTCAAACCCAGAAAGTCTGGGCATCACACCAAGGACCAGGTTGAACGTGATGTTTTGGTAAGCTAGATCAGAAAAGTTTTTGGGCAAAAGCTTAGGGATGCTTGACTCATGAATTTTTTTACCTTTAAACCTGTCTCCCGTTTTGAGGACAGCATTGATGAAATTGTCCCCCCTCTGGCACGCAAACAATTTTTTGAGTTATGCTTCAAGACTTTACCCACAAAACTGTTTTGTATAAAGTGGCGCTGCAATGCTTTTAATGATGATTTCTGTCCTCCGTGCCATGTTAGCTCAGAATCAATTGTGCAATTTGCTCTTTTTCTGCTGATGCTAGAAATCTTTGAGGACAAAATGGATAATTTGGCTATGTACTTTAGAAAAAACGAACAGTTAGCACCGGGTTTTGTGCATGTTTCTCAATAAGAGCAGTAGACATTTTATAAATGGTCTAATTACCAACTTATATGTTCTTGATATAATCTATTTTATTCTTATGAAAATCTTATTTTTTATGCATCTTTTTGTATTTTCTATCTCTTTTTTTAATATACAAAACATCACATACATTATTTTTCATACATGTGTGATTCTGTGAATAGACAATACAAATGTACAATCACATTACAAATGAGAATTTTTCATAAAACAGTTCATCAATTACAGAACCAAAATCCCATTCAACGCGTTTCGGCGTATGCCTTCCTCAGGAATTCTGTGATTTTTTTCGAAATAGTGGTTACTATAAAATAAGAAAATTAATACAATAAATTATTCATGAACTGCACAAATAATCAACGTCCAACTCTATTCCCTATTTACATTGCTGACATATATCTATATTTTTTACATTAATGGGAAGGGACTTCTCTTGCACCGGAGGTAACTAGTCTAGCTAAGCCAACAAGTCAAATTCACCATATTGCCGTCACAATACTATACATATTACTACAGTGCTATACATATTTACATTACATATTTACAAAACATATTTATAACCCGCTGAATTAATACCTTCCTAAATACATGCTGTACATTAATTACCTATATTTGTCATTCATGGATTTTATAGGTATGTAGCTCACTCAAATTAACACAATCAATGATAGGATCGCTCAAATTAACACAATCAATGCTTACAGATAGGATCGACCCCAAATAGAGCTGCCCAACCACTATATACTTTTAGTGTATTAGGTTAATGGGATTGGAACAGTTCTACGAACTAGTGCTAAATATTTTATGAGATAACTCATCTCAGACCGATGATATTGAGCTAAATATATGTGAAAGCCCGTCCTAGTAACTGTCTCTTATGAAAATAACACAGACATGTTAAAAGAGCCAATCTCAAACCAATATCAATTTCATTGTAAAAGGGGCGGCTAGAATGGTACCTGTATTCTTGACCTGAAGGGCTGATTGTACTGAAGACATATATCTTATCTGAAGTGGCCCTAGGTTCCCATGTCTGGAACTTCCAGGAAAAAGTAATAATGGAATCTAATGAAAGAATGAAGAAACATCTAACTTGTAACTCAACTCTCTCCGATGTTTGAATAGTAAGCTATGAATCCAAAGATTATTTACCTACTCAAGTAGTTTTTCTATATGGCTGTCCAAAACGGGTTTCCGAAGATACTGTGGCGGATATCCTATGCTCGCTGGTATCAAAGATGACACTGCGATTAAAAATAATAAACATGCATATGAGCCGAATCTCGAATACAGTTTGGATGTTATTAAAATTATACCCAGTAATTTACTCGACATACCTGTACTTGCTTCACTGTCGAGTCATAGATTATGTGGGGTATTCTTCTCAACAAGAATTATTTCACTCGGGGTCCAAATGATAAAATGTCCTAGGAGATGAAAATGACCAGTACATATATTAGAAATAATGTACTCTGTCAAGGATTACACTGAACTGTTCTCTACGGAATTTCTAGGTACATGGACCTCGACTTGCCTAACTGCACAATAGTATATCCACCTCTGGTTTACTAATACTCATCTTAATACGGTACAAGCCCGTCTATGGCAATGTATGCTAACTAACTCAAACATCTTGCGACGTTCTACGTAATCTCGTAAACCCCGTTCTAATCAAAGGATCTAAATAAACATACATCTGCCCCACTCTCTGCTACCTAATGTGGACACTAACTTACTTTTTTTTTTATATAAACAATTTTTATTGGCTTTTTCCATCGTTGCATTACATACATGTGGCATTGTATTCATTCTCTTACATAAATAGACAATTATTATTCATAACAAGTATCATCACGTTACATTTCTTCTCGCTTTACCATAGATGGCAGTATACATGCGTTCTCACGACATATGATGACCATTAGACGACAATATCATCAGGTGGCAGTCTTTAACGTGTTATCTCCTTGTGACCATCTCATCAATAAACAGGTATATCAGTGACACCATCATATCTCATGTGTTCCCCGGTTTCTTCCCCCCCCTGGGACTCAACAGGAATATATTTGCCATCCTAATTTGTCAATCATCCTATGGGTTTGTCTCGGAGTCAGACAAGTCTTGCGGGGGTTCACATAAATTGCCTCGATATTCATTCCATTTCCCCCATATTCTAGACCATTTTTTGGGGGCAACCTCTGTGGACATATACCGCCCTTTCCGCCACCATTGCCGCATCCATGTCGTTCCCCCATTGCGTTCTTGTGGGTAGAAGGTTAGACCCCCAGTTTCTGGCGATATTGTGTTTAGCCAGGGCCATGCCTAGTGTAGCCCATGTCTGCAGTCCTCTATTGAGATCTGTGGGTGACCAAATATTCAGTATGCAGCACCTTGGTTCTGGTTGTAGCTCTACCCCACTAGCTTCCGAGATCTCTGACATGAGGTGCGCCCAGTACGTTTGTATTTTAGGACAATCCCATAGTATGTGATAGAACGTTCCCTGGAGACCGCAGCCCCTCAAGCAGGTAGGCTCTGAAATGCGTCCCAGTTTGTGTAACAGGGTGCGTGAATAGTATACTCTATGTAGTATCTTTAGTTGTATAAGTTTCAACCGGGAAGGGATCGAGGCGTCTCGCGGAGAAGCCAGTGCATGCAGCCAGTCCTCATCGTCTATATCCCTTAGTTCCACCTCCCATTTACTCCGAAGTATTACCGTGGGGTCTGTAAGGTTGTTGAGTAGTTTATATGTGAGCGAGATAGCTTTCTTTTGAAGATGTTCAGTTAGGAGCCTATCTTCTAGGGGGGAGGATTCGGCCAGTGTGGTACCAATCGGGATGGCCCCTTGTAGTGCATGGCGGATTTGTGTATAACGATAGAGCTCAACATCGGCCATCCCGTATGTTTCTTTTAAGGCTTTGAATGTGATAATCGCTCCCCGGCTCCACATATCTCCTATCTTGGAAATCCCAATAAGATCCCACTGCCTGAACCCTTTAGTGTTAGCCAATGTACCAAGTTTCCGTGTGTCCCAGAGCGCGGTGGCAAGCGTGAGGACCCTCTCCCATCCTAGGGCTCTCTGCGCTGTGTGCCAGATCTTGATAGTATGGGCCGTTGGGCCCGTGAGTGTATGTCTCCGTTTGTTGGTGTATAGGGCTTTCATCAATGTATCTGCGGGGAGGATAGTTCTATCAAGGCTGTAAGCTGGATCTTGCTGTGGGGCGTGTAGCCATTGATTGATGACTGTTAGCTGAGCAGCCCAATAGTATAGTTTAACATTTGGGAGTGCAATCCCTCCGTCATACCAGCTGCGGACAAGTTTGACCTGGGCTATACGAGCCGGCTTTCCGTCCCACAACAAAGAGGAAATTTCTGCTTCAATTGCCTTGAAGTATGAGGGAGGGATCAGAAAGGGGGTATTTTGTAGTGCGTAGAGAAATCGTGGAAGCGAAAGCATTTTAAAGAGCGCTGCTCTTCCCAACAATGTTAGCGGAAGGGAGCGCCAATGTTTCACGTCCGCCTTGAGCCTCTGTAGGGGTTTTGACAAATTTTCCTCCATAAAGATGGAGTCATTTGGCGTAACATATATTCCGAGGTATCTGAACCCCCTGGTCACTGTCTGTACCGTGCATGCGGGAGGTAGTGTGGGTAATTGGCCGTGTAAGACGTATAGGACCGACTTTGTCCAGTTAATCGTGTAGCCCGTTATTTCTCTATACTTCTCCAGGACGGCTAGTAGGGTGATCAGGGACGTAGTTGGGGACATTAAGTAAATCAGTACGTCATCGGCGTATAGGGATATACGGTCTTCCCAATCTGGCTCCCATGTGATCCCTCGGATCAGTGGTTCCGTGCGTATTATCACCGCCAGCGGTTCTAAGATGAGCGCGAATAAGAGTGGGGACAGTGGGCACCCTTGTCGCGTACCGCGACCCAGTGTAATCTTACATGAAGTGTGGCCATTGGCAACTACCTGGGATAAGGGGGCTGTATATAGTAATTTAATCCAGTTACAAAATTTGGGGCCAAAACCCATCGTCTGGAGCACTGCAAAAAGGAAGGGCCACTCAACAAGGTCAAACGCCATGGTTGCGTCTAGGGATAAGATGGCCGCGTCTTCTCGTAGTAGTGGGATACGGTGAAGCACTCCATTAAGACGTCTGAGATTGAGCGACGTATTCCTACCGGGCATGAAGCCCGATTGGTCCGGGTGAATTAAGGTAGTGAGGTGTGGTTGTAGTCGTAATGCTAACAGTTTCGCCAAGACTTTGGCGTCTGTGTTCATGAGTGATATCGGACGATATGAAGATGTTAGGTCAGGTGGTTTGCCAGGTTTATGAATAGCGATAATAGTGGCCAATCGCTGATCCTCCGTTAAAATACCTCGTGTTAGGCAGTCATTATACATGGGGAGCATGTTAGGGAGGAGTTGCCGGGCCATTGTTTTATATAGTTCTACCGGTAGGCCGTTCGGGCCCCATTGCTTTGCCTGTGTGTAGGGCTGCTAGTGCCTTTCCCAGTTCCTCTACCGTTAAGTCATTCTCTAGGGTTGTGGCGTCCTCTTGAGAGAGGGTCATAAGTGGTACGTCTTGTAGGAATCTTGTACTGTCTTCTTCTGTCACCCCGCTACGGGCAGTGTATACCTGTTCATAATATGAGGCTAGTTCCTCGACTATGTCTTGGGGGGAGGTAGTGTGTGTACCATCAGAAAGCGTAAGCTGGGCTATCCATCTGTCTGCTCTGTCTTTCTTCTCAAGCCAGGCTAACATTTTCCCAGTTTTATCTCCGAGCTCATATATTCGGTGCATGGTGTCAGTGTGTCTAAGTTTGGCCATGTCTTCTGCGAATGCCCTGTATTCGTGCGAGGTTAGGGTGAGTGTTCGTGTTGTGTCATCTGTGGGGTCTGTAGCGTGAGCTAGTTCTGCCGCAAGTACGGCCGCTTCTAGGGCTTCTATGGTCTCTTTCTGGGTCCGTTTATGTCTCGTGATAGTGGAGATGGCCTGTCTTCTAATGACCGTTTTATATGCTTCCCAGAGGATGGACGGGGAATCAACTGAAGATAGGTTTTCATCGAAATAGTGTGTAGTTGCAGTGTGCAGAGCTTTCGCAATTTTGTGATTTTTCAGGTATCCTGGGTAGATTGGGTAGATTCTCTGTCTCCTTGCTGGCTGTGTGGTGTAATCTAGCTGTACTGGGGAGTGGTCTGATATCCCTCTCGGCAGATGTTCTATGGAGAGTATCATTTCAGGGGGTATCGCCAGTGTCAGTATATAATCTATTCGGGAGAGACTGTTGTGCGCTCCCGAGTGGAACGTGTAGTAGTGGTCCGTTGGGTGTTTAATCCTCCACATATCTACCAGCCCCATTGCATCTTGAAATTCTTTAAAGAGGTGGCATGGCCTAGACTGGTCCCGGGGAGGCAGTCGGTCTATCGTTGCGTTAAGTACCGCATTAAAATCACCCCCAATGATTAGGTTCCCCTCCGGCAGTTCCAGGAGTAGTTTCCCTAAATCCTGAAATGTCCCCTGATGTAGTGATGGTGGGACATATACCGTGAGGATGTTGTAATCCCGCCGTTCCCATTGACATGTGACTGCCGCAAAGCGTCCTTGATCGTCCACCCAAGTACGTTTGATCATTAATGGTGCATTTTTGTTGACGAGGATTCCGACTCCTCGGGATCCGGAGGAAAACTCCGCGTGTATGACCATTTTGAAGCCCCATCGGTTTAGTGCCTGGCTAGTTGTACCCGTCAGGTGTGTTTCTTGCAAAAGGACTATCGTGGGCGCCCTCCGTTTTAAGTATTGTAGGACCAGCCCCCGTTTAATCTTATGTCCCAGTCCGTTCACATTCCAGGACAGAACTGTTAACGAGGGGGAGGTTAGGTTATGTGATCGGGAATTTTGAATCAGTAAATCGGTATCTGCCATAACCTCTAATATGTAGGTGTGTCCGCTGAGGAACGGAATTTAGTTGTGTCAAGGACAATGGCAAGCCAATGCCCGGTGGGGGAATCTGTGTGTCAGGCCATCGTGTCGTGAAATGGATGAAACGTTCAGAGCGAGTGATGAATGTACGTAGTAGGCTGGCCTCGGTCGAGGCACCATATCGAGAAGGTTGCAATACAACTAAGGTGAGTGTAGTATGTGTACGTGCGTGAGCTATCCAAGCCATAAACATAAAACAAGAACATAACAAATACATTATGTGGAACCCCAAAACCCCCCTCCCTGCCCGGTGGACAAAGAACCGTCCACCTCCCCAACTGAGCAGAGTGCTTAAAGTCCCAACTTTTGAGCAGTGTTCGTGGGGGTGAGACTTCTGTGAACTGCTTAGAGTCCCTCTCTCTGGGAGTGTCATGCAATGCCTTTTTAGTTTATGGTGTCTTACCTGCATGACGGCCCTCACCTGCGATTTAAGTCCTACCAATTTCGACCAGTATGACCAGGCAGTTCTCCAGCCGCCGGCAGTCCCTGAGGCTGTCGGCGTTCATGTTCGTGGTATAAAGTCAATCCTCCCGAGTTCCCCGCGTAGTGCGGTGTGTACATTGCAGCGTTTGCAGTGGGTCAATTCCTGTTTATTCGGTTTCGTCTGCCCTCTGTGAGCTGCCATTGTTGAGATTCCGCCCGGGGTCGCGATTCTTGGGTCCTCTAGCCGGTCTCCAGCCTTCTAGCCAATCCTGGGCGTCTCGCGGTGATTCAAAAAAACAGGTTTTCCCTTCCGATTCGACGCGAAGTTTCGCTGGGAAGATCATCGAGTATTTGAGTTCACGGGCCCGTAGTTCTTTTTTTATATCCGTGAATCCCCTCCTTTGTTGGGCCACTGCCGCCGTGTAGTCCTGATAAAAGTTGATTTCGGAATTGTCAATTTTGAGCGGCGGGCGCGTTCTAGCTGCCTGTAAGATGGCGTCCCGGTCTCTGAAATTGAAGATGCGCGCCAAAATAGGGCGAGGTGCAGCTCCTGGTTTGGCCTTTCCTCCGGGTACTCGGTGGGCCCGTTCTACCGATAAATAATTGGACAGTCCCCTGGGTTTGAGCTGATTTTGTATCAGGTCTTCAATGTAGAGGTCCAGGGCCGGGCCGCCTTCCGTCTCCGGCACACCTATCAGGCGGACGTTGTTGCGCCGCGAGCGCCCTTCTTGATCGTCCAGTTTGGCCCTCATTGCGGTATTATCCTTCTCCAGTAGCATGACCCTACGTTGCAGGTCAGACGTGTCCCCTACTAGTCCAGTAGTGGTCTTTTCCACTTCACCGAGTCGATCAGATATCTTTGCTAGGTCTGCCCGTATTAGGGACACGTCCGTCGATATGGTGCCCATTGAGGATTGCATCACTTTCAGGGTCGCCATCACGTCTTGGAGGGTGACCTTATCAGCGTCATTTGAGGCTCCGGGTGGCTGGGGTGATGTTCGCTGTGCGTCACCTCTTGGAGCGTCTGGTGGGTCCCTGGTGTACGCAAATTTGTCCAGTTTTAGTGTCTGTTGACCCCGTGTTCCCCTGCCACTGATGTCGTGTCACGGAGTAGGCTTATGATGTCACCGTGATTGGGTAGGGCAGTGGGTTCCACGTGGGTAGATTGCGACGTTCGATCTCTGTAGGCGATTGGTTTGGTGCAACTGATTGGAGGAGCTGTCGTGGTTCGTGCTGACCAGGCTGTGGCTTTCCCGCCGTGTGAGGCAATGTGGAAGACGCAGAGGTTGGCAGGGTATTGTCCGCTATTGGTTTTGATTGTGGGCCGGCCGGGTCATATTGGGGTGTGTCCAGCTCCCCGTTTCCCTCCGGTGCGCCTATTTGGTGTGTTGTGACGGCCTGTGATACTGCACAGTGAGTGGGGAGCCGCGCGGGTAAAAGACGCCCAGGCGCGGTAACCGGCAGTGGCCGCAGGAGGTCTCTCACCGCAAGTCCGCGCTCTGCCGGCGCGTTTCTGACGCAGGGGCCGCACTGGGTGGTCGGATGCCTGTCCGCTGTGATCCGGCTCTCATGTAGTGTGCGGGAGTAGGTCTTTGGGGCTCACCCGCGCTGTGCGTGCTCTCACCCGCGCCGCGGCAAACTTGCCTGACGGAGTCCGCTCCGCACTTCAGTCCCCGGCTTCAGGCGCGAAGAAAGGCTGCAGGACGCACCTCGCTGCAACTCCTCGGTACAGTCGTGCAGCGGAGGCAGGGTCGGCTCGTTGCGCACCGGAGAGGGAGTTCTGGCAGGCGGTGCTGAGTGTGGATTGCAGTAGTGCGGATAATTTACCGGATTTATAGCGAGAGGGCTCTTCAGTCACGGAGCTCCGTTACTGTGCGGCCATCTTAGCTGGCTGCTAGCCACGCCCCCTCGACACTAACTTACTTGACGTCC